>NC_138769.1:659071521-659546521 GCF_965119305.1 Pelophylax lessonae | reverse complement strand
TTTGTACAGTAACAGTGCATATATATATAGCACTGATTACTGTAGTAATGTCACTGGTAACCCCAAAAGTGTCAAAAATGTCAGTCAAGGGTCCGATCTGTCCGCCCCAATGTCGCAGTCCCACAAAAAAAAAAATCGCAGATCGCCACCATTACGCGCTAAAAAAAGAAACAACAAAAATGACAAAAATCTTTCCCTTTGTTAGTAAACGCAATAACTTTTGCGCAAACCAATCAAAATACGCTTTTTGCCATTTTTTTTACCAAACATATGGGAAAAAAAATTGGCCTAAAATGTTAAAAAATTTAGATTTTTACATTTTTTGGGGGGTTATTTCATATAAAAAAATGTGAAAAATATTGTTATTTTTGCAAAATTGAAGCTCTTTTTTTGTTTATAGCGCATGATCAAAAAATCACACAGGTGATCAAATACCACCAAAAGAAATCTCTGTTGTTTAGGTACAGCATCACACGACCGCGCAATTGTCCGTTAAAGTCACGCAGTGCCGAATCGCAAAATAGGCCCTGGTCAGGAAGGGGGTAAAATCTTCCGGGGGTTAAGTGGTTAAACGCCACGGCCTACCTGAGTATTGTTGCTGACCATGTCCATCCCTTTATGACTACAGTGTACCCATCTTCTGATGGCTCCTTCCAGCAGGATAATGCACCATGTCAAAAAGCTCAAATCATCTCACCACTGGTTTCTTCAACATGACAGTGAGGTCACTGTACTCCAATGGCCTCCACACTCACCAGATCTCAAGCCAATAGAGCAGTTTTGGGATGTGGTGGAACGGGAGATTTGTATGATGGATGTGCAGCCGACAAGTTTGCAGCAACTGTGTGCTGCTATCATGTAAATATGGCCCAAAATCTCTGAGAAATGTTTCCAACACCTTGTTGAATCCATGCCACAAAGAATGAAGGCAGTTCTGAAAAAGGAGGTCCAACCCTATACTAGCAAGGTATACCTAACAAAGTGTCTGGTGAGTGTGTATAACACAGACAATTTATACAGCACTGTACATTCACATCAGTCCCTGCCCTCAAGAAGCTTACAATCTAAGGTCCCTATCTACCATTCTACCAGCATGTCTTTGGAGTGCGGGGGGGGGGGGGGGAATCAGAGTAGCCAGAGGAAACCCACCACCTATTTCTACTGCCCCCCTTCCCAGCCACAAGTGTAAACGAACCCTAATAGTGCAGCATGGCCTTATGACTTTCCTTATTTCAGTACAAGATTCAAAGAAATAAAATTTCACAGAATACCGAGCTTCTGCTCTGATGGATTTCATGTCATTTATTGAGCAAGGAAGCAGACTGCTCTGCCTGCCACTAGGGGTAAACTATATAAATAAGCATATACAAGACTTATTTTTTTCTGCCGGAATGTGGAGGATCTCCAGTCTGTCACCTCCAGCACTGGCCCTGCACTAGACCTGGCTCACCACTCACTACTGTTACATGTAAATACAGAAGCCTGACTGCTGTGTTTACAAGTGACAGAGCACCACTCATAGCAGCTTCTGCACCACTTCTGGATGCCCCACCGCATAATCTCGCTGCTGCTGCAAGTGAGAGAGGCAGAGCCACAAATGAGTGTGCTTTGTGTGGGGAAACAATCTGTGGCTGCAGGAAATTACAGAGATGGCCGGAGAGGTGCTTTATGCAGAGGTAAGCATCTGGAAGATACCAGAGCTCTGAAGGGGGAAGGTGCAGAGGTGAGGGCTGTGGGGAAGGTGGGGGCAGAGTGCAGAGGTAAGGAGCAGTGGAAGAGTGCTGCAGAGCCTAGCTGTTGGGGGAAGGGGGCTTGTAGAGTTAAGCTGTGGAAGAAGGGTACAGATGCGAGTTGTGGAAGTTGGGAAGTGTAAGCTGTGGACAGGAGTGCAGAGGTGAGCTGCGGACAGGTGTGCAGATAAGCTGCTGACAGAGGTGCAGAGGTGAGCTGCTGACAGGGGTGCAGAGGTGAGCTGCTAACAGGGGTGCAGAGGGGAGCTGCGGATAGGGGTGCAGAGGAGAGCTGTGGACATGAGTAAAGAGGTGAGCTGCAGACAGAGGTGCACAGGTGAGTTGTGGACAGTGGTGCGGAGGTGAGCTGTGGAGAGGGTTTAGTGGTGAATTGGGAATAGGGGTGCAAGGGTGAGATGTGGTTGGGGCTGTATACATCAGCTGCAGACAGGGGTGCAGAGGTGAGTTGTGGACAGGGGAGTAGAGGCTAGAGGTGGATGGGAGGTGAAGAGGTGAGCTGTGGATGAGGATCCCAAAGTGGGCTTTGGATGATATGGTGCAGAGGTGAGCTTTTGACAGGAATTCAGAAGTGAACTTTTAACAAAAGTGTAGAAGTGAGTTTTGGATGGGGATGCAGAGGTGAACTGTGGATAGGGGTGTAGAAGTGTGTGTTAGATGGGAATGCAGAGGTGAGCTGCAGAGGTGAGCTGCAAATGGGGGGTGCAGAGGTGAGCTGCAGATGGGAGGGGCAGAGGTGAGCTGCAGATGGGAGGGGCAGAGGTGAGCTGCGGATGGGAGGGGCAGAGGTGAGCTATATAAACTATATAAATAAGCATATACAAGACTTATTTTTTTCTGCCGGAATGTGGAGGATCTCCAGTCTGTCACCTCCAGCACTGGCCCTGCACTAGACCTGGCTCACCACTCACTACTGTTACATGTAAATACAGAAGCCTGACTGCTGTGTTTACAAGTGACAGAGCACCACTCATAGCAGCTTCTGCACCACTTCTGGATGCCCCACCGCATAATCTCGCTGCTGCTGCAAGTGAGAGAGGCAGAGCCACAAATGAGTGTGCTTTGTGTGGGGAAACAATCTGTGGCTGCAGGAAATTACAGAGATGGCCGGAGAGGTGCTTTATGCAGAGGTAAGCATCTGGAAGATACCAGAGCTCTGAAGGGGGAAGGTGCAGAGGTGAGGGCTGTGGGGAAGGTGGGGGCAGAGTGCAGAGGTAAGGAGCAGTGGAAGAGTGCTGCAGAGCCTAGCTGTTGGGGGAAGGGGGCTTGTAGAGTTAAGCTGTGGAAGAAGGGTACAGATGCGAGTTGTGGAAGTTGGGAAGTGTAAGCTGTGGACAGGAGTGCAGAGGTGAGCTGCGGACAGGTGTGCAGATAAGCTGCTGACAGAGGTGCAGAGGTGAGCTGCTGACAGGGGTGCAGAGGTGAGCTGCTAACAGGGGTGCAGAGGGGAGCTGCGGATAGGGGTGCAGAGGAGAGCTGTGGACATGAGTAAAGAGGTGAGCTGCAGACAGAGGTGCACAGGTGAGTTGTGGACAGTGGTGCGGAGGTGAGCTGTGGAGAGGGTTTAGTGGTGAATTGGGAATAGGGGTGCAAGGGTGAGATGTGGTTGGGGCTGTATACATCAGCTGCAGACAGGGGTGCAGAGGTGAGTTGTGGACAGGGGAGTAGAGGCTAGAGGTGGATGGGAGGTGAAGAGGTGAGCTGTGGATGAGGATCCCAAAGTGGGCTTTGGATGATATGGTGCAGAGGTGAGCTTTTGACAGGAATTCAGAAGTGAACTTTTAACAAAAGGGTAGAAGTGAGTTTTGGATGGGGATGCAGAGGTGAACTGTGGATAGGGGTGTAGAAGTGTGTGTTAGATGGGAATGCAGAGGTGAGCTGCAGAGGTGAGCTGCAAATGGGGGGTGCAGAGGTGAGCTGCAGATGGGAGGGGCAGAGGTGAGCTGCAGATGGGAGGGGCAGAGGTGAGCTGCGGATGGGAGGTGCAGAGGTGAGCTGCGGATGGGAGGTGCAGAGGTGAGCTGTGGATGGGAGGTGCAGAGGTGAGCGACGGATGGGAGGTGCAGAGGTGAGCTGCTGATGGGAGGTGCAGAGGTGAGTGGCAGATGCAGAGGTGAGCTGCGGATGGGAGATGCAGAATTGAGCTGCAGATGGAACTTGCAGAATTGAGCTGCAGATGGAAGGTGCAGAGGTGAGCTGCAGATAGGAGGTGCAAAGGTGAGCTGCGGATGGGAGGTGCAGAGGTGAGCTGCAAATGGGAGGTGCAGAGGTGAGCTGCAGATGGAAGGTGCAGAGGTGAGCTGCGGATGGGAGGCTCAGAAGTGAGCTGCGGATGGGAGGTGCAGAGGTGAGCGACAGATGGGAGGTGCAGAGGTGAGCTGCGGATGGAAGGTGCAGAGGTGAGCTTCAGACGGGAGGTGCAGAGGTGAGCTGAGGATGGGAGGTGCAGAGGTGAGCTGAGGATGGGAGGTGCAGAGGTGAGCTGAGGATGGGAGGTGCAGAGGTGAGCTGCGGATGGGAGGTGCAGAAGTGAGTTGCGGATGGGAGGTGCAGAGGTGAGCTGCGGATGGGAGGTGCAGATGTGAGCTCCAGATGGGAGGTGCAGAGGTGAGCTGCGGATGGAAGGTGCAGAGGTGAGCTTCAGATGGGAGGTGCAGAGGTGAGCTGCAGATGGGAGGTGCAGAGGTGAGCTTCAGATGGGAGGTGCAGAGGTGAGCTGCAGATGGAAGGTGCAGAGGTGAGCTTCAGATGGGAGGTGCAGAGGTGAGCTGCGGATGGGAGGTGCAGAGGTGAGCTGCGGATGGGAGGTGCAGAGGTGAGCTCCAGATGGGAGGTGCAGAGGTGAGCTGCGGATGGAAGGTGCAGAGGTGAGCTCCAGATGGGAGGTGCAGAGGTGAGCTGCGGATGGAAGGTGCAGAGGTGAGCTTCAGATAGGAGGTGCAGAGGTGAGCTTCAGATGGGAGGTGCAGAGGTGAGCTGCAGATGGGAGGTGCAGAGGTGAGTCCAGATGGGAGGTGCAGAGGTGAGCTGCGGATGGAAGGTGCAGAGGTGAGCTGCAGATGAGAGGTGCAGAGGTGAGCTGCGGATGGAAGGTGCAGAGGTGAGCTGCGGATGGAAGGTGCAGAGGTGAGCTTCAGATGGGAGGTGCAGAGGTGAGCGACGGATGGGAGGTGCAGAGGTGAGCTGCTGATGGGAGGTGCAGATGGGAGGTGCAGAGGTGAGTGGCAGATGGGAGGTGCAGAGGTGAGCTGCGGATGGGAGATGCAGAATTGAGCTGCAGATGGAACTTGCAGAATTGAGCTGCAGATGGAAGGTGCAGAGGTGAGCTGCAGATAGGAGGTGCAAAGGTGAGCTGCGGATGGGAGGTGCAGAGGTGAGCTGCAAATGGGAGGTGCAGAGGTGAGCTGCGGATGGAAGGTGCAGAGGTGAGCTGCGGATGGGAGGTGCAGAAGTGAGCTGCGGATGGGAGCTGCAGAGGTGAGCTCCAGATGGGAGGTGCAGAGGTGAGCGACAGATGGGAGGTGCAGAGGTGAGCTGCGGATGGAAGGTGCAGAGGTGAGCTTCAGACGGGAGGTGCAGAGGTGAGCTGAGGATGGGAGGTGCAGAGGTGAGCTGCGGATGGGAGGTGCAGAAGTGAGTTGTGGATGGGAGGTGCAGAGGTGAGCTGCGGATGGGAGGTGCAGAGGTGAGCTGCGGATGGGAGGTGCAGATGTGAGCTCCAGATGGGAGGTGCAGAGGTGAGCTGCGGATGGAAGGTGCAGAGGTGAGCTTCAGATGGGAGGTGCAGAGGTGAGCTGCAGATGGGAGGTGCAGAGGTGAGCTGAGGATGGGAGGTGCAGAGGTGAGCTGCAGATGGGAGGTGCAGAGGTGAGCTGAGGATGGGAGGTGCAGAGGTGAGCTGCGGATGGGAGGTGCAGAGGTGAGCTGCGGATGGGAGGTGCAGAGGTGAGCTGCGGATGGGAGGTGCAGAGGTGAGCTGCGGATGGGAGGTGCAGAGGTGAGCTCCAGATGGGAGGTGCAGAGGTGAGCTGCGGATGGAAGGTGCAGAGGTGAGCTCCAGATGGGAGGTGCAGAGGTGAGCTGCGGATGGAAGGTGCAGAGGTGAGCTTCAGATGGGAGGTGCAGAGGTGAGCTTCAGATGGGAGGTGCAGAGGTGAGCTGCAGATGGGAGGTGCAGAGGTGAGTCCAGATGGGAGGTGCAGAGGTGAGCTGCGGATGGAAGGTGCAGAGGTGAGCTGCAGATGGGAGGTGCAGAGGTGAGTCCAGATGGGAGGTGCAGAGGTGAGCTGCGGATGGAAGGTGCAGAGGTGAGCTTCAGATGGGAGGTGCAGAGGTGAGCTGAGGATGGGAGGTGCAGAGGTGAGCTGCAGATGGGAGGTGCAGAGGTGAGCTGAGGATGGGAGGTGCAGAGGTGAGCTGCAGATGGGAGGTGCAGAGGTGAGCTGTGGATGGGAGGTGCAGAGGTGAGCTCCAGATGGGAGGTGCAGAGGTGAGCTGCGGATGGAAGGTGCAGAGGTGAGCTTCAGATGGGAGGTGCAGAGGTGAGCTGAGGATGGGAGGTGCAGAGGTGAGCTGCAGATGGGAGGTGCAGAGGTGAGCTGAGGATGGGAGGTGCAGAGGTGAGCTGCAGATGGGAGGTGCAGAGGTGAGCTGCGGATGGGAGGTGCAAAGGTGAGCTGTGCATGAGAGATTCACTTTCAGGTTGTGGATGGGAAGTTCACTAGTTTGGGGGGGGGGAGAAATTTGACACCTATTCTGACTTAAAAAGCCCTGTGCATATGAATTATGTTCATCAAAAAAGGGTTCAGTAAGCAAGTGTAAATTTCACATCACATCAGTTATTTATTTAAATTTTCGGTTGAATTTACAATAATAATTCAAAATGATTTCACTGACAATACACTATGGTTTACTCCTAAATCTGGAGTCAGAGAAAACATCTAAAGCTGCTATAAAAGTGTAGAAAGTATTTTATCTGCCAAAGGTTTTGTGAATCTGTTCCACTAATCCTGTGGCACGCCTCCGGGTCCCCTGGACCTCTCTACAGACTAATCAGCAGCCTACAAAGACCCCAGCCCATGACTGGACAATAAATCAGTGTAAGCAAATTGATGAAGTCATTCATCTCTTCTCTACAAGTATTTTCACAGGGCACTGTGCAAAGCTATTGAGCTGTCGATCAGAGTGCTGCCTCTCCCTCTCCCAGTTTGAGTGCTGAGACTGGAGGCTAATTTCAAGACTAAGGTATTAAACTGAATCTGTGTCCAGGACATTCAAGTATTTATGTATTCTAAACAAACAGTAAAGGAGCTTTAAAACAAGCCCTCACTAAGCTCTGTAGCTGTTTTTCTCTCGTGTTAATACTGAAGATGAATTGTTCCACAGTACCCATATCTATAGAGGTCAGTGAGGGCTTGTTTTTAAGCTCAGTTATTGCTTAATGATGATGTCAACCATTTGACGACACGCGTAAGGCGACGCAGACGTCCAGCATGCCATGTTGCAGTTTTTATGAAATGTCTACTCACTTTTGCGAAAATGTGAGTATTGTTCTTTTAGTTTAATAAACGATTGTGTGCAGTCTACACTATTGGTCTTTTCCATCTCTTGAGGTGTCCATTACACCTATATTCGTTTGTGTGGGAGTGCCTTAAGGTGCCATTAAGTCCGGGTCTGACCAGTCCTTGATCCAGCTTTCCCTGTGTGGACTCTCTGAGAGTGATTTATGCCCAATTTGCCTGCTATCTGGTAAGTGGTTTGGATTGTCATCACTACTGGGTGTCTATCTATCTTGACTTCGGCACTGGACTATCTTCTGGTCTTTGGTTTTCTCCTATATATTGGACTATTGTGGACTGCATTGTTTGAGACTTTTTTGTTCCATATTTTTACCTTGGCGCTGCTTTTACTCTTTTTTATGAATATAAGTTTGTAATCCACTTACCTAGCTGGCGGCCTTGATTAACCCTTTGACCTCTAAGTTTGTATTTTTTAAATTTGTGAAGAATATATAACCATTTACTTGAATGTTACCTGGCTACATATTCACTTTAAGTTTGTTCTACTTAAAATTACATTTATTGATTTAATGCCTACATTAGGGATGTATCGGTACTGAAATCAAGCATTTGGGTATCGGTACTGGCCCAAATGCTTCCGATACTTTGTGGGGCTATTTGTATCAATACAAAATGAATGGGAGCAAATTGTACTGAAAAGAATCACATGCGATTTGAACAGGAATGCGGTGCGATTCCTGTCTGGAATGCATGCGATTTCCCCTACCGTTCCTGTGTGTGTGTGTGTGTGTGTGTGTGTATAGAAATGGATTAAAGCTCCATCTAGTGGGCAGTTTGAAAAATGTTACAACTTACAGTACATATCTGGTAGCAAATCAGGGCCGCTGGAGATGCTCACAGGGCTGGAGGAGATGTAGAGGCGGTCTGTCTCCAAGCTTACATCACTTCTGCCCTATACCCATGTGGTCCCAGAACTTCTCTTTCAGCCCTTTTCTATACACACACACACACACAGGAGCAGCGGGGGGAAAGGCATGCGATTCAGACAGAAACCGCACTGCATTTCTGCTCAAATTTGCATGCAAATCTTTGCAGTGCCATTTTTGCCAATTCTTTTTTATTGAGGCAAATCTCACCGCAAAGTATCGGTAATCGGTATCACCGAGTACTTGACTAAAAGTAGGGTGATGTTTTTATGCCTGTCTGAAGTTCAAATTAAAGCAAAACAAATGCATAAGCCTACTAGAAACCCGACCGCTAGAAGTAAAGAAAGCGTATACTGATTGCAACATGAATAACACTACTGAGCCCCACGATCTCTCAAGCATTGGAGAATATGCGGTATATGGATAATGTGTCATGCAGCCTTGTAGTGGGACTGTTGCTTGATACAATATTCCACCAATGGAAGTGTACCTTTCATCACTGCACAGCGAAGACAGTCATTAACTATGAGAACCAATCTCATTCTTTTCAATTTACTTGAAAGTAATTAAATCGCCGGGGCATCCAGCATCTTTGTTTAATAAGATGACTGATATAATCTTCAAAAATTGGCTGACTCATACACTTATATCGAGAAAGTGAGTCGTAAAGAGCAGTCATCGGATAGCAATTAAAAATATGAAAGAACAAACATGGAAAAATGTGAAAGTCGCATGAAAAATGACTTAACGGTAAACACCATAATAATATCATACTGTATGTGCCTGAGAACAAAACAGAATGTACTTTTCCTTTTCTTATATTTAAACAGCATTAATTGCTAAAGTAGTACAAAAATTATTGATGATGTACAATGTGCAAATATCCAAAGGAATCAGACTTCGCTTTACTGCTCAGGTATGGGGCTGTTTTGGTTCAGATGGTGCAAGTATTGTTCCCCGTCTGTCAACCTCTCATAAAACAGCAACACATTTTCTCAATGCAGAGACGTAACTAAAACCTTCAGGGCCCCGGTGCAAGAAACCATGAAGGGCCCCCCGGACCCCTGGCTGGGGCCCTTCCCCTCAAGCCTTGGGCTCTTCCCACTGATCTTGGGGCCCTTTACTCTAGTTTGGGGCCCTTTATTACGGTCCCGCAGCGGGACCCTTTCACAAGTTCTGCAGTGGGCCCCCTTCCTGCCATCTTGGGGCCTCCCCATGGTTGTGGAACGCCAGGGCCCGGTCGCAAGTGTGACCTTTGCCATCCTGGAAGATCACCCACTGGTGTCAGTAGTTTTTTGGTATTTTAATTGTATTATTTTTTATCATTTCATTTTATTTTTTTTTACAATGTCACTGACTATGACTCTGTCCATTCAGAAAAGGAAGGAGCTGGTAAATTACATATTTACCGACCCTTTCTGGGTCTTTATTGTGACACATCCCCTGCAGCAGCCGGCAGGAGAGGGAAGGGAGCACAGTGGGGGGGGGGGGCACACAGGGGCCCAGAGACAGCAGAACACAAGTGAACTGGATAGGAGGAGTGGCGGGGGCAGCATACAGAGGAACCAATCTCCTCCATTTTCCTCCTGCAGCTACAGAGGAAAAAAGGAGGACAGTGATTTCTCTACATGCTGCCCCCATCGCCCCTCCTGTCCAGGTGTATCCGCACAGGCCCCCTGGAGCATTGGGCCCAGTTGCAATTGCAACCCCTGTCTCAATGGGTCTAAAGGGAGCAGGCCCATATCATGAAGTAGGCAGTCTAGGCACAAGGCTATGGCCTGCTGGCAGTCCGGAGGACACAACCGCAATAGGGTGACCAGACGTCCCCGGTTTTTGGACGCAGTCGCCGGACTGAGGACACTGTCCCCGGACCAAGTCTGTCCCCGGCTTTGTCCCTGGATTGGATATGAACAGGGGGCCGGGCAATTTCAAAGACAGTCAGTGCAGAATTAAAAAAATAATTCAGAATTACACCCCCCCCCCCCCCTGATCCGCTGCTCCTACTAGCTCAGGGGTTGTTTTTTTTTTCCATTATCCGTGCCCCTCTCTGAGGATCATCTGCTGGTCGGAGCAGAGGGACTAATTCTTCAGTTTCGGGCATACTATTCTGCCTTGGCTCAAGTCCCGGCCAGCTGCCTGCCTATCTCCTTGCCTTCCCTGGCGGAGTGATCTTCCTCTGCTCAGCTCCAATCCTCACCCAGTAGTAGTGGGGGGCCCGGAGAGTGAGCTCAGCTGACAGTGTCCAGCAGCAGGAACAGAGGGCAAGCGGATCCCATTGTGGGGATGCCAGTGCCTTATTGGTCATAAGTTAACAAAATAGGCACCCAGCAGCCATGTCATGTGACTGTAACGCTCCTGCGTTTCTTATATGGTGTGGATTTTCAGCTGCAGAAATAATTCCACGTCAGTAGTCATGTAAGAGATATGCTGAGATACCATTCCCAACCTCAATGACTCATCATGTGTGGAAGGTCTTATTTCAGCCAGTAAATACACACAATTAGCAAGCTGGTTCCTAGAATGACTTTATGTATGTGGTAACACAATGATGAAGGTTGAGGGATAGGTTGAGTGGAGGTGGTAGGTGATAGACACTTGAAGGTGAGACAGTAGCAGATGGATGCAGGAAGGTTTAGCAATGTTGTATGGTAGCAGATGACAGAATAGCAGGTGGACATACAAAAGAGATCAACCCAGTGCAGAAAAGTAGCAGTAGTCTCAAGAGCTAGCAATCTAGTTATGCAGATGTGATAAACAGTCTTTACTATGCAGAGCTAGATAGTGTAAGCTTAGTATAAGTTTATAGAGAATTCCCCTGCGGGGTACTTAGCACTATTAGCGATACAGCCGAAGGGTGGTTCAGGAGAGGCGGATGATCCAGTTGGCGGGATACAGGGATCAGCGCGGCGAGGTTCCGTCAGCGAGGTAAGCTTGCAAGCATGGAAGCTTCAAGCAAGGTTAGCATCCAGGTAAGGGTGTTTGAACGAACACATGTGAGTGAGAACCGGCGCTTTAAATAGCCATCTAGTCCGGCGCTGGGTGATGACAGCTCCAGTCTTAAAGGTGTATGCGCACCTTTCCAAAAGTAAATGGTGGGGCGCATACACTTGTGGAAAGTGTAATTTAGGGTACCAAAGGTACCGGAACATTACAGTGACACACTGTGACCATGCACTGCCAGCCAGAGCCATGACAGAGCGCCCCCTGCCTGTGAGTTATCATAATGCTGATGATCTTAATCAGTTGCCAACCGCCCCATAACAGAGTTACTGCTACAGGGTGGTCGTGCTGTGCAGGATCATGTGCATATATACGTGACCCTGCATTTCTGGGTATCAGAGCCGATCAGTGGGTCCGGGGGACTCAATGTCCACAAGTACCCGCTGATCATTTTGTACAAAGGCAGAACGGTGGTCTGCCCATGTAAACAAAGCAGATCGCTGTTCTGTCAGTATGGAGGACATTGATCCTGTGTTTGTGCAAAGCAGGGACAGGGATCTATGCCTTCCCATAGTAAAACCACCTCCCCCACTTGTTAGGCACACATTTAATCCTTTGATAGCCGCTGATGTTAACCCCCTATCCCAGCAAGTCTCATTAGTACAGTGGCAGTGCATATTTTTGTGATCACTGGTTCCCACAAAGTGTCAAAAACTTAGTGTTTTGGTTTGTACGCCGCAATATCGCAGTCTCGCTGTAAGTGGCTGATTGCCGCCATTACTAGTAAAAGAAAATGTCCCCAGATTTAATTTTAAAAATCTGGTTACCTTAAGCTACAACCTTCATGCTCTTGCAGTAAACCAGGGTGCAAATGGGCACAGCTATACACCTGCCTGTCATTCCACAAGGGGAGATGTGCCTGTACTTGTAGGTGGTTGGTGTCTGATGGGGACATGCCAGTATAAATAAAGCAAATGGGGTGCCTTCTCTGTGACTTAAAATAGTCAATGTCAATTAAAGGACTAGCGGAATGAAAGCTGCCATCTTGCCCAGGGCCTTTTGCTGTCTTAAAGCGGTACTAAACCCAGAAACAAAAATGATATACAGTTCCATGAAAAGTATTCATACCCCTTGACATTTTCTACATTTTGTCATGGTACAACCAAAAACGTAAATATGTGATAGACCAACACAAAATGGCACATAATTGTGAAGTGAGAGGAAAATGATAAACTGTTTTCAACATTTTTTACAAATAAATATGTGAAAAGTGTGGGGAGTCATTTGTATTCAGCCCCCTTTACTCAGATACCCCTAACTAAAATCTAGTGGAACCAATCGCCTTCAGAAGTCACCTAATTAGTAAAAAAAGTCCACCTGTGTGTAATTTAATCTCAGTATAAATACAGCTGTTCTGTGAAGGCCTCAGAGGTTTGTCAGAGAACCTTAGTGAACAAACAGCATCATGAAGGCCAAGGAACAAGCCAGACAGGTCAGGGATAAAGTTGTAGAGAAGTTTAAAGCAGGGTTAGGTTATAAAAAAATATCCCAAGCTTTGAACATCTCACGGAGCACTGTTCAATCCATCATCTGAAAATGGAAAGAGTATGGCACAACTGCAAACCTACCAAGACATGGCCGTCCACCTAAACTGACAGGCCGGGCAAGGAGAGCATTAATCAGAGAAACTGCCAAGAGGCTCATGGTAACTCTGGAGGAGCTGCAGAGTTCCACAGCTCAGGTGGGAGACTCTGTCCAAAGGACAACTTTTAGTCGTGCACTCCACAAATCTGGCCTTTATGGAAGAGTGGCAAGAAGAAAGCTATTGTTAAAAGAAAGCCATAAGAAGTCCCAATTGCAGTTTGCGAGAAACCATGTGGGGGACACAGCAAACATAAGGAAGAAGGTGCTCTGGTCAGATGAGACCAAAATATAACTTTTTGGCCTAAAAGTAAAATGCTATGTGTAGTGGAAAACTAACACTGCACATCTCCCGTGAAACATGGTGGTGGCAGCATCATGTTGTGGGGATGCTTTTTTTTTTTTGACAGGGAAGCTGATCAGAGTTGATGGGGAGATGGATGGAGCCAAATACAGGGCAATCTTAGAAGAAAACCAGTTAAAGTCTGCAAAAGAGTTGAGACTGGGGGAGGTTCACCTTCCAGCAGGACAATGACCCTAAACATACAGTCAGAGCTACAATGAAATGGTTTAACCACTTAAGCCCCGGAAGATTTTACCCCCTTCCTGACCAGGGGTTTTTTTGCGATTTTTTACTGCGTGAATTTAACGGACAATTGCGCGGTCGTGCGACGCTGTACCTAAACGAATTTGACGTCCTTTTTTTCCCACAAACAGAGCTTTCTTTTGGTGGTATTTGATCACCTGTGTGATTTTTTGATCATGCGCTATAAACAAAAAAAGAGTGTAAATTTTGCAAAAATAACAATATTTTTCAAATTTTTTTTATATGAAATTCCCAAAAAAAATGTAAAAATCAAAATTTTTTAACATTTTCGGCCAATTTGTTTTATGCTACCTATGTTTGGTAAAAAAAAAAAAAAAAAAAAAAAAATCGCAAAAAGCATATTTTGATTGGTTTGCGCAAAAGTTATCGCGTTTACTAACAAAGGGAAAGATTTTTGTCATTTTTTGGTGGTTTTTTTTTTAACAAGTAATGGCGGCGATCTGCGATTTTTTTTTTGCGGGACTGCGACATTGCGGGGGACAGATGGAACCCTTGACTGACACTTTTGGGGTTACCAGTGACATTACTGCAGTAATCAGTGCTATACATATGCACTGTTACTGTAAAAATGACACTGGCAGGGAAGGGGTTAACTGTATTGGAGAGGGAGGGGTTAAGTGTGTCCTAGGGGCGTGTTTCTAACTGTGATGGGACATGTCTACTATTGTAAAAACAGAGATCAACGGTTCTACATAGTAGAACCGTCTGATCTCCATTTTTACACAGGGGAGAATGACAGGCGGCTTTTTTACATAAGCCGCCCGCATTTTTCCCACTCTACCGACGATCGGTGAGTTACCGGCGGACATCGGGTCCGCCGGTCACACGCACTGACTGCTTGGTGAACGAGCCACAGCGGGCGCGCGCTCGCCCGCTATTGGCTCACAAGCCGGTGACAGGCTAGTGACGTATATATACGTCACTTTGCCTGGCCGGGGCTGACCGCCACAGTATATTTACTTGCGGCGCTCGGCAAGTGGTTAAATCATGGGTGTCCAACCTTTTGGCTTATCTGGGCCACATTGAGCGTAGAGAAATTTTCTCGGGCCTCGAATATAATATATAGTATAGTTAAGGTATATAAGTAATAAAATGCTGACGTGCCCTTCCCACGCCGCCGCGCCCCCCCCCCCCCACACTAATTTAACACTAACTAGAGGATGATCAAATGAAATGGAATCAGTATACAGAGGTTTACTTCTTCTGAGAGATAATAAAGGAACACTCTACCCACCATGACCACTTCAGTGATTTAAAGTGGTCATGGTGGTAGGAGTCAGAAACACTTCACATGCTCCCCACCCCTTTGAGGCAGCCTCTGCCTACTGTTAATTGGAGGCTGCTGTGGCCGTGCCCCCGACCCAACTTCCTTCCTCCCCAGCAAAAAAAAAAATTGTCAGGGGGCAGTGGGCCGCATTGCCTCCGGTTCTGTGCTGCATGCGGCTGCAGGTTGGACATGCATGGTTTAGATCAAAGCATATTCATGTGTTAGAATGGCCCAGTCAAAGTCCAAAATCCTAAGAATCCTAAAAGGCCTAAATCCAATTGAGAATCTGTGGCAAGACTTAAAAATTGCTGTACAGACACTCCCCATCCAATCTGACAGAGCTTGAGCTGTTTTGCAAAGAAGAATGGGCAAAAATGTAACTAATTCAGTTCTTTGTACCTAATATGTCAAAAGTGTGGACTGTTAACCACTTGCCGACTGGCCGGCACAGCTATATGGCGGCAGGTCGGCAGGTTCCCACAAATAGCTCTACCTGTACGGTGGTTCGCAGGAGCACTCCTGTAGGCCGCTGGGCACCCACGATCGCTCCCCATGAAGAGAGAACGTCAACCGTTAAACACAGCAGACCGTGGTTCTCCCTGGTATCAACGCAGAGCCCCTGTGTTCCTGCTATTTAGGAACACAGGTCTCTGTGTTGATATTACAAGCCCACCCCCCCCCACAGTTAGAAAACACCCCCTAGGCTCACACTTAACCCTTTGATTGCCCCTGGATAAACCCCTTCCCTGCGAGTGTCTTTATTATAGTACAGTGCATATTTTTAGCACTGATTACTGTAGTAATGTCACTGGTCCTCCCAAAAGTGTAAAAAATGTCAGTTAAGGGTCCGATCTGTCCGCCGCAATGTCGCAGTCCCGCAGTCCCGCTAAAAATCAGAGATCGCTGCCATTACTAGTAAAGAAAAAAAAAATGACATAAATCTTTCCCCTAGTTTGTAGACGCGATAACTTTTGCGCAAACCAATCAAAATACGCTCATTGGGATTGTGTTTACCAAAAATATGTAGCAGAATACAAAGTGACCTAAAACAATGAAAAAATTTGATTTTTTAATTTTTTTTTTTTTTTGGGAATGTTATATAGTTTTTTTTTTTTTCAGAATTGTCGCTCTTTTTTTTTTTTGTTTATAGCGCAAAAAATAAAAACCGCACAGGTGATCAAATAGAAAAAGAAAGCTCTATTTATGGGAAAAAAAGGACATCAATTTTATTTAGGTACAGTGTCGCATGACCACACAATTGCCTGTTAAAGTAATGCAGTGCTGAATAGCAAAAAATGGCCTGGTCATTAGGGGGAAAATCTTCCAGTCCAGAAGTGGTTAATCACATACTGATGGCAGCTGCAGTCATCAGTCTGTGCTCTACTTGGTTAGTCTTCTCCTGGCTTGAAAGTCAAAGTTATGCGGCGGTTGTATAGAGCAGAGCGGGTGGAGCGGCACTGAGTGTGCAGTGCAGACCCTGCCAGCCTTGGACCCTGTGGTTCCTGGACTCTCCCGCTCTTACTGGGAGCCCGGGAACACACCACTGGCTTCAGAATGGAGAGTGGTGTGAGAGAGTGAGGTATATTCCATAGTTGCCAACATTTGAAAAAAAATTTCCAGGGACACTTTGCAGCGCAGCTATCAATTACTTACCACACCCACTTCCCTGAAGCTCCACCCACTCCGTATAATTAATCTCCGCCTACTTATCAGATTATAGGGTCTACTTCATAAAGAGAGGATTACAGGAAATTGAAAAGGGAATTGAAAACTTAAGGCCAAAGTA
The DNA here is from genome assembly GCF_965119305.1 of Pelophylax lessonae. Lineage (NCBI taxonomy): Eukaryota > Metazoa > Chordata > Amphibia > Anura > Ranidae > Pelophylax > Pelophylax lessonae. The sequence continues at coordinate 659,530,087 of NC_138769.1, read as the reverse complement.
GCAGAGTTGGAATAATTCTCCCATTCAGCTGCACTTCTTCTGCCTAAAGTTTAAAATTCTCATCACAATTCCCTGCAATTCTAAAGTGTGAAATGTGCTCAGGTGTGACCATACAAGAAATGTAATATGGAAATTTAAAGTGCAAGGTGTAAATAAGTACGATTATACTATCTGGTATAATTAGGTTTTATTGTACTTATTTACACCTTGCACTTTATTTATATTTCCATATTACATTTTTTGTATGGTCACACCTGAGCACATTTCACACTTTATTCACCTGTCTTTGAATGCAGCCCTCTGTAGGGTGATAATTTTCATTTACATAAAACAATGTGGCATCCTTTCCTTCCTAACACATTACCCAGTCCATACCAGTATAGATCCTAAAACATTACCCAGTCCATACCAGTATAGATTTTATCACATTACCCAGTCCATACCAGTATAGATCCTAACACATTACCCAGTCCATACCAGTATAGATCCTAACACATTACCCAGTCTATACCAGTATAGATCCTAACACATTACCCAGTCCATACCAGTATAGATCCTAACACATTACCCAGTCCATATCATCCTAACACATTACCGAGTCCATACCAGTATAGATCCTAACACATTACCCAGTTCACACCAGTATAGATCCTAACACATTACCCAGTCCATATCATCCTAACACATTACCGAGTCCATACCAGTATAGATCCTAACACATTACAGAGTCCATACGAGTGTAGTCCATACCAGTATAGATCCTAACACATTACAGAGTCCATACCAGTATAGTCCATACCAGTATAGATCCTAACACATTACAGAGTCCATACCAGTATAGATCCTAACACATTACCCAGTCCATACCAGTATAGATATCCAGCATGAGATTTTTCCCATTGAGGATTGAGGTCTGTTTTCATTTTTTTGAGCAATATATATATAAATAAATATTATAAAAAAATACATAAAAAAAAAAAATGTAGAAAAATTGCTGTTGCCCCACACACTTGGGCAATCACAAATGCATGCCCAGGGTGCACAAGTGTATGTAAACCATGTGATGTATGGCCGTGAACATCAGAGTGAAAGCAGTAATTCTAGCACAAGAGCTCCAGTAAACTCTAAAATGATGAGCTGTGAAGGCTTTCAATGCGTCACCTATGAAGATTTTTGGGTGCCGTTGTTTTTTGTGATATCATGGGTATATGCAATTTAGGACGTGCCATGTTTGCTATCTATATAATCAATGCAACCTCATCTTTTATATTTTACCAAAAATGAGTTTGTTTGCAGTAAAATTGATTTTATTATATTATTTATATTATTTCTGTAGCACCCTCCTAGGTAGGTGCTAGTGAGAGAGAATAGTTTTGAGCTCTGTCTGCTTACCAGAGGGGCTACAGGTAAATCTATATTACTCTCTGCCTACCAGAAGCAGGATCTGTTAGTGAGGGCTGCTTGTTGTGCTCAGTATGCGATTCATTCAGTCTACAGAGTGTTTCACACTGGTCCAATAGGGAGGCATGTTGGACAGTGGGAGGAAATCGGACGAATGGGTGCATAGGCTTTTGAAACAGTCCTGGTGAGGGTAGGTTGCCTCAGTGCATTCTTGGATACTGTATAAAAGCCAAGAGCACATGTGCTGCGGGGTCTTTGGCAGGATAGCAGAGTCCCGGAGCGAGGGGGGCGGCTGCCTCCTCCTCTGAAGAGGTGCCATGCGGTCGCAGGAGGTCATACTGAGGGCCTGAGTAATAGATGAGAGGAGCTGAATCCAGAGGTCCAGGAGAGCTGACTGAGAGGGGGGACACTGGAGACCCTGGGACCACAGTATCGTACAGGGGATTGTGTCAAGGGGCCTGACCTGAGGGGGGCCATCCCTAAGTGTAGGATAGTCAGTGGACGGGTGTCAGCAGTGGAGGAGAAAGAGGATGCTGGTGAGAGCGTCCTGAAGATAATTGTCAGTTCACCCAAGTCGTCTTAAGGAAAGAGACTCAATCCAAATTCACCCATAGTGGCAGGGTGAATCAACAGCCTGGCTGTATCGAAAGATGAGTCCTCAACATTGTCTATAGTTCAAATTGGAGTATCCCACTAATTCCTTCTCCTATCCCCCTATTTAAACTAAAACAAAAACAACAACCAAATACCCCATCGACTGATTATTGGAGCAAGCCAAGGAAGGAGAAAGTAAGAACTTGAAACTGTCATTTTGTATGCTGGAAACTCAGGGGGACCCGTGGAGTAAAACTTGACAGTCCTTATGGGGGGCAGTGCTACATTTCCTTAAAATGTGTGTTTAATAACAGTTGTGAAAATATCATGCGACATAAAAATTTGCAACTATCGTCTTTCAGGGCCTCTGCTTTCAGAAAATATCTAATGTTTTGGGAGTTTAAGTAATTTATTTGCCAAAAATGAAGATTTTTACATGTCAGCAAAAATGGAAAAAATTCCTCTAAAACCAAACTGGTTAAATGTGGTGGCTGCATTAGGTATCTTTTTTTAAGCTTTTTTTTTTTCCTCTTTATTTTCACCTGGTGATCTGGCATGTAACACGCTTCCTATCTTAGATGGTAACTCCACTGTGGATGGAAGAGATGGAGACATCCTTGGACAACAGCATTGTCAGTCCAGGGAGAGGGAAATGTTAAGTCTGGTACCAGTGCCATTTTAAGAGCCCGCGGGCAATGCAGTGCCTACACAATCACCCACGAGAAAAAAAATTGAAGTTATCGATAAGGGGATATTTATTGGTACAGCAGTGCAAGGCTAATGACAGCTTCCAAGTTTGGCGGCTGGGTCCGGTGAACACACACAGGAGGAGACAGACTCGACTGTCCTGTGTGTGCCTGTTCCCGTGGAGGCAGACAGGCATTCCTGCAGTTGTGGGCTCCCCCTCCACAGCCCTAGTGGCTTGACAGCAGCGCAAGGCCGACAGGCACTATCCACCTGCTAAGTTTAGCACGATGCAAACCGGAATCGGGACTAATGCTCGGCTAGGGCTGGGAAGGTGGACCCCCCCGGGCAAGTGGGGCCCCTGGGCAACTGCCTAGGGTGCCCATTCGGTAAGATGGCCCTGTCTGGTACACATTACTACCACTACAACTACTAGCTAGTAATTTGAACAAAAAAAAACCTGTCAGCTCCGGTTGGAACCACTGTACCAAAGTTATCTAAAGAAATGATCGACCGATATCGTTTTTTCGTTGCCGATACCGATATTTTGGCCATTGCCATGTTTTTTTTTTTTCTTGACAGGTACTCTTGTGGAGGGAATTGGGGCTCTAAAAGACCCCAAACCCCTCCTCTGCACTTAAAAGCATTCAAAACGCCCAGTTTGGCTGTTTTGAATGCTGTCATTTTTTTTAATCTGCTGCCAGTCATGACATCACTTCATTGCTTATATCTTTAATTTGTACATATGTGAGTGGCATATTCAATAACATTTGTAAATGGAATTATGCTATGTGACATCATTTTACCCTTACATGAGTAATATTTGGAATATCGGCAAGTTCCGAGGCCGATACATATATATCGGCACAAGTCAATATCGGCCCTCAATATATCTGCCTTGCCGATAATCGGTCGATCCCTAATCTAAAGTTCTCCAAAGTTAGCTGAGACGCTGATTGAGAGTCAGTCGGCTGCTGGTTTTGTCAGACCAAGGCCGGATTTTGTCAGACCAAGTGCCTTACACATAGGCCGAATGTCGGGTGTTTTTTATTGAACATTCGGCCTGTGTGTACGGGGCTGTAGATGCAAATTTAGTTGGACTTGGCTAACAAACAAAGCTACTCCAGCTAATACTTTTTAAACAGTTACAGCTACAGTTTTTTGTTTTCATTTTGGGATAAAGATTTTACATTAATGAATAAATACAGAATTGTAAGCACCCCTGTCAGTAGTAAATGGTTTGTCTCAACCCTTTAACTGCAACATTTGCTGAACAGCTTGGTCTGTTGAAGGAAATTGAAAAAAACAGACTTACAGACTGGATCACCAGGTGAAAATAAAGGGCATATAAAGCCTCCTCTAGGATTTGATAAGCTGCAATATCTAAAATGTATTTCTTTTGGATTTAATATTGCTGAATTTATCTTTGAATGGCATTTGGGTGTTCAAAAGCATTCCTTACTCCAAATAAAGAGAAAGTGTGAGAAACACTGATTACCTGAAAGGATTTTAAAACTGAATGGGGGTGCTTGGAAAAAATGTTAAAATACCCAGAAAAATACATTCTGACCATGGGACACACATGCAATAATACACTTTTATAAGGTGCACCTAGAGGAGATGGGACCCTAGCGCCAATAAAAAATCATGAAAATTTACTGTGCTTTCTGTGTAAGAAATTCACAATGTCTTTCAGTGACATCTAGTGGCTATTCTGATAATTGCACTTTTTTTTTATCATTCTATAGTGCGGTAGGCAAGCCCGGAGGGGTGAAGACCTACCTGAACTTAATTTTTTTTTGGGAGAGAAGACCCCATTAAAAAGTAAGGAAGTCGTGAAGGAAACTTATAATAGAAAAAAAATACAAATGTCAATGTGAAAATATAAACGTATCCAACCTTTTTCGCCTAAGGGAGGAACCTGGTATTTACTTTTGTTCACTCTTTTTTATTCATTCACTCTTACTCTTGTACAATACAATCCAGTGCAGACAAACACACTGTGTTTGTGACCTGTATTTGGGGTGTCTTTAACTTATCATTGACACCTACTGCAGACTGCAACTGTAGTGCGTTTTGAACACGGTGCTGGAAAACATATGGATCGTGGGTTTCCCAAACCTCGTTCTAGTATGAACCTAGCTTTACTTACCCAGGTGCTACAATAAAACTCCACTTCGGCATAAAATGGATAGAGTAGGAAAGTGTTAGAACTAGTTTAGCTTAGCGCTAGAGATGTTCCCTCACTTCCTGTCCTGCTGACAATGATTTATTTGGCAGGATGAGGTGGGAACTCACCAACAGCAACACAGACAAAAAGAAAAACATATTCCTAATGCCAACATGGCAGCATACATATGATATAGCTCCGCCCCTATATCCACTCACAGGACCTGTTTAAATCTTTAAAAGTCTGACTGAGAGCAACCTCCCCCATTCTCCTTTTTGTCCTTAAGATCTACACGTGCAGGACCATGATGTTGCAATAAGTCCTTACCTGTGGACTGTGTTGGTGGCCATCTGGGTTCAGTCTCTCCCAGGGGCAATCCCACATCTTAGGTTGCTAAATGCACCAGCAAGGTGGGGAGGCCATTTCTGGTGGTGTTTTGGGGCTGAGGAGTTCTCTAACTAGAGATGCCAGAACCTCATGTGGTGCAATTGTGTTGGTGTTTTGTTGTTTGAGTCCATGATGCATGTGTTTCTCTGCACACCTGAGTTGGTATTTGGTTGCTGAAGTCTATGATACACGTGTTTCTCTGCACAACTGAGCTGGTGTTTGGTTTCTGGAGTCCATGATGCATGTGTTTCTCTGCACACTTGAGCTTGTGTTTGGTTACTGGAGTCCATGATGCATGTGTTTCTCTGCATACCTGAGCTGGTGTTTGTTTTCTGGAGTCAATGATACATGTGTTTCTCTGCACACCTGAGTTGGTAATTGGTTGCTGGAATCCATGATGCATGTGTTTCTCTGCACACCTGAGCTGGTGTTTGTTTGCTGGAGTCCATGATACATGTGTTTCTCTGCACACCTGAGCTTGTGATGGTTGCTGGAGTCCATGATGCATGTGTTTCTCTGCACACCTGAGCTGGTGTTTGGTTACTGGAGTCCATGATGCATGTGTTTCTCTGCACACCTGAGCTGGTGTTTGGTTGCTGGAGTCCATGATGCATGTGTTTCTCTGCACACCTGAGCTTGTGTTTGGTTGCTGGAGTCCATGGTGCATGTGTTTCTCTGCACACCTGAGCTGGTGTTTGGTTACTGGAGTCCATGATACATGTGTTTCTCTGCACACCTGAGCTGGTGTTTGGTTACTGGAGTCCATGATGTATGTGTTTCTCTGCACACCTGAGCTGGTGTTTGGTTGCTGGAGTCCATGATACATGTGTTTCTCTGCACACCTGAGCTGGTGTTTGGTTGCTGGAGTCCATGATGCATGTATTTCTCTGCACAACTGTGCTGGATCCTGGTGCTGGTGTTAGTGTTGCATTTTCTTTTCTTCTACAGGTATGTACTATTCCTTTTTGTTTTCCTCCCTTGCCTCTAACTTCATTAGGCTTCTTCATTTTTCGTTTGTGGGAGTGATTTGGATTTTTTTCATTTGCCTGTAGTTTTTTCCTTTCATCTGTGGCATTTCCTGTGCCCGGTGTGCATGCACGATCCGGTCCATGTTTTGAGGCTGTTTCCGGTCTCAGGGCTGGCTATGGTGTCCATGCATGCACTGCGCAGAGGGCTTCATGTGGCAGCCATCTTTGCTTTGGCATGTCCAGGCTCACGAATGCTTGAGGTGTTTTTTTGCACTGGAAGCATCTTCTGTTTTCCTCTCTAAGGACAAAGGGTACTGTAGGTCAGTGGTCCTCAACTCCAGTCCTCAGGGCCCACTAACAGGCCAGATTTTAAGTATTACCTTGGGGAGATGCAGGCTAAAGTACTGCAATCGCTGAGCAGCAAATAATTTCACCTGGGATGTATTTCAGTTATCTTGCAAACCTGGCCTGTTAGTGGGCCCTGAAGACCAGGGTTGAGGACCACTGCTGTAGGTCAGCAAGTCATGGCCATTCAAGGGCAAGTAGTTAGTGAGTCTCTAACAGTGGCAGCCAGTGCATAGGGGGCGCCAGAGCGCCGCCCCCCCTAAAAAAAAAAAGAAAAAAAAAATAGAAAAAAAAAATGACAAAAAGAACAAATAAAGTTTTGAAAAAAAAATTGTGTTCGCAGGTCTATGCACTCGGCCTGGTGGTTATGGGGGGGGGGGGAGGGTTACAACCCAGAAGAGGCGCCGATTGGCTGCCTTCTGGGGGCGTAACCTGGGCGCAGGAAAAAGCGCTGAGCCACCCCCACCTTCGTGATATCCTGGCTGTGATTGGTCCAGTCTCCAGCCTGGACCAATCATCATCCAGGACATCGCTGACTCGCAATGGGGGCGGTGCCGGTGCGTGCGTCAGTCACGCACCGTCACCGCCCGATCTCCTTCCCGCCGCCCGGACCGGAAGACAGAAGACTGAAGAGGAGGACGTCCACGGCGCTGCTCGTCTCGGTTCCCGGAATCCCGCCATCCCGCCAGAAGGTAAGTGATTGAAGCCGACCTGTGCCCTCACCTGTGCCATGCCTATGCCATCACCTGTGCCATCACCTGTGCCATGCCTATGCCATCACCTGTGCCATCACCTGTGCCATCACCTGTGCCATGCCTATGCCATCACCTGTGCCATCACCTGTGCCATGCCTATGCCATCACCTGTGCCATGCCTATGCCATCACCTGTGCCATCACCTGTGCCATGCCTATGCCATCACCTGTGCCATGCCTGTACCATCACCTGTGCCATGCCTGTACCATCACCTGTGCCATGCCTGTACCATGACCTCAAAGTCATGCAATTTTTTTACCTCGTTTTTTTGCCGCGAAGCAATACCTATTACATTTTTCTTTTTGCGCCCCCCCCCCAAAAAAATTTTGCGCACCAGCCGCCACTGGTCTCTAACTGAGTTTTTCAGCCACTTATGCCAGGACTCTGGGTGCAACATCTAGGACACAACCTTGCAGATTAATTCAGGGCATCACAATTAGCCCTTCTAACCAAGGAGGCCCTCAGCCCATTACAGCCAACTTTGTTCCTGGCTGTGGGGGCATCTTTATCCAAGCCATTCATCTGGCTACACCAGAGGTAGAAGAGGGTCGGTCACCCTCCTTAAGAGGCTAAGCAAGTTTTGAGTGTCTCTTGGGTCATCATTGATTAGGGGGGTTAAGCAGGCCCAGAATGGGATGACTCAGATGACTGCCTTCGAAGTCAGAACATACTTCACGTTTTTAAGACATGGCCTTCCATACTCTCCAGTGAATGGAAAGGTGAAGATGTTGATTCAGGAGAAGTGGCAGTAGTGATATGAAATTTTACATAAGTAAGCAGCGGTAAAATATATCCTACCTCAGAGGGAAATGACAATTCTCTGGTCAAAAGAATGGCACTACAAAATGCTAATCCACTTAACATGCGTTGCAGTAACACACACTTTACAGCACTGCACCCTACTGCAAAGGTATGGACGCTACTATTATGCATTTTGTCAGGAGTGTTATTTTTCCAAGGAAAGATTCATTTTCCGTTGGCTGTATCCATGATCGATGAATTCATGGATATCTGAGAGATTCATGTTGAGAGGCAGGGGGCGCTTGTAAGCCAGTTATCGCAGTACTTCATGGCAAGCGCAATACAGTTGGGACCCAGAGTTGAGGTCTATATCATCCATGAAACGCTGAAAGAGCAGATTATTAGCGCTCTTGGTGAGATTAGGTGCTCGGTGTATTTTGTGGATAAAATAGCATTTGTTGTTATCAATGTTCCCCTAAGGCAGTGCTGCATTCAGTGACAATGAAGGGGGCTTTAAAGCCCAGTCCTTGGTCAGCAAACCTGTCCTCAGTAGGGTGGTCTTATGTACCTGTAAGATGTCAAGTTTTTCCCTCTGACCTGAAGTTTTGACAGTTCCAAGAGACTCACTGCTGCTCAACTCTGGATGTCCTTAGTTTACTGTGCAAATGGATGGTGCTCACAGTCGGCTCTTAATTGCCGTATAACAGTGTTTAGGTTTCATAGAGCAGAACGCATCTTTGGAATGTCTAACATTCTTTATTGGTCATGATTAAAACTCACATGTACATCCCAACGCTAAGTACTATTCCAGGAGCAATTGGTGGTTAGTCTGGCCTTCCTCTTCAAAGGAGGTTGAGGCTTCGGTGAGTTCTCTCTGTTAGTTTGGCCCACTCTACATTCCAGGACTCGAGATCCTTTTGCCAGAATGGAAAACTTGAAGAGCGAATAGTAGGATGTGCAAGGGCACCTTTCTGAAAGACACACAGCCATAATCCCTTCATCCCCTACAGGAGCTGGTTGATGGGAGACCCCTCCCCCCAGGCTAGTGTGGTAGGGGCCAGGATGGCCGATTGTGCGAACAGATGGTAAAGCCCATTTTTTGGGACCCATGGGTGCCGTCTAAGGTAAAACTCTGTTACTTTTGGTGCTTCAGACATCACCCTCCAGAACATTTCTTCATCCTGACCAGAATAGCACATTTCGATCAGGAGGTGGATGTCCTCTCTGATAACATCAATATTATACAACTGCAATTGGGAATGATTCGAAGAAACTTACAGGATCTGATTCTCCTCTGTTTCTTGTGAAAAAAAGACCGGTGTTGCATTAAAAAAAAAAACTGAGTCTTGATGGGAGATGGAATTTTTTCAATTTGTGTGTCTTCCTTTTAGGGCTCTCCACCTCACTAATGACCTCTATAGAAGTTCTAATCTCTGTGTAACCCCTCTGAGGAAATGGGGGTGCTTCATAACCATCATTGCTTGGATGGTATTCTACTGTTGGCTCAGAGTCCAGATGACCTACTTGTTCAAAAGGGGATTCTTTTGGCCAGCCTGAGAAGTTTTGGCTGGATAGGAGGTGTCAAGACAGTTGGAGCAGACCTGGCTAGTTATCAATACAAAGGCCCAGTTCGACACTCAAGTGAGTACTTTTCTCCTCCTCCTTTGAATGGGCCAAGCAGTTGTCAGCTTCCCAATGCAGGGGTCTTCTGGAAAAGATAATGTCCTGCATCCGTATGCTACCCTGGGCACACTGGATTCTCTGGATGTTCCAAAGAATTTTCTTCAGTGATGGGTATGTCAGGGAACCCTCACTTGATCCCGTTCAGTAGGTTCATTATCTGGGACCATTGTCACCACCGATGCCAGTACTTGGTTCCCATTAATGGGTCTTTAATCAGAAGATCTTGCCCATATCCCTCAAGTATGGGGCCACCCTCAGCTGAGTATGTTTACATCACCATCCATTCACAAGATGCCTCTCTTCTTACAATCCGTTGGTGGAGGAAGTTGAGGCCCTCACTCACCCAAGGAATAGTCACCTAGCAGATGCTTTTCCTCTGCTGCCTTTGGTCATGAAGTTCCAGGGGAGACTGTTGTCTGAGGGTCTCACTGTGAAAGCAAGTATGCCGATTGGCCTGCAGGCCTTGGGTTTACCCTAAACATCGAACCTAGTCAAGACTAAACACTTCAGCTACCATTGTTTCCACAACACCTGTCCCGTGATGGACTGGAAAATGAGAGGGAAAGATTAGAGGACTTGGGTCATCTTCTGGAAGTGGTTCAATTATTGCAAGGTTCCAGAAAGGACGTCAAAAAATGCTATTTACTCCAAAGTCTGGAACAGGTTCACACCCTTCGTAGCCTGAGCACAATTTTGATCCTTGCAACCTGGAAGTTGCCAAGTTACTATCATTTCTTCACATGGATCTAGATTTGGGGCCTAGATCCTTAAGGGCTCAAATTTCAGGCATTTCAGCTTTCACCAGGGAAAATGGGCATGTGAGCTGCCAGGGGAATTCTTCACGAGGTCGGTCCTGAGATTTTGCTCGTCCCCAGTAGGTTTTTATTCTTGTACTGGATTTCTATGCCAGGACTCAGAAAGCAATCCTTGGTGGGACATCACTTGAGAGGCAGTGTCCCTTCAGGCGATAACTTCAAGGGGCAGAGAATTGGATCTGCAAGCACTTGGAGCTACAGAGTCCTACATCTTATTTCTTCTTTGTTCCCAAGGTGGCTTCTGTTTTCATCTCACAAACAAAGTGGCGGTTCCATCCTTTCCAGCAGAGACAGTACCTAACCTACACTGGAGGTGCCAAGTGTCTTAAATGCCTACCTTCAAGCAGCTTCCTAGTTAAAATTCTCAGAAAGGCTGTTTGTGTTTCCATCAGGCAAATTCGGAGGAGAAACCTACAGCAAAACCTTGTCATCTTGAAGAGTCAAGGTCATCCAGAAAATTTACAGTGCGGCCAGGCAAAAGCCTCCGGAAGTGATAGAGGACTGGAAACAATTAGTGTGTCCCTCTAGCCCTCCTGATCAGGAATCCTCAGCATATGTAATGTATAAAAGCGAAACATATATATAGCACTCTCCGCTTGTTTAGAAAGATTTTAATACAGGTAAAATTCACTTACACAAACTGGCACTGTAACCCAGTGCTCAGTGTCTCCAACGTATGTACAAAGGTGTAGACAGGGTGACCGTGGGTGACGTCATGTGCTCCCCTCCTCCTCCGTACGCGTTACGTCCTGTGGGCGTGACTTCTTTAGTGGATACAGAGGCACAGGAGACACCCGCTAGTTATAGGCAATGACTCATAAGCGATAGTGACGAGCAGTTTCTGCCTGTCGCTGATCAGTCATTGGCTATAACTAGCGGGTGTCTCCTGTGTCTTTATATACAAGCAGAGAGCACTATATATATACGCACCATTCTTCTGCCCCAGAGGGTAAAAGTGTCGTTAGACCCTACTGTTAAGTCAGGGGTCTACATATGAGGTGAGCGGCTTGATTGTCTGGTGGAGGATTTCTTGAACCTGATCACCAACGAGTGTCATTTAGGAGCACCTTTCGTCACTGCTTGGGACTCTTTATGTAGTGTTCCCTTTTGTAGTATCTGGGAACTATTTGTTCGCCCTGCACTGTTATTTAGTATTTATAAAGGTAATAAGACTATTTGGCAATTTGGAAAAATGGCAATTTAGTTATGTTGTACTTAAAGGGATTGTAAAAGCAGAAGGTTTTTTTTTTATCTTAATGCATTCTATACATTAGGATGAAAAAAACCTTCTATGTGCAGCAGCACCCCTCAGTCCCCCCTAATACTTACCTGAGCCCCATCTTTATCCAGCAATTGTTTCAGGATTTTCTCAGCTGCCCGGGACTCCCCCCCTCATTGGCTGAGACAGGGTGCTTAACCCCTGTTGTGTGAGCAGAAATGCTCTGCTTCTAATTGGAAATTAAAATACTAAAGGTGTAATTTTTTTAAATAATTATTTGTCATATTAATAACCACTTAAGCCCCGGAAGATTTTACCCCCATTCCGACCAGGGGATATTTTGCGATTCGGCACTGCGTGACTTTAACGGACAATTGCGCGGTCGTGCGACGCTGTACCTAAACGAATTTGGCGTCCTTTTTTTCCCACAAACAGAGCTTTCTTTTGGTGGTATTTGATCACCTGTGCAATTTTTTGATCACGCGCTATAAACAAAAAAAGAGCGTCAATTTTGCAAAAATAGCAATATTTTTCACATTTTTTTTATATGAAATTCCCCCCAAAAAAAATGTAAAAATCAAAATTTTTTAACATTTTCGGCCAATTTGTTTTATGCTACCTATGTTTGGTAAAAAAAATCGCAAAAAGCGTATTTTGATTGGTTTGCGCAAAAGTTATCGCGTTTACTAACAAAGGGAAAGATTTTTGTAATTTTTGTTGTTTTTTTTTTTAACGCGTAATGGCGGCGATCTGCGATTTTTTTTTTTTTTTTTTTTTTTTTTTTTTTGCGGTACTGCGACATTGGGGCGGACAGATCGGACCCTTGACTGACATTTTTGACACTTTTGGGGTTACATATATATATGCACTGTTACTGTAAAAATACACTGGTAGTGAAGGGGTTAACTTTATTTGGGAGGGAGGGGCTGTGTGTGTCCCTAGGGGAGTGCTTTCTACTGTGATTGGCTGTGGCTTGAGCTGTAAGGACACTCATCAACGGATCTACATAGTAGATCCATGTGATCAGTGTCTTTACAGCGAGGAGAATGACAGGTCGCTTGTTTACATAAGCTGCCTGACATTCTCCCTCTCCCCCGCCGAACGCCGAGTGGCCAGCGGACATCGGGTCCGCTGGTCACACGCGCGGGGGGGGGGGTCCGTGACCACGCGGGAGCGCGCCTCCGGCGGCGCGCGCTCGCTCCCTAGACCCTCACAAGCAAGCAACGTAGCCCTACGTTAGTTTGCCTGTGAGGGGCTGACCGCCGACGTAGATAGTCGTGCGGCGATCGCCAAGTGGTTAAAGGAGTTGTAAAGTCAGAAGTTTTTTATTTTATCTTAATGCATTCTATACATTAAGATAAAAAGCCTTCAATGAGCAGCAGCCCTCCTAATAGTTACCTGAGCCCCCTCTCTATCCAACGATGTCCACGAGTGCCTCAGCCATCCAGGACTCCCCTCCTCATTGGCTGAGACAGAAGCATGACCCGATTTGCTCCTGCTGCTGTCAATCAAAGTCAGTCAGCCAATGAGGAGAGAGAGGGGGTGGGGCCGGGTCAAGGCTCTGTGTTTTAATGGACACAGGGTGCTGCAGCTCGGCTCGGGTGCCCCTATAGCAAGCTGCTTGCTGTGGGGACACTTAACAGAAGGGAGGGGCCAGGAGCGCCGAAGAGGGACCTAAAAAGCAGAGGATCGGGGCCACTCTGTGCAAAATCAACTGCATAGAGCAGGTAAGTATAACATATTTATTTTTCTTTTTTAAAAAAACAAGACTTTACAATCACTTTAAAGCGGTATTAAACCCAAAAGCAAACATTTATTATATTACAGCTTACCAATACTTTCACTTAAATGTGATTAGAAATGATAAGAGAAGTAGACAATTACATAGCACAAAGATTCAATGTGAAAAACATGAACAAATTCAAAAGGAGTTTCCCTCCGCAGATATTGAACATTAAATGATGATGTAGAAATGAAAGACAATCAATCCAAGAAACATTGAATCGTTAGATGATCAATTATCAGAGCCCTGCCTGAAATTGTGATGCGCTTTATTTCCAAAAAGGGCCCTTCAACTGGGGGCCCTGGAACTAGAAAAAAAATTAGTCATCCATGGGACCAAAAAGAGGTACAGCTCTTGTGGGCAAAAAGGCAGTTCTAATGTAGAAAGGGTTGGAAGAAAGAGATGGAAAGGTCAGAGTAAAAAGGAAGAGAAAAGAAGAGGAGAAAAAAAAGGGGGGAGGGGTAGGATGCCATTTCTGTCCTGGAGGTTCACTATTGGGAAAATTAAAGTGTTACTAAACCCATAACAGTCTGTATATGCAGTAAAGCATGCTTGTTATACTCAATGTGCAACCTAAGGGGTTAATCCTCTGCATTGTGTAAAAAGGCTGTTTGATCCTGTATACGACAGATCCTCCTCTTCTTCCACTGTCCCCATAACATGTCCGGATAAGACAGAGTTACTGGAGTCAGGCTGCACGTGCTCAGTTTGGTGTGTATTGCTAGAGATTTTTTTTTTCTTGGAAAGTGCATGCGATCAGCACAGGGCCAATCAGCACTGTGCAAACAGAGGGTCAGGGTCCTGCATTCTGATAGGACAGCCAGCGCAGTATGAAAACTCCTCCTTCAAAGCTTTACCAGGAACTTATAGAAGTCACAAGACTGCAATATACTGCTGATTACAAAAGGGTATTTAGCAGTTTTTATTTACTAAAACTATTGCATTTCCATGTTCTGTGTACTGTGGGAGACCAGATATAGTGACTGCAGGCTCCTGGGTTTAGTAACACTTTACCACATCGTGTTAGGTACAGTTCCAGGAAGTGCGTAGGCGGCTGCGTTGATGGAAAGTAATCTAGCCAGGGCTGCCAGGTACGAAAGAATTTATCATGTGTGTCGGTTAGTATTGATGTCAGTTTCTCATTCACTAGGGTACTGTGCACCTGACTTTTCACTTTGTTGAAATTGAGAGTTGGCGTAGCTTACCAATTCTTAGAAGTGATGGCTGCATTTGTTTTCTTTTTTTATTGCCTTCATTCTCACCTGGTGATCTGACCAGTAAGTCTGTTGTTTTTCAGCAGAAGAAGCTGTCCTGCAGATGTAGCAGTTAGAGAGTTGAGACAAACCTTTTACTACTGGCAGTTGTGCTTACAATGATCAGATTTTATTTATTTATGTAAAATCATTTAACCCAAAAGGAAAAAAAAAATGGTTACTGTAACTGCTTATAAAGTGTTAGTTGGAGTTCAGCTTCAATCTGTTTAGTGTATCTTAATCTGCTAGTGTATCTAACGCTCCCCTCCCCGCAGATTAGCAATGCTGCTATCCAAAGGTGCCCCCTGTGATCCTTCATCTAGAGTGGGGGCACTCCCTATACAGGAAGTGTTACTAGCCACAAACTAAAAAACAGAGGGAGAAAAGCCTAAAAGAGAAAACTAATGCAGCCACCACATCTAATGATTGATAAGCTGCAATACTTTACATTTTTGGCTTTGAATTTATTACAACTTTAAATAACCTGAGAGGGGGATGGGAGGTCCAATTTAAGTGATATATGGGGGTGGATGTCAGACACAATCTGTATGTAAAGCTGAGTACACAACATTAAAATGTGTAAGAACATAAATAATTTAAGTTTAACTACTTGCTGACCAGACGCCGTAGTAATACAGCAGCAGGTCCCTGTGAATCCCGCCCACTCGCCAGCAGGGAAGCCAATCCACAGGGCCGGCGGATGGGATCGCTCCCCGTGGAGAGAGAACGGCGGTCTGCTGTTGTACACACAGCAGACCGCTGTTCTCTAAGCTATCAACACAGAGCTACTGTGATCCTCCTATTTAGGAACACAGGTCTCTGTTGATTTCACAAGCCCATCCCCCCACAGTTAGAAAACACCCCCTTGGCTCGCATTTAACCCTTTGATCACCCACTAGGTTAACCCCTTCCCTGCCAGAGTCATTATTACAGGAACAGTGCATATTTTTAGCACTGATTACTGTAGTAATGTCACTGGTCCCCCCAAAAGTGTCAAAAAGGTCAGTTAGGGGTCCAATCTGTCTGCCGCAATGTCGCAGTCCTGCTAAAAATTGCTGATTGCCGCCATTACTAGTAAAAATAAATAAATAAATAAAAATGACATAAATCTTTCCCCTAGTTTGTTAATGCGATAACTTTTGCGCAAACCAATCAAAATACTCTTATTGGGATTTTTTTTAATCAAAAATATGTAGCAGAATACAAATTGGCCTAAAATAATGAATTTATTCATTTTTTATTGGGATATAGCAGAAAGTGAAAAATATATATATATATTTTTTTTTTCAGAATTGTCGCTCCTTTTTTTGTTTATAGCGCAAAATCTTAATTTGGGTACAGCGTCGCACGACCGCGCGATTGTCAGTTAGGCTGCATTCACACTTGAGCGTAGCGTTTTACAGCGTTTTTACCGCAATTTTACTGCGATTTTTACCGCGATTTTCAGGCGTTTTTTTCAGGCGTTTTTCATTGACATCTATCAAAAACGCTGGTAATCAGCCCAAAAAGAAGCTCATGTACTTTTTTCAGCTACAGGCGTTTTGCAAAACGCTCAGATGTGAACAGGGGCCATTTAAATGAATGGGGTTTTACTTGTTGGGTGTTTTGGAACGTTTTTTTTTAGCGTTTTTGGAGCTGAAAAACACTCAAAAACGCCCAGGTGTGAATGGAGCCTTAAAGTAACGCAGTCCTGAATCGCAAAATAGGGCCTGGTCATTAAGGGGGCAAATCCTTGCGGTCCAGAACTCGTTAAATGTGTTACTGTAATGACTCAGAATAACTTCCCCCATAACATTTACACAAAGAGCTCAGCATGGATGGCTAGAGCAATATTTTCTTCCACATACAGAAGCTGGATTTGCTTACCAAGGAGGTAATAGCTAGAAACCTTCCATAAACAAATTGATGGATTAAAAGGCTTAGTATTAGCTTTAATCATCACTTCATGGACTGAATTCAGAGCAAGAATGAATGTGATTTGTACATTTTCTTTATGTAATCCATATTTAATAAGAACTATCAAGACGCTAGAAACCCGACGTACCAAATAATACTTGATTGCCTATTAGCTGATCATTTTGGAGGTAACAGTATGACTGATCCCCGGCCGGGAATATTAGCATACTAGTACAGGATTTTACTTCTTGCTTGTTTTTAACCACTTTACCACCGGAGGATTTTGCTGTCTTACGTCCAGGCCACTTTTTGCGATTCGGCACTGTGCGACTTTGACAATTGCGTGGTCATTCAACGACGTACCCAAACGAAATTTACGTCCTTTTTTTCCCACAAACAGAGCTTTCTTTTGGTGGTATTTGATCATCTCTGCGATTTTTTATTTTTTGCAATATTAATAAAAAAACGACAATTTTGAAAAAATAACAATATTTTTCTACTTTGACAGTTAAAAAATATCCTTTATAATCAATTTTTTTTTTTTTCAAATTTTATTTTTCTTTTATTTATTCCAATTCATAAACATATACATGTCATTCCTTACATTTTTAACTTCCAAAAACATCGTGACTGACATATTATATCATAGCCATTCTCAAAAAAAAACCTTTTCTACCCAGTCCCTTCCCTCCTTCCCTTCTTCTTCCCCCCAAAAAAAAAAAAAAAGGAGAAAAAAAAAAAGGAAAAAGGAAAAAGGAAAAATATAAGTTTCTCTTCCCAATTGGCCTTTCATGGAGATCTCAAGACTATCAGTATTCCGCTCGCCATTTTTTATCTATTTCTAATCAGCCAGTTCTTATTCTATCATTAATGATTGACATTCCTCTGATTTAACATACTCTTTCCATTGTTTCCATTTCTTCTCATATTTATCTGATTGTTGGCAGGCAGACATTACCAGATTCTCTAATTTACTTATTTCCTCAACCTTCTTTATCCACATAGGGATACATATTTTAGCTGCGTTTATAAAATGTGGCATAATAGATTGTTTATATCCCTGAATGGGTGTGCTGGGTGTATGGAACAGAAAGAGGGCCGGTTCTTTTGAGATTTGACAGTTCATAATTTCCTGTATCGTCTTCCAGATCTGTTCCCAGAATATTTCTACTCCGGGACATGACCAAAATATATGGAACATTGTCCCTCTTCCCGTCCCACACCTCCAGCACCGATCTGTGTTTGTCCTAGAGATCTTGTTCATTTTTACTGGGGTATAATACCATCTGACTAGTATTTTGTAATTTAATTCTTGTATTCTGACACATCTTGAGGTTGAAAATACTGATTTGATTATTTGCTTTTCTCGTTCTACCGAGAAAGTAATGTCCATTTCTTTTTCCCATTCCCTCAAAAACGGTAGTTTACATCGTTCTGTTGATGTCATTAATAAAGCGTACAGTTTAGATATAGCATGGTCTAACATTCCCTGCTGATTACACATTTTTTCGTAAGCTGTTAAATCTTTGTCTCCTTGAGTGGGGAGTTGTAAAGATCTCAAAAAATGGCGTAATTGAAAGGCCCTCCATAAATCTAGGCCGAAAGGGCCCAAGGGGTCCATTAACTCACTTACTGTTACCCATCTTAACTCCAAAATAAAGTCAGATATCTGAAA
Organism: Pelophylax lessonae; assembly: GCF_965119305.1. Lineage (NCBI taxonomy): Eukaryota > Metazoa > Chordata > Amphibia > Anura > Ranidae > Pelophylax > Pelophylax lessonae. The sequence goes on along the minus strand of NC_138769.1, from coordinate 659,511,718 downwards.
AATTCCCTTTTCCAGCAGGGTTTTAAACTTCCCATCTTGGTATCCTGTAACAAAATGGGGGTTCCCCAGTACTGGATACAGCAGGGAACTTTCCCGTATCAGCTTCTCCTGTTCAAATATTTTTGCACATACTTTAACCGTGTTTCCTATAATCGGGTGTTTCTTGATCGAGGCTGGTATTATTTTATAACACCATGGAGCTCTTTTAAGCGGGATTTCACATTGTGATTGTTCTAAGTTTGGCCATATCTTTTGTTCTCCATGTCTGCACCAGTCTATCACTCTACCCAATTGTATAGCTTGGTAGTATCTCTTCATATTTGGAACAGCTAAACCACCCTCTACTCTAGATTTAGTTAGATATTTTTTCCCTATTCTCGGGCGTTTAGATTTCCATATAAAATTCATTATCAGGGTTTCAATTTGCCTAAAGTACTGGGGTGGAATATATATAGGGAGTGCCTGGAAAATATACAGAAACTTTGGCAATATACTCATTTTAACTATATTACACCTTCCGATCCAGGAATGCATTCCTCCTTTCCATTTCTGTAGCAATAAATCTACTGTTTTAATTAAAGGTATAAAGTTCTGTGTGAATAATTGGGAGATTCTGGGTGTGATCAGTGTTCCCAAATATTTTAGAGCCGTCTTTGTCCAATTCAATTTAAAGTTTGAACTTAATTGTTGTTGAAGTATCTCTGGAATCTCTACGCCCATTGTTTCGGATTTAGAGAGGTTTATCCTCATATTAGATTGGGTTCCGTATATTTCTAATTCATGTAACAGATTGGGGAGTGATATGACTGGGTTCGTAATCGAGAACATTACATCGTCTGCGTATGCTGATAATTTATGTTGTTCTTTGCCCACTTTAATGCCTGAAATGTCCGGGTTCGCTCAAATTCTACACAGGAAGGGTTCTAAGGATAATACGAATAGAAGAGGGGATAAGGGACACCCCTGCCTCGTTCCGTTTGTAATGGGGAGTTCCGTTGATAATATTCCATTTACCCTTACTTTTGCCGTAGGCATTGAGTAGCTCTGGGTTATCCATTTGAGCATTTTCTCTCCTATCCCTATGTGTCGGAGCACAACAAACATATACTCCCATTTAACCCTGTCGAACGCTTTTTCCGCGTCGGTATTAAGTAGGATACTCTGTGTTTTATTTTGATGTATTATATGTAGTAGATTCAACAGTTTAGTCGTGTTGTCCTTCGCTTCTCGAGTTGGCACAAATCCAACCTGGTCCAGATGGATCAACCTCTTCAAATATTTCTGTAATCTTGTGGCTAAGATCTTCGTGAAGATCTTAAAGTCTATGTTCAATAGCGAAATCGGTCTGTAGCTTTTGCATGAGGTGGGATCTTTCCCCTCCTTAGGGATTACCGATATATGTGCATGTATTGTTTCTTTGGGGATTCTATTCCCTGTTCCCCATGCATTAAACATTTCAATCATGAATTCTTTCAAATATGGTATTAACTTTTTATAATATTGAATAGTGAATCCATCTGGACCAGGTGCTCTCCCAGTTTTAGTATTTTTTATAGTCTCCATTAATTCTCCCAATGTGATTGGTGATTCAAGTATGTTAATTTCTTCCTCTAATAGCTGTGGCATTCGTGACGTGCGAACATATTCCTCCATTCGGCCTTGTGGGGTTGTGGGGCTTTGAAGATTATACAATGCTTCATAATATTTTCTAAATTCTTCTACTATCTCTTTAGGATAAGTAATTTTTTTCCCTGCATCAGTTACTATATTTGGTATGTATGTTGTTAGGGTTTGCTCTCTGAGAGATTTAGCCAATAACTTCCCACATTTATCCCCTGTTTCATAGAAAACCTTTTTAGATTTTTGAATTGCCGCTTTGGCTCTAAATAAGAGAAGTTCATTGATGTTATTCCTTATCTTTATAAGTTCTGCTATCCCTTCACCTGAAGGTGCATGTTTATGTTTTGCTTCTGTTTTATGTAAGGATTGAAGTAGAAGGTCTAATTGTTTCGTTCGTTGTTTTTTGATCCTTGATCCGTGTTTAATAAGAATACCTCGTATGACTGCTTTATGGGCTTCCCATATAATACCTGGGTCTGTGTCTTCGATGGTATTAGTTTGAAAGAAAAAATTTATTTCTGATTCTACTTCTGTCATGGTCTCTTGGTCTTGTAATAAGTTTTCGTTTAGTCTCCAGGTCGTTTCTCTCTTTTGCTGCTTATTAGATAGTTCATATGTAATTATAATTGGGGCGTGATCTGACCAGGTTATTGAACCTATCCTTGTATCTTTTATAAAGTGTAATTGACTATGTGGAATTAAAAAGTAATCTATGCGTGAATATTGTTGGTGTAAATTAGAGTAGAATGAGTAGTCCCTTTCTCCTGGGTGCATCAAACGCCATACGTCTATTAATTGCTCCCTGTATAGTATTTTTGCGAACTGTTTTTGAACTCTTGGAGGAATTGAAGATGTACCTCGTGACGTGTCCTCAGATGGGATCAAAGGGATATTCAAGTCTCCCCCTATTATTAGTTGTCCCTCTCTAAAGTTGTTGAGTTTGTCCATACTTCCCCTCAGGAAAATGTCTTGTTGTAAATTTGGGACATATAAGTTAGCCAATGTAACCTCCGTTTCCTGTATGTTCCCTTTTATAAACAGAAACCGCCCATTTGGGTCATTCAGAATCTGTATACATTTCCATGGTAAGTTTCTCGAGACGAGGATGGACACGCCCCTCGACCTTGATTCTGAGTTCGTGGAATGGTATACTGTAGGAAAGTAGACATTACCCAATTTAGGACACTTATCCTCACGGAAATGTGTCTCCTGTATCATGGCAATGTCAACCCTTAATCTTTTCAAGTCATCTAACAAGATTCTCCTTTTCTCTGGAGTGTTAAGACCTTTTGCATTTACTGATACTATTCGTACGGTCTCCATTACCAAGACCAAAAGATAAGAAGGAGGGAGAGAAAAGAAAAAAAAAAAAAAAAAAAAAGGGGGGATAAAGAAAAAGGGAGCTTCCCACCCTTGACCTCTTTATTATAAAGAGATCCCTAATAAGCTTTACGCTAAGTTGCTCATCCAATTGTTATTGGTTCTTGAGCAAATTCCTATGTGGGGCACTGGCTGGAATAGGTCAGAGAGTATAGGCACTCCCCTCCCTCTCCCTGCCCCGGCACGTCCTATTTCCTTAGTCTATCAGGCATACAATTGTAATACTTTCACATATTTATCCCGTCCCTAGTCTCCGCCCCCCCCACCGCCCCCCAAGGGAGCGGAGGGAGGAGGGGGGAGAGAAGAGGGGACAGAGGGGCTAGATCTTCTTCCAAAAAAAAAAAAAAAAAGGGGGAAAAAACCTGAATGGAAAAAGAGGTTTTGCCGAACCTATCCCCCGTATCTGCCCTTTCTCAGCAATATCTCCTAGCATTATTGCTCCAGAACATCTCTATTTTACTTATAAACATATTATCTAGAGGGTGGCATTGGTACATAGTATTCCCTCTCTGCTTCGTCTCAAGAAAAAAAAAAAAAAAAAAAGGAAAAAATATTTCCCCTTTCTTCCTCTTTCCCTACCCCCTCCCTCTCTCCAGCACTCCGCTTACTGGCATCATTCACATGTGATAGTTAATGCCGGTAGTTTTGTTAGTGTATTCCCCTAAAAAAAAAAAAAAAAAAAAAAAAGGAAGGGAGAGGGGGAGCCACGGAAACATATATGGTCTTCATCCAGAAGAAGAGAGAAAAAGAAAAAAAAGGGGCCATGCTGTTCTTTGCCCCCTGAACCTATATTCTTGGCAAAAAAAAAAAAAGGGGGGAGGGGAGTCCCTTCGTCTTCACCTTAACCTCACCCTCTTTAAGGACCAAAAATTATGGTCTTAGTGTGTGCAATCATAAAAAAAACAAAGTGATATCGACACTATTCCTAGGGTCGTGATTTTAAACTGTGAAATTACTTCCCTTTCACTACCTCACTACCTCATTTCTCCTCCCACTTTCTTCATGTGTATATTATCTAATCATTGTGTAAAAAGAAAAAAAATAAATATATAAAAAAAAAAAAAAAAAAAAAAACCAACCGAACAACAAAAAAAAAAGGGGGAAAAAGCCCCACATATAATCAGAAAAAAGATGGTGTCACCAAAAAAAAAAGAAAAAAAAACCACTTCATTCGTGTTTGTGTCTGTGAGAAAAAATAAATAAATAAATAAAATAAAAAGGTTTTTCCAGGAGGGATCAGTAAGGGAGATTGAGGGACCCCCATCGCCAACTCCATTCTATACCCACTACGGAGGTATATACCTCCTTCTAAAAAAAAAAAAAAAAAAAAAAAAAAGGGGGAAAAAAAAAAAAAAGAAATAGGGGGGGGGGGACACAGAATATTCTTCCATAAACGTTTCCCATTTCATACATGTATACATATTTACCAAATTTCCCCTTCCTCCCTCCCCCTCAACTGTCCTATAGATATAGAGCCTTCAAAAAAAAAAAGGAAAAGAGGGAAAAACGATTCATACCCCTTCCCCCTTAAAAAAGAAGCGCCCTCCAAAGTCTTATCCCTCCCTCTCTCCCCCCCAGACTCTTATACATCGGTGCTTTTCACATTTAGGACTCTTTATCTTCTTCCATTGGGTTTATCCCGCGGTCTCCCATAGGACTGTCCCATTGTCCTAGGGGAAATTGTTAGCCAGTTCTCCACCTGTACTGTTTCCACTCTCAGAAACTCAAATAGATCAGGCAGGTCTGCTGGGGTTCGGAGCATAAATGATTCTTTTTCTTTGAAAAAAGTTACTGCTAGTGGGTATCCCCATCTGTATTTGAATCCTTGCTGCTTCGCTCTTTCTAACACCGGACGCAGTAATGCTCTTCTGTAAAGTGTAGTTCTAGACAGGTCTGGGAGAATTTTGATTTTAGCGCCCTCACATTCAATTGAGCCTAAATCCCAGGCTTTACGGAGAATCTCCTCTTTTTGCGCATAATAATGTACTTTACATATGATGTCCCGTGGTCTGCTGGGGTCCACAAATCTGGGCCCTGCCACTCTATGGACTCTGTCTATATCTATGTGCGCCATTGTCTGTGCTTGTGAGACCGGGGCTAATACTTTGAGAAAAATATCCCTCACCTTCTCCTGTAGGTCCTCACCCTCTGTCTCTGGTAGCCCCCTCAGCTTCAGGTTTCCCCTGCGACTTCTGTCTTCTAGGTCTTCAATATGTAACTGCATATTGATCAGTGTATCTGAAAGTGTCTCTGTGGTTTTCCTGACCTCTGTCACTTGGTCTTTCACTGTTGTAGCTTCCATTGCTTTTGCACTGACCTTACTGGAGAGCTGGGTCATATCAGCACGAAGTTCCTGCATATCCCGTCGGTGTGTCTCTTCGATCCGCATGATCAGTGCTTCTATCTCCGATTTCGTAGGTAATGCTTTCAGTAGCTCCTTAATTTCTGGGCTTTCTAATCTCTGATGGTTTCCAGTCGATTCCCTGCTCTCTTCAGCAATTACCGCTGGCGCCTGTATGTCTTTGTCCGTCATTTTTCCGGTATTATCTGCAGCCTGTACAACCTGTACAACCTGTGTACTCTGAAGACTCTGTTTGGTCTGAGTTCCGCCACGTGCAGCCGCCATCTTAGGGTCGGAGGTCCCAGCTGTCTGCTGTGGAAAGTATTGCTGGATGTCTCCCGATCTCCTCTGCACCTGGCGGCGTTCTACCGCAGAGCGTTCACTGGCTGAGCGGGTCACCGGGCGCGTCCTTGCCCAGTTGCTTGTTTGCATGCCGGTTTAATTCTTGTACCATGCCGGTCTAGGAGAGGGACATGCGGGAGCTCTTCAGACACACGTCCTCACATCTCCGCCTCTCCGAGCCACGCCCCCCGTGTCTTATAATCAATTTTTGTCATATATTTAGGCCAAAATGTATTTAGCTACATGTCTTTGACAAAAAAATTCTCAATGAGCGAATTTTTAACCGCTTTAAGACCGGAAGATTTTACTCCATTCCTGACCAGGCCATATTTTGCGATTCGGCACTGCGTTAATTTACCGGACAATTGCGCAGTCATGCGACGCTGTACCCAAATTAAATTGACGTCCTTTTTTCCCCACAAATAGAGCTTTCTTTTGGTGGCATTTGATCACCTGTGCGGTTTATTTTTTTGTGCTATGAACAAAAAAAGAGCGACAATTCTAAAAAAAATATATTTTTTTTTTTACTTTCTGCTTTAAAACACACTCAATAAAAAAAAATTAAAAAATCTAATTTCTTCATCAAATTAGGCCAATATGTATTCTGCTACATCAGGGGTCTCCAAACTTTCTAAACAAAGGGCTAGTTTACTGTCCTTCAGACTTTGGCCACTAAAATGTCCCAGCATCAGTGGGAGTAAACAATCCCCCATGATTGGTGTCATTGGTAGGAATTGCGTCCCATCGTTGGTGTTATTGGGAGGAATTGTGCCCCAATATTGGTGTCATTGGGAGGAATTGGGCCCCTATTGTAGGTGTAATTGGGAGGAATTGTGCCCCATCATTGGTGTCATTGGGCCCCTATTGTTGGTGAAATTGGGAGGAATTGTGCCCTATCATTGGTGTCAGTGCGAGGAATTGTGCCCCATCATTGGTGTCATAGTGGCAATATTTTGTGTGGCCACCATTACGTATTTTCCAGCACTGCCTTAACCCTCTGGGCATGGAGTTCACCAGAGCTTCACAGGTTGCCACTGGAGTCCTCTTCCACACCTCCATGATGACATCACAGAGCTGGTGGATGTTAGAGACCTTGCACTCCTCCACCTTCCGTATGAGGATGCCCCACAGATGCTCAATGAGGTTTAGGTCTGGAGACATGTTTCGCCAGTCCATCACTTTTACCCTCAGCTTCTTTAGCAAGGCAGTGGTCATCTTGGAGGTGTTTAGGGTCCTTATGTTGGAATACTGCCCTGCGGCCCAGTCCCAGAAGGGAGGGGGATCATGCTCTGCTTCAGCATGTCACAGTACATGTTGGCATTCATGGTTCCCTCAATGAACTGTAGCTCCCCAGTGCCGGCAGCACTCATGCAGCCCCAAACCATGACACTCCCACCACCATTCTTGTAGGCAAGACACATTTGTCTTTGTACTCCTCACCTGGTTGTCGCCACACACGCTTTACACCATTTAAGCCAAATAAGTTTATCTTGGTCTTATCAGTTCCAGTAATCCATGTCCTTAGTCTACTTGTCTTCAGCAAACTGTTTGCGGGCTTTCTTTTGCATCATCTTTAGAAGAGGCTTCCGTCTGGGACAACAGCCATGCAGACCAATTTGATGCAGTGTGTGGCGTATGGTCTGATCACTGACAGGCAGACCCCCCCCACCCCTTCAACCTCTGCAGCAATTCGGGCAGCACTCATACAGTATGTCTATTTCCCAAAGACAACCTCTGGATAGGACGCTGAGCATGTGCACTTAACTTCTTTAGTCGACCAAGGCAAGGCCTGTTCTGAGTGGAACCTGTCCTAGTAAACCACTGTATGGTCTTGGCCACTGTGCTGCAGCTCAGTTTCAGGGTCTTTCCAAACTTCTTATAGCCTAGGCCATCTTTATGTAGAGCAAAAATAATTTTTTTCAGATCCACAGAGAGTTCTTTGCCATGAGGTGCCATGTTGATCTTCCAGTGACCAGTATGAGAGAGTGAGAGCGATAACACCAAATTTAACACACCTGCTCCCCATTCACACCATAGACCAGTGATGGCGAACCTTGGCACCCCAGATGTTTTGGAACTACATTTCCCATGATGCTCAGCTACACTGCAGAATGCATGAGCATCATGGGAAATATAGTTCCGAAACATCTGGAGTGCCAAGGTTCGCCATCACTGCCATAGACCTTGTAACACTAATGAGTCACATGACACCAGGGAGAGAAAATGGCTAATTGGGCCCAATTTGGACATTTTAACTTGGGGATGTACTCACTTTTGTTGCCAGTGGTTTAGCCATTAATGGCTGTGTTGAGCTATTTTGAGGGGACAGCAACGTTACACTGTTATACAAGCTGTACACTCACTACTTTACATTGTAGCAAAGTGTCATTTCTTCAGTGTTGTCACATAAAAAGATATAATAACATTTTTCCAAAAATGTGAGAGGTGTACTCACCCTGGCAGAAATTGTAAAATTATGGCATTGATGATAAAAAATATAACTGATCATTCCAAAAAACTGTCTTTTAACCACTTTCCGCCCACGCTATAGCAGAAAGATGATTACAGCACAGGCTTCCAGTGCCAGAAGGGCGTCCATAGACGTTCTTCTGTGATCGCGCTGTTCACATGCCCCCTGCAGCACGTGGGCGGTGCACCCTGTGATTGTTGAGTCCCTTGGACTCGGCTGATCACAGATCAGGGTAAAAGGCCAATCACAGCGGCCCTTTACCACGTGATCAGCTGTCAGCCAATGATAGCTGGTCACGGAAGTAAACACAAGCCGGTTATCAGCTTTTTCCTCCCCATGTTGACAGCGTGAGGAGAAAAGAAGCAAGCCGATAACCGGGTTCTGTTACAGGGACATTGGTCCCACACAGTGCCCACCAGTGCTGCTAATCAGTAGACACCAGTGCTGGGAATCAGTGCCCGCCAATGCTGCCAATCAATGCCCACCAGTACCACCTATCAGTGCCCATCAGTGCTGCCAATCAGTGCCGCATCATCAGTGTCACCTATCAGTGCTGCCTATCAGTGTCACCTCTCAGTGCCTATCAGTGCCAATCAGTGCCACCTATCAGTGAAGCCTCATCAGTGTCTCCTCAGCAGTGCCCATCAGTGCTGCCTCATCATTGCCATCTATCAGTGCCACCTCATTAGTGTGTATCAGTGCCCATCAGTGCAGACTCCTCAGCGCACATTAGTGAAGGAGAAAAATTATCTGTTTGCAAAATTTTATAACCAACTATGACTTTTTTTTTTTTCAAAACTTTCGGTCTTTTTTTTGTTTCTTTAGCAAAAAATAAAAAACCCAGTGGTGAAAAAAAACAATAAAAATGTTGTTTGGGTACAGTGTTGCTTGACCGCGCAATTGTAATTCAAAGTGTGAGTGCGCTAAAAGCTGAAAATTGGCCTGTTTAGGAAGAGGGTATAAGTGCCCAGTAATAATAATAACAGAAATTCACCCAAATGGCCCTGGTCAAAAGTATCCATCCCCTGCAATGTTTGGTCTTGGTACAGACACACAGGGTGACACACAAACAGGTTGAAATGGCAAATAAAGGTTAATTTCCCACATCTGTGGCTTTTTAAATTGCAATTAGCGTCCTTGTAAAAATAGTCAATGAGTTTTTTAGCCCTCACGTGGATGCACTAAGCAAGCTATATACTGAGCCATGGGGAGCAGAAAAGAACTGTCAAGACCTGCGTAACGAGGTACAGGAATTTTATAAAGATGGAAAACGATATAAAAAGATATTCAAATCCTTGAATATGCCAGTCAGTACTGGTCAATCACTTATTAAGAATTTGAAAATTCAGGGATCTCCTAATACCAAGCCAAGGTCAGGTAGACCAAGAAAGATTGCAGCCACAACTGCCAGAAGAATTGTTCGGGATACAAAGAAAAACCTACTAGTAACCTCGGCAGAAATACAGGCTGCTCTGGAAAAAAAACAGTGTGGTTGTATCAAGGATCACAACACGACGATACTTGAACAAAAATGAGCTGCATGGTCAAGTTGCCAGAAAGATGCCTTTACTGCGACAATGCTTCAAGAAAGCCAGTTTCAAAATGTCCAACAACACCTTGACACTTCTCACAGCTTCTGGCACACTGTAATCTGCAGTGACAAGACCAAAAGCGATATGTTTGGAAGGGGGTCAACAAGGCCTATAGTGACAAGAATACCATCCCCACTGTGAAGCATGGTGGTGGGCCACTGATGTTTTTGAGGTGCATGAGCTCTAAAGGCATGGGGAATCTTGTGAAAATTGATGGCAAGATGAATGCAAAAAATCTTGGGTTGTAGAAGAGAAAAGAAATGGCAAGCGCCTCTGAGAGTAGACTGTTAGATAATTTATTAAAAATGCAATATTTAAACTCACATCAGAAAATCTAGAGGCAGCTCGAAGGTGAGGAGGTAAACGCCCACGCTGCTTTGGGATGTCTTGAGGGATACCTCCTCACCTTCAAGCTGCCTCTAGATTTTCTGAGTTTTTAAATATTGCATTTTTAATAAATTATCTAACAGTCTACTCTCAGAGGCGCCTGCCTTTTCTTTTCTCTTCTACATGTACTGGGAAGCTGCTTCTACTTCCCCCCCTGTTTGGAGGCTGGCCCTGGATAGTGGACTTGCTCAACGGTCTGTTTTTTTTTTTTTCATTCCTGGGAACCAAGTTATATGAACTCTCTTTTTCCATGAACTAATTTATTTTTGCCGTCTTCATGGACTCTGATGTGCCAGCGCCAAATCATTCCTGTTCTAAAATTTTAACTTGTCCCCAGAAAAGTAATAGATGGGAAAGCTTCCAATGGGGACACTAGGTCCCCAAGGAATTCTCTCAATTTGCAGGGATTTCCTCTCACTTCCTGTTTGGCTATGGGACAGGAAGTGAAGGAAAATCTCTGCAATGGGACACAGATGGCGAAAAAAATATCTGGCAGGGGTTGTAACCCTCCCTTGCTCCATCCAAAATGGAAAAAAAAAGTTTTGCCTGTAGTTCTAATTTAATGCTTATATAAGTTTTTTAGTGATTGGGTTTACTTCTACCTTAATGTGACAAAGTAATTATTTAAAAAATGACACCTTCAGTATTTTAACCACTTTAGCCCCAGCCGCCGCAGATGTACTGCGGCAGGCTGGCGCTCCCAGGCAAAAGCCCGTACATGTACGGCGCTTGCCTGGGAGGAGCTAGGGGGCGATTGCGCGCCGCCGGAGGCGTGCTCCCGCCCCCGCTCGTTGGGGAAGCTAGTGCGTGTGGCAGGAGGCTCCGATGGCCGCCGGCCACTCGCGATCTCCCGCCGCTGACAGAGAAGGAAGGACGGCGTAAACACAGCCGTCCGTACTTCTCCCTGAAGTTATCACAGATGTCATGTGATCCTGCTATATAGGATCGCATGTCTCTGTGATGACTTCACAAGCCACGCCCCCCCCCACAGTTAGAATCACGCCCCTAGGATCACATTTAACCCCTTGATCACCAGTTCTTTTAACCCCTCCCCTGCCAGTGTCATTATTACAGTAACAGTGCATATTTTTAGCACTGATTACTGTAGTAATGTCACTGGTACCCCCAAAAGTGTCAAAAATGTCAGTTAGGGGACCGATCTGTCCACGCAATGTCGCAGTCACGCAAAAAAATCGCAGATCGTCGCCATTTCTAGTAAAAAAAAAAACTATAAAAATGACATAAATCTTTCCCGCAGTTAGTAAATGCAATAACTTTTACGCAAACCAATCAAAATATGCTTATTGCGGGTTTTTTTTACCAGAAAAACAAATTGGCCTAAAATGTTAAAAAATTTTGATTTTTAATTTTTTTTTTTTGAGAATGTGATATAGCAGAATGTGAAAAATATTGTCTTTTTTTCGAAATTGTCGCTCTTTTTTTGTTTATAGCGCAAAAAATAAAAATCGCACAGGAGATCAAATACCACCAAAAGAAAGCTCTGTTTGTGCGAAAAAAAGAACGTCAACTTCGTTTGGGTACAGCTTCGCACGACCGCGCAATTGTATGTTAAAGTCACGCAGTGCAGAATCGCAACATAGGGCCTGGTCATTGAGCAGCCAAATCCTCCGTTCTGAAAGTGGTTAATTTCCGATTATAAGCAGAGCCATTCTGCTCACATGACAGAGACTAAGCACCCTCTGTTCTCCCATCATCACATGTGTCTCGCAGGGCTCTGACATCATCAGAGGTATACCACGTCCACTGTTGCTTTTGATCACTGGATCATATTGATGGTGTCAAAAGTCTGTCTGGTGATAGATTTCACCTCCATTTAAAAGGACTTACAGCCAGCTGCCAGACAACAATGCTCAGGTGAAAGGGCAGCTGCAGAATGCACAATATAAGACCTGGTTCCACCCAGGGGGCTGTAAAAATAGGTGGTTGACCTGTAATTTAATTGGCTGCCCACCTAGGCAACAATGAGGTACTGCTCCCACTGTTCCCGGGTAAGACATCGTCCCGGAAGACTCTCCATTCCATATGGTGTATGGTGACAGACTAAGTTGAAATGTAAGCTATATTGGTGCAAAGCAATATTCATGGATATGACATTGATCTTAAACGTGGCTGTTAATAAGTGTGTTTCTTATAGATGCATGGACTGCACCTTCTCCTGAAGAAGTGATTTTTCACGAAACGCGTAGAGCATATTTGGATACGGTCCTTCTGGCCTCATTATATGTCTGGATACTGGCTATATCCATTTATGAAGGTGATGGACTCCGCGCTAAGGAATGTATTGTATGGATGTGTAAGTAGGCTGCAGCCTCCCTATAATATAGCCAAAGACTATATCAAAATGTAAAGGTAAAGACAAGGGAATGGCGCTGTCTACTGGAAATGTAAAATAGTGTGGGTTATGATATATTGACAAGAAAAATGTGTACAATGGGTATTAACATAAAAATTTAAAAATACACAATAAATAGCACAATGAATAAAAAATACAATGGGCTAAAATAATGAAATGTGGTGAAATATAAGTGCAATGGATTCCAATAAAGTGCTAAAATTAATAAGTGGTGGGTGGCAAAAATCAATTGATAAAAGTGACCAAGTGCATAAAAAAAAAAAAAATATATATATATATATATATATATATATATATATATATATATATATATATGTATATAAATATCAAAAATTAATAAAGAACAGTAAAGGTGCAGAGTACTCAATAAAGTGACAGTGTGTACAAAATAATTGAACCAATGGATACAATAAAGTGACCTGTGCGTATAAGTAATTATATTAAATGGAGTGACTGGGTGTCGGCAGACAAATATAGATCATATAGCCGGTAAGTACAAAATAAAGTGACTAAGTGGCAAAATAGTAATCAGATAAAGTGGCTAAGTGGCTTAATTAGTCCATAAATGGGTAAAGGTTACAAAACTCTTTGTATAAAAATACTGGAGGTGTCCCCGTGGTGGGTAATGAAGTGAGATGGTCGGTGACCCCTAGGGTAGGTTGCCAACTCACTGGAAATACCCACCCCACACAGGGGTAAAGAGCGGGTATATTAATAAAGGTAATGATCCCTCAGATGGATCCTGGTCCCCTCTGGTGGTCCTGGGATGAAGATGTATCAGGAATGCCCTGTAGGGCTCCGGAGTAAGCAAAGATTCCTATAGGAAAGCCTGGGTCCCAAGGGGTCCGCTCTCACATGGGGTATATTCTCCAGTATCAGCCAATCGTAGCGGGACAAGGTATGGGCAGGTAGATCATGTAGGGCAAGAAAAGGCTAAGGCTGCATTCACATGTCAGCTTATAATCGCGGGCAGAACCGCCGCGGTTCCGCCCGCGATTCGGAGATTTATTGCAAATCGCGGGACGCCTAGCGTTGCCCGTTGATTTGCAATAGCCCCCCAAACGCCGAGCGATGTTGCCGCGATTTACACCCGCCGAATCGCGGCAACATCGCGCAAACAAAATCGCGGGACGCAATACGCTCCAAAGAAGCTCTTGTACTTTTTTGGAGCGTATTGCGTCCCGCGATTTTGTTTGCGCGATGTTGCCGCGATTCGGCGGGTGTAAATCGCGGCAACATCGCTCGGCGTTTGGGGGGCTATTGCAAATCAACGGGCAACGCTAGGCGTCCCGCGATTTGCAATAAATCTCCGAATCGTGGGCGGAACCGTGGCGGTTCTGCCCGCGATTATAAGCTGACATGTGAATGCAGCCTAATAGTGTAATAGTGTATATATAAAAAAGCCTTTATTCATAACAAAGTGTACAGATGGGTACTCACATTCTGTAAATGTTCAACAAACATTATTCAGATCCTTGGAATGCAATGTGCTCCACGCGAGTACCGGAACCGGAAGTGATGCGTTTCGTCATCAAACGTCATCAGCACGCCAGTCATGAATATTGCACATATTATTATTACTATCATCATTATTATTATAATCTCTATCTAATATTTTTATTACTTCTATTTTCTCATGTTTTATGACATTGCTGTATCATTTGGGCATATGGATCTACTTTATGATTCGTGTATACCATATTTTTGATGAAATACTTCTTTCTATTTATATCTTTCTATCATGTTTTCTTGACATTACTAAATACTTGCCTTTTTTTACCTATATATGTCCCTTGGTGTACCATTATATGAGTATATATATATATATATGTATATGAATAGACACATGAGTAGTACATATTAGCTTATTTACTGGACGCACACCTCATGCAAAGTCTCACAAACCCAGCCCTTCCTTTTCTAAGCAACAATGCTGGTCTAACAGGGTGGTACAAATGTTGTGGTAACATTATACACCATTACGACTGCCAAATGTGACCCATTTGAGTGAAAAAAAAACAGCGCTGTAACCACGTTAAATGCATGTGGTTGTAGTGCAGTGGTGTGGGCTTTTTGGGGGTTAAAACAGGCAATGAGGAGGCGCCATATCGCCTCTAAGCTGCCTGTCAACAGCTCTCTGAAATACGATTCCAAGCAGCTCACTTTTCAGAGGGTTGACAAGGGCTGCCACAAGTGTGAATAAGCCCTAAGAGCTGGTTCATACATATGTGATGACAGACATCACTGCTCTGCAAATCACATGCGATGCAAATTCAGCCATACAACCATGCATCGCATTCGGCCAAACTCGCAAAGGACCCTTTTTGGGTCTGCACCAGAATCGGATCGCATGGGTGTTCACACCTAAGCGATCCGATTTATGTCTGAATTGACAGTTCGCACTGCCATATGCGAACTGATCTGGGGGTGTCGTTAACTATGTATTGACACCCCCAGCGATTCAAATATGGCAGTGTGAACTGCCTGCGAGTTTAGAGCGATGCGGGAACCCGCAGTGGATTCGCAGGATTCCAGCATCGCATATATTTGAACCGGGACTAAGTGCTACATCACTCACCACTGATTTGTCTCAAACTGTTGAAAGAATAAGGTTGCCTGAGTCTATGTTTGCTTTACATTGTTATAATAGCGCATCCCTCATAAAACTGTCAAATATTAAAGGCGCTGTCAGGTTTGCAGGAACAATAAACTGGAGGCTTTGCTTTTTGACAGTTTTATGAACTTTAAAACGTAGCTTTGCAGATAAAAGGACGATTAAAGTGTGATTGAGGAGACTTATAACTTTGCTGACAGAGACCAACTTCCTAAAGAGAAATCACCCCTGAGAATAAGGAACGAGGCCCCGCTCTGCATCCTAACTTACTAAAAACAACGTAAAATCATAATCATTAGAAGATATTGAGGTCAATTCACTAAGGCCCCTTTCACACACAGAGCCCGTTCAGATCCGCCTGTCAGTTTTTTTGGCAGATCTGAACGGACGCCCCATGCATCCCTATGGGGCATCGGATGTCAGCGGAGACATGTCATATATACATATACACATATATACAGATACACATATATATATATATATATAATAAATGTTATGTGTTTGTGTTTTGTGCAACATTTGAATTTCCCTCCCAGTTCCGCTCCCATGCACCATTGCTGCTGCAGGGAACGGAACCAGGAAGTCATCAGACCGACCGACGAGCGGCGGGGATCTCAGCTGGCGATCACAGCAATGGGAGATCATCGCTGGATCTCCAGGAGAAGGTAAGGAACACCGCTGCACGCTCTGCACATCTACCCCGAGCGTGAATCAGGGATAAATCCACCCGAGTCACGCTCGGGGATACCGCTAAGGGAGTTAATGCTTCCACTGACATCAATCCTGGGGGTTATTAATGCTTCCACTGACATCAATCCTGGGGGTTATTAATGCTTCCACTGACATCAATCCTGGGGGTTATTAATGCTTCCACTGACATCAATGCTGGGGGTTATTAATGCTTCCACTGACATCAATCCTGGGGGTTATTAATGCTTCCACTGACATCAATGCTGGGGGTTATTAATGCTTCCACTGACATCAATCCTGGGGGTTATTAATGAGTTCACTGATACATAGGCAAGGCAAATGGGGTAGAGTCTGGGACGGAGCCAATGGGGGGGGGGGGGGGTGCGCCGTATTAGGTTTTGCCTAGGGTGTCAAAAATCCTTGCACCAGCCCTGCTGGCGGACATCAAGTGCCCAGCACCCACAAATCAGCTTCTGTTGTGAATGACTGCAGAAGCGGCATGCCAACGGTGTGTGTGCGTCCCCTACAGGCAGAAGAGCGGGATCATGTGTATATATATATATATATATATATACGTGATCCAGCACACAGCTGTCACCATGTAGCAGTACAACTACTATAGGGTGGTTAGCAAGTGATTAAAGTAAATTCACACAAAAAAAACACACACACATTCGGTATTTATCACCTGCTGTTTGCTGGCGGGATTTTAGAAATGTACAAAATAACAATTAGAGGAACTCTGCAGTGGCCAGGAAGTGAAATGTATACAATGTATCAGTGTGAAAATGTTCTCCTCTGAGCTTGGGAATGAAAATAAGTTATAACATTTCATCAGAGGAAGATCGTTTTGTGAATGAAAGCACCCTAGAATATTTTCGTAGTTTTATAATATTGCTGTGTGCCTTCCGGTGCAGTGTTAGCTTGAAAAAAAAAAAATTGTGAAAAAACGCCAAAAATAATGCAAAATTTAAGTGCTAAATATCGCAAAACATAAATATTTAATGCATTCATAATCACGCATTTGTTTTAGGGAATGACTACTTTTTAGATAAATACTGCATGAGTTATTGTAATTCAAAAATTCATGCACTATTTATCTCTTAGTGAATTGACTCATTGTCCTCTATTAACCAATTCTGGACCAGGCATTTTTCTGACACTTGTTGTTTACAAGTTAAAATCATTTTTTTTTTTTTTTGCTAGAAAATTACTTAGGACAACCAAACATTATTTTTTTTCTTTTTTAGCAGAGACCCTAGAGAATAAAATGGAGAACGTTGCAATATTTTTTTATCACACCTTATTTGCGCAAACGCAATTTTATTTGGAAAAAAAATCACTTTTTTTAATTAAAAAAAAAACAGTAAATTTAGTCTATCTTTTTTCTATAATGTGAAAGATAAAGTTACCCTGAGTCATGCATGCCCCTCAGACTTATACCCACTCCCAGAATCCTTTGCAGCAGAATCTGCCTTTTGGGGTAGTTACAAGCCTAAATGTGTCCCTGATTGGGTTTCCTTCACTGCCCTATGAGAAGCCTCTCACAGAGCCAATGGGGAGACTCCCCTCTCAGCAGACACACCTGGAAGCCATGACACTCTGACCAAAAAAGAAATCATGGCCCTGCTGTTAGGCAGACAAGGCCCACTGTGCATTTACCTTGCACCTACCTGTAGGGTGCTACACTTATTACCTGTGAGACCAAAGAATGCCCCTAATCCTAAAGTGGAAGAAATACCTCTCCTAAGAATCTTATTGTCAAATCAGAAGGCACTAAGAAGGTGCAGGTGTTGTTTTGTATGCAAAAATACTAAAGACCATGTAACTATGTAATTATGGGGGTTATTTACTAAAACTGGAGTGTGAAAAAACTGGTGCAGCTGTGCATAGAAACCAATCAGCTTCCAGTTTTATTTTATTTTTCAAAGCTTAAAATGTTCCTAAACCCAGGACCCTGCATTCACTATATCTGGTCTCCCACAGTACACAGAACATGGAAATGCAATTATTTTAGTAAATATAAACTGATAAATCAGCAGTTAGAGCAGTCTTGTGACTTGAATCAGTGTCTGGTTAAAGGAGCGTTAAAGGCAGAACATCTTTTATCGTATTGCATTCTATGCATTAGGAAAAAAAAGCCTTCTGTGTGTAGCAGCCGCCCCAGCACCCCCTAATACTTACCTGAGCCCCATCTCTATCCAGCAATGTCCTCAAGTCCCTCGGCTGTCCGGGACTCTTCCTTCTGATTGGCTAAGTTGCAGCAGCGGCGCTATTGGCTGTCAAAGTCAGTCAGCCAATCAGGAGAGAGAGGAGCAGGGCCGAACGTCAGCCCTATGTCTGAATGTACACACAGAGCTGCAGCTCGGCTCAGGTGCCCCCAAGGCAAAGTTGCTTGCTGTGGGAGCACTGGACTGAAGGGAGGGGTCAGGAGCAGCAAAGAGGGACCCCAGAAGAGGAGGATCCAGACTTTTCTGTACAAAACCATCTGCACAGAGGAGGTAAATATAACATGTTGTCATTTTTTTTTTTTTTTTTAAAGCAAGACTTTACAATCACTTTAAAGCTTGTAGGAGGAGTTTTCATACTGCACTGGCTGTCCTATCAGGATGCAGGACCCTCTGTCTGATCAAATGCACCCTCAAAAAAAAAAAATAATCTAGCAATACATATCAAACTGAGCATGTGCAGAGTGCCTCCAAGGCTCTGCTGTATCAGAAGATGGTTTGGAGACAGTAAAGAAAGGGGTAAATGAGAGAAGAACGGAGTATTAACCCCTGAAATTCCACAGTGAGTATATTAACCACTTACCGCCCGCCCGCCGTCATATGACGGCGGGACGGTGCGGCTATTATCCTGGGCGGACGTCATATGACGTGACCCAGTAAATGCACGGCAGGCGCGCGATCGCGGGCGCGCCGCCGTGCACTGCCGGTGTCGGCGTGTCCCCGGGACACAGCCGGTCACCGGCAGGGGGGAAACAGCCAATAGGCATGGCTGTTTCCCACGTGATCGGCTGTGTTCCAATGACACAGCCGATCACAATGGAGGCGCCCGGGAGATGACCGCGCATGCGCGATCGGGAGCGCGCAGCGCGGTCATGTCGGTGGCACTGTGTTCCATAGGAACACAGCTGTCACCGGCGGTAGTAAGCAGTCACTGACAGTGACTGTTTACTATGTGATCGGCTGTGAATCTATTCACAGCCGATCACAAAATGTAAACAAAGAGCAGTAACTCAGTGTTACTAGCTCTTCTCCCCTCATACAGTTTCCAGTATGAGGGGAGAAGAGCTAGAAACATTGAGTTACTGCTCTGTATCCCTGTAAAAAGTAAAAAGCACACAAATAAAGGTCCCCCACACACAGTCCTCAGCCCCCCCCAATGTCCCCTGTCACCCAACAGTCACCTCATCAGTGCCCAGAAATTGACACCCATAAGGCTACGTTCACATGTGAGCGTAGCGATCGCAGGCAGAATAACCGCGATTCTGCCCGCGATCCGGAAATCATTGCAAATTGCGGGACGCCTGTGCGTTGCCCGTGATTTGCAATAGCACCCCAAACGCTGTGCGATGTTGCCGCCATTTCCGCCTGCCGAATCGCGGTAACATCGCGCAAACATCGCGTGACGCCCAAAAAAGGTACAAGAGTTTCTTTGGGGCGTCATGCGTTGTTTGCGTGATGTTACCTCGATTCGGCAGGCGGAAATCGCTGCAACATCGCACAGCGTTTGGGGTGCTATTGCAAATCACGGGCAACGCACAGGCGTCCCGCCATTTGCAATGATTTCTGGATCACGGGCAGAATCACAGTGATTCTGCCCGCGATCTCTACGCTCACATGTGAACATAGCCTAAAGTTCACCGGTCACCAGAGACTGCCATCAGTACCGCCGTGCACCATCGCCCGTCACCTGTCACCCATCAGTGACCATCGCCCGTCACCTGTCACCCCATCAATCACCGTCACCTGTCACCCCATCAAACATCGTCACCTGTCACCCCATCAGTCACCATCATCTGTCACCCTATCAATCATCGTCACTTGACACCCCATCAGTGATCGTCACTTGTCACCCCATCAATCATCGTCACATGTCACCCCGTCAGTGATTGTCATCTGTCACCCCATCAATCATCGTCACTTGTCACCTCATCAATCATCGTCGCCTGTCACCTCATCAATCATCATCACCTGTCACCCCATCAGTCATCGTCACCTGTCACCCCATCAGTCATCGTCACCTGTCACCCCATCAGTCATCGTCACCTGTCACCCCATCAGTCATTGTCACCTGTCACCCCATCAGTCATCGTCACCTGTCACCCTATCAGTCATCGTCACCTGTTTGTCATATACATGCAATCACTTACTGACCGCCTAACGACTATATGCGTCGGCCATTAAAAGCTAAATACTGGAGTTATGGCAGCAGATAGCCCCCATAACCCCGGTATTTTTTGAAACGGCGGGCGGTCGGCTTTCAGATAAGGGTGGTCCCAGTGGCGGATTCGCCGCGTAATTACCCTTGCGGTGCAGGGGAAGAGGTGCCCCCCCCCCTCCTGCCGCGTCCCAGACGTTTTCCCAGCTTACCGGACCCGCCGGCAGCGGGGAAAACTATCCGGTCCCGGATCCTCAGAGACAGGAAGTCGAGTGAGGGCAAGATGGCCCTCACTCAACTCTATGGTCTTGGAGGACCGGAGCTACGTCAAAAGACGTTGCCTAGCAACCGGTTTAAAGGGCCGCTTTTTTTTTTGCTTTTTTTTTTTTCCTCTTTCAACAATTTTATTTTTTTTTTTTCTTTTTTAGTGTAGTTGTGAGGTGTGAGGTCTTTTTGACCCCAGATCTCACAATAAAGAGGACCTGTCATGCCTATTTCTATTACAAGGGATGTTTACATTCCTTGTAATAGGAATAAAAATGATCAAAACATTTTTTTTTTTAAACTGTGTAAAAATAAAAAAATAATAAATAAAATAAATAGGAAAAAAAAAAAATTAAAGCGCCCTGCCTCCGTTAGCTCGCGCGCAGAAGCAAACGCATACGCAAGTCCCGCCCACATATGTAAACGGTGTTCAAACCATACATGTGAGGTATCGCCGCGATCGTTAGAGCGAGAGCAATAATTTGAGCCATAGACCTCCTCTGTAACTCTAAGCTAGTAACCTGCAGAAATTTTTAAAATGTTGCCTATGGGGATTTTTAAGTACCAATGTTTGGCGCCATTCTGTGAGCATGCACAATTTTGAAGCATGACATGTTGGGTATCTAATTACTCGGCGTAACATTATCTTTCATATTATGGAAAAAAATTGTGCTAAATTTACTGTTTTCTTATGTTTTAGTTCAAAAAAGTGAATTTTTTTTCAAAAAAATCGCATTTGGAAGACTGCTGCGCAAATATGGTGTGATAAAAAATATTGCAACGATCTCCATTTTATTCTCTAGGGTCTCTGCTAAAAAAAATATATAATGTTTGGGGGTTCCAAGTAGTTTTCTAGCAAAAAAAAATGATTTTAGCTTGTAAACACCAAGTGTCAAAAATAGGCCCAGTCTTAAAGTGGATAAATGGACAACTTTGTGTAAAGCGCTACTTGGATGTTAGGCCTATGTATGTGGCCAGGCTGTGAAAAAGTGTTACACATGTGGTATCGCCATACTCAGGAGGAATAGCAGAATGTATTTTGGGGTGCAATTTTTGCTATGTACATGCTATGTGTTAGAAATATTGCATAAATGGACAGCTTTGTGTAAAAAAAATGTGTTTTCATTTTCTTTCCACATTTTCCAAAAACTTGTGGAAAAAAATGACATATTCAAAAGACTCATTATGCCTCAAAAATTATACGTTGGGCTGTTTGCTTTCCAAAATGGGGTAATTTTATGGGGGTTTCCATTGTCCTGGTGCTCCAGGGCCTTCAAAAGTGCGATAGGTTGTCAGGAAATTATATGTGTAATTTGTGCTCCTAGAATGCCGGACGGGGCTACTTGGATGTTAGGCCTCTGTATGTGGCCAGGCTGTGAAAAAGTCTCACACATGTGGTATCTCCATACTCAGGAGGAGTAGTAGAATGTGTTTTGGGGTGTAGTTGCAAGTATACATATGCTGTGTGAGAGAAATAACCTGTTAATACGGCAATTTGTAAAAAAAAAAAAAAAAAAATCTTCATTTTGCAAAGCATTGTGGGAAAAAATTACAACTTCAAAAAACTCACCATGCCCCTTATTAAATACCTTGGAATGTCTACTTTCCAAAAAGGGGTCATTTGGGGGGTATTTGTACTTTCCTGACTTTTTAGTGTCTCAAGAAATGAGATAGGCCTTCAGTACATCAGGTGTGATCAAGTGTGATCAATTTTCAATGATTCGCACCATAGCTTGTGGACTCTATAACTTTCACAAAGACCAAATAATATACACTTACTTGGGTTATTCTTACCAAAGATAAGTAGCAGTATAAATTTTGGCCAAAATTTGTGAAGAAAAATTACTAATTTGCAAAATTTTATGACAGAAACAAAGAAAAATGCATTTTTTCACAATATTTTCAGTCTTTTTTTATTTATAGCACAAAAAATAAAAAACCCAGTATTGATCAAATACCATCAAAAGAAAGCTCTATTTGTGTGAAAAAAAGGACACAATTTTTGTATGGGTACAGTGTTGCATGAGTAATTCTCAGTCAAAGTGTGAGAGCGCTGAAAGCTGAAAATCGGTCTGGGCAGGAAGGGGGTGAAAGTGCACTGTAGGCAAGTGGTTAAGCATGCTTTACTGCATATACTGACTGATTTTACTGTTGTGGGTTTAGTGATACTTTAGCAGTGGCGGCTGGTGCTCCATGGGCCGGGGGGGGGGAGGCGTCAGATGGACCGCACCATAAACACCCCCCCGACCACACCAGGCCGCGCACCCCGGACCACACTAGGACGCACACCCCAGACCACAGCATGACAGTACAGGACCCCCCAGCATGACAGTACAGGACCCCCCCCCCCCAGCATGACAGTACAGGACCCCCGGCTCACTCACCCATCTGCAGCAGCAGGCGACAGTGATGGCGGTGGCTTCTTCTCCGTCTTCTGCATATCCTCCCTCCTCCTCCTCCATGCCCAATGACATGGCTTCTCCTTTTGGCCAATCAGGAAACGGGTCTCAGAACCCGCTTCCTGATTGGCCAGGAGGAGGATCCTTGTGACAATAGTGGATTTTCATTCGCTATTGTCACACAACTGGGTGGGCTTGGGGTGCAGTGCTCTGCGCTCCGAGCCAACCCTTTTTTTAGCCTATTAGAGCCTCTGGCTCTAATCACATGGCTAAAAAAAAAAAAAAAGCCCCATTGAAGTCCATGCGTCCAGCGCCCCGCATGTAGATTAGGGGGCCGGACGCATGGATAGGGGAGGCGGCGCCCCTGCACCCCCAATGCACTAGAAGCACTTTAGTTAAACAAGCCGAAGTTAGGAGCTGATTGGCTGCCATGCACAGCTGCATCAGATTTCAAGTGCACCAGTTTTGGTAAATCTCCCCCATGTGACCAGCACAATATAACATTCAAAACTGCACAACTCTTATTTCTGTAATTCCTCCAATGTAATTTATCTTTTGGAATGTGCCTGGGGATTAGAGTATATCGGGAGAACCAAACAGGCTGTGGTGATTAGGGCAGAGGAATACATCCACAACATAATGAATCATAAAACCAATCATTGTTTGCCAAAACATTTTAAGAAATGTCACAATAAGGATATCACTAACTTGAACTTTGGGGCAATTCAGTAATTCAGAATGGATAAACAAACTGGGAACGCTGTACCAAAAGGGGTTAAATATGGATCTTAATTAATTTGTTACTTAGGAGGTCTGTTTTCGAGTAATTCCTGAATTAGGTCAGTAAGGATTCATTTTTTGGCACCTTTCACACTTGTGC
This sequence comes from Pelophylax lessonae, assembly GCF_965119305.1. Classification (NCBI taxonomy): domain Eukaryota; kingdom Metazoa; phylum Chordata; class Amphibia; order Anura; family Ranidae; genus Pelophylax; species Pelophylax lessonae. The sequence continues at coordinate 659,487,982 of NC_138769.1, read as the reverse complement.
GACTTGTCCTGCGATTTGGGACTGCAAAGTGGCATGACAAGTTGTACTCCATAATTTCCAATGAATACCGTTCATATCTGTACGACTTCAAGTTGCAACAACTTCAAAGTAGTCCCTGCACTACTTTGGGATGCTTTTAATGCGTTTTGAGGTCAAAAAGACATAGGCATTGCTTCAAGTCCACTCAAAATCCTGTAAAAAAATCACTGTAAAATCGCGGCAACTAAATTGTGGTAAAATCGCGCAACTTTTAGGTCGCACAAGTGTGAAAGAGGCCTTTATGGCTGTATTGTTAGTTATGCAATCTAATCACAATGTGGTTGATATACTAAAACTGGAGAATGCAAAATCTGGTGCAGCGGTGCATGGTAGCCAATAAGCTTCTAACTTCAGCTTGTTCAATTAAACTTTGACGAAAAAAAAAAAAAAAAACCTTGAAGTTGATTGGTTTCTATGCGGAGCTGCACCAGATTTTGCACTATCCAGTTTAAGGAAATGAATCCCAATGGGTTAATGGCAAGGGTGAAAAAATTACCTGAGAGATTATGGCTTGTTTCACACGGCCGCTCAGTTTATTTCGTCCGCTCCGGCATTTTTTTTTTTTTTTTTTTACGGACACGGATGACACCTGTGCCATCCAGTCCGTATGTCCGCATATCATCCCATCTGTTTGCGGATGATATACGGACATAATGTATGTCTATGGGGTTGCAGATGTCAGCGGATGACACCGCTGACATCCGATTTTGCGTCCTTTCCGTTTTTTTAAACGGAAGAAAAATAGGGTTCCGTTCCAAAAAACAGAACAGAAAGGGCACAAATCGGATGTCAGCGGATGGTATTCCGCTGCCATCTGCAATCCCATTGACTTACATTATGTCCGTATATCACCCGCAAACGGATGGGGTGATATACGAACATACGGAACGCCCGTGTGAAAGGGGCCTAAGGCCCCTTTCACACGGCTTTGTTCCGTCGACAGAGCCGTGCTGCTCAGCGGGGGGAACGATCCGCCAATCACCGCTGAGCACGCGGATGATAGCTCTGTCTCCGCTCTGTGTGCGGAGATGGAGGTGTCAGATCTCCGCTCTCCTCTATAGGGGAATCGGATGAGAAGGGACCGCCTGTCCGTTCTCATTCGATCCGATCCAACAGACAGATGGAAAATAGGGTTTCCATCTGTCCGGATTTGACGGACGGAATTGGATCGGATGTCAGCGGACATGTCTCTGCTGACATCCGATGCCACATAGAGATGCATGGGGCATCCGTTCAGATCCGCCTGAAAAACAGACAGGGGGATCTGCATGGTCTGCATGTGTGAAAGGGGCCAAAAGGAAGTGAGACTTCTCAGTCATCCACTTCTGATAAAGATGGTGAATGGTTGTAATGAATTAAGTGTGATAGAGTGCTGAATGTACTGTGTGGAGAGCAAGTAACCCTTAACAACCACAAAAAGAGCTCCCCCCCTTTTGCAGTGTACCCAGGGGCATTGGACTCAATGGAGGAGATTTACTACAACTGGTGCATACAGAATCTGGTGCAACTGTGCATAGTAACCAATCAGCTTCTATCTTCAGCTTCTTCAATTAAGCTTTGATAATGAAGGTTTATCAGTTCAGCTAAACTCGCATGATTTCAAATTCGCATTTCAGTTGGGGGCGATTTGAATGACATCTGTGCGGGTTCATGCACAGATATCTATTAAAATCTCCCCAAAGTCATCAAAAGTAGTACAGAATCTACTTTTGGAAATTGGTGCAGCACCGCAAGGTCTGCGTTGCACCGATTGGGACAGTGCCGTTGCCGGCAATAGGCTGACATGTCAAGTCACGCCTATGTGAACGGGGGCTAAAACCTGGAAGCTGATTGGTTACTATGCACAACTGCACCAGATTCTTTGTGCACCAGTTTTAATAAATCCTCCCAATATGTGCAATAACTCATTTTTGTTTGTGAGTAGTTTTTAACTTTTTTATGAAGTTCTGTGTCACTATTTGAGAAGTGGTACTATACTGATCCACTGTTGGTGGCTATTAGAAAGATATAAGCTGTACCTGATGTACCTGATGTATGCTTTTACCAGCTGGACCACTTGAACACAGAATGAGTGGCATCCTCACCTGTAAGCCTTCTAGTAGGAATGGGCTGTGTGTCTTCTCTTCAGCCACTAGATGGTGCTGAGAGCACAGCAAGTTGATGGTGAGGTTAGCAGAAGGGTCCAAAATCTGCACAATTATAACAGTGTCAGAGCACCCTGTGTGCATGTGTCACATGGACTAGACTGGAAGAGTAATGCTCTCATTGGACGGTTCATAGGAGCCCTTCCATAAGTACTACAAGCAGGGATGAGCTTTGAGCTGAGGTTCTGACCAAACCCAGAAGGGAGCTGTCACTCCAGCCCGGTGCTGTCCAATCAGCTGCATCCAGGGATTGCTCCTGACTTCATAGACCTTTTTATAGCCTAATAAAACTGGCCTGTGGCCATTTAACCACTTAACCTCCTGAAGATTTACCCCCCTTCATAACTAGGCCATTTTTTGCGATATGGCACTGCGTTACCTTAACTGGCAATTGTGCTGTCGTGCGACACAGTACCCAAATCCATACAATGTATGTCTTTTTATCCCCATGAAAAAAGCTTTTTTTAGTGGCATTGGATCGCCTCTGTGGTTTTTATATTTTGCGCTATAAACAAAAAAAGACTGAAAATTTTGAAAAAACAACATTTTTTTTACTTTCTGCTATAAAACAGCCCTTCCATAAGTACTACAAGCAGGGATGAGCCTTGAGCTGAGGTTCTGACCAAACCCAGAAAAAAGCTGTCACTTCAGCCCAGTGCTGTCCAATTAGCTGCATCCTGGGAATTTTCCACACCCAGTGTGTGTGTGTGTGTGTGTGTATATATATATATGTGTACAGTGTCCATCTAATATTAAGTAGGTCCTCGTTTTTTTTATTATTATTATACAAGATTTATGTATTTTTTTTTGCCGCTAAAACAGCCCTGACCTGTTGAGACATGGACTCCACTAGTCCTCTGAAGATTTGCTGTGGTATCTGACACCAAGCTGTCAGTAGCAGATTCTTTAGGTACTATAAGTTGAGACAGAGGCGTAACTAGAACCTTCAGGGCCCCGATGCAAGAAACCATGAAGGGCCCCCCAGACCCCTGGCCGGGGCCCTTCCCTTCAAGCCCGGGGCTCTTCCCACTAATCCTGGGGCTCTTTAATCTCATTGCATGGCCTTTTATTATGGTCCCGCATCAGGATCCTTTCACAAGTTCTGCAGTGGGCCCCTTCCTGCAATCTTGGGGCCTCCCCACAGTGGTGAAATGCCAGGGCCCGGTCGCAAGTGTGACCTTTGAGATCCTAGAAGTTCACCCACTGGTTTGCTACCGGGCCCCCTGGAGCATGGGGCCCGGTAGCGATTGCAACCCCTGCAACCCCTGTAGTTATGCCCCTGAGTTGAGAGTTGGGACCTCCATGGATCGGACTTGTTTATCCAGGAACATCCCACAGATGGTCGATTTGATCAAGATCTGCAGAATTTTGAGGCCAAGTCAACACCTCAAACGTGTTGTATTCAGCAATATCTGAATCTATGCCACTGCCATAAAAAAAAAAAAAAAAAAACAATACCATGTCCCTGAAGAGGTGTACTTGGTCTGCAACAATGTTAACCACTTTACCACCGGAGGATTTTCCTGCTAAAAGACCAGGGGTTATTTTGCGATTTTTTACTGCGTGACTTTAACGGACAATCGCGCGGTCGTGCGACGCTGTACCTAAACGAATTTCACGTCCTTTTTTTCCCACAAACAGAGCTTTCTTTTGGTGGTATTTGATCACCTGTGCGATTTTTTGATCACGCGCTATAAACAAAAAAAGAGCGTAATTTTTGCAAAAACAACAATATTTTTCACTTTTTTTTATATGAAATTCCCCCCAAAAAAAATGTAAAAATCAAAATTTTTTAAAATTTTCGGCCAATTTGTTTTACGCTACCTATGTTTGGTAAAAAAAATCGCAAAAAGCGTATTTTGATTGGTTTGCGCAAAAGTTATCGCGTTTACTAACAAAGGGAAAGATTTTTGTCATTTTTGGTGTTTTTTTTTTTAACGAGTAATGGCGGCGATCTGCGATTTTTTTTGCGGTACTGCGACATTGCGGCGGACAGATCGGACCCTTGACTGACATTTTTGACACTTTTGGGGGTACCAGTGACATTACTGCAGTAATCAGTGCTATATATATGCACTGTTACTGCAAAAATGACACTGGCAGGGAAGGGGTTAACAGTATTGGACAGGGAGGGGTTAAGTGTGTCCTAGGGGCGTGATTCTAACTGTGTAGGGACAGGTCTACTAGTGTAAAAACGAAGATCAACAGTTCTACATAGTAGAACTGTTTGATCTTCACTTTTACACAGGGAGAACTGACAGGTGGCTTGTTTACACAAGCCGCTCTGTCTTTCTCCCGCTGTAGCGGCGATCGTAGTGTGACCGGCGGACATCGGGTCCGCCAGTCACACTCCCGCACTCCTCCGTGAACGAGCCGAGGCGGGCGCGCGCCTCGGCGGGCGCGCGCCCGCCCGCTATTGGCTCTGGAAGGAGTGACAGGCGAGCGACGTAGACCTACGTCACTCTGCCTGGCCGGGGCCGACTGCCGCAGTAAATATACTGTGCGCAGTCGGCAAGCGGTTAAGGTAGGTGGTACGTGTTAAAGTAACATCCACATGAATGACAGGACCTGATTCAACTGATTGACTCCTTTTGCTGCTTCTTCCTCTCACCCCCAAGCCCTGCTGTACACAGACTGTAGGAGGCTGGTTCCAGGCCACATTCAGGTACTTACAATGCTTGTTTCTAAAAAATATATATATTTAATGATGTTTTGTATGATTACAGAATTGCATTCATTTCTACCTTTTATATATGCCTATGAGCAATATATCCCACCAGCATTGCACAATATTTACTTCAAAGTAATAAGTGTGACTGATTGTGTAAGCTGTGTGATGTCCTAGAGCTGTCACCCTAAAATGCTGCATTTCTCAGGGGAGGGTGGCACACTGAGAAACGTTGTTGGGCATTCTAGTGATGAGCGTGACATCAACTCCACTAAGCCACCTTTCTTAACGGCTGCATGCCACATACTGCATGAAGGTACCTGAAAAATAGATGCCATATGGAATGAGGAAGCAGCCCACTGTTGGTGACTAATAGAAAGATGAGCTGTACCTGATGTATGCTTTTACCAGCTGGATCACTTGAACACAGAATGAGTGGCAGCCTCACCTGTAAGCCTTCTAATAAGAATGGGCTGTGTGTCTTCTCTTCAGCCACTAGATGGTGCTGTGAGCACAGCAAGTAGATGGTCAGATCCACAGAAGGGTCCAAAATCTGCACAATCATACCAGTGTCAGAGCACCCTGTGTGTATGTCATTGGGGCTGATTTACTAAAACTGGCAAGTGCAAAATCTGGTGCAGCTGTTCATAGTAGCCAATCAGCTTCTAACTTCACCTTGTTCAATTAAGCTTTGGCAAAAAAGAAAATCTGGAAGCTGATTGGATTATCTGCAAAGCTGCACCAGATTTTGCACTCTCCAGTTTTAGTAAATCAACCTCAATGTGTCACAGGGACCAGACTGGAAGAGTAATGCTCTCATTGGATGGTTCATAGGAGCCCTTCCATAAGTACTACAAGCAGGGATGAGCTGAGGTTCTGACCAAAGCCAGAAGGGAGCTGTCACTCCAGCCCGGTGCTGTCCAATCAGCTGCATCCTGGGATTGCTCCTGACTTCATAGACCTTTATATAGCCTAATAAAACTTACCTGTGGCCATTTACCACTTAACCTCCTGAAGATTTACCCCCCTTCATGACCAGGCCATTTTTTGCAAAACGGCACTGCGTTACTTTAACTGACAATTGTGCGGTCGTGCAACGCTGTACCCAAATAAAATGTATGTCATTTTTTTTCTCCACAAATAGAGCTTTTTTTTTTAGTGGCATTGGATTATTTTTATTTATTTTTTTTTATTTTTTGCGCTATAAACAAAAAAATAACGACTATTTTGAAAAACATTTTTTTTTTACTTTTTGCTATAAAACATATCTATTAAAAAAATGTAAAAATCAAATTTACTAAATAATTTAGGCCAATATGTATTCTACTACAAATTTTTGGTAAACAAAATCCCAATAAGCGTATATTGAGTGGTTTGTGCAAAAGTTATAGTGTCTAAAAACTATGGGTGGCGGCGATTTTGTCTCTGACAAATTGGACACTAAAGCCCCGTACACACGTACCAAATGTCGGCCGAACGATCGGCCGTCTTTTGTCCAGGGCTGTCCTGTCGGCTGAAAAGTGCTAAAGACTGCACACGAATTTTGTCGGCCAACAACAGCCGACTGCAGAAGTGATGTCATGTGATGGTTAACTTTCCGTGTTTTTTCTTTTCTGAGCATGCCCAGTCTTGCTAATCTGCTGTTTGTCGGCCGAATTCTGTACTGACTGAGGAACAATCGGCCGTTCTGGCGTTGGCCAACAAAAATTTTAATGCCTGCACAACAGATTCTGTTCGGCCGAAAAGTCGCTGTCAGTTGTCGGAAGCATCATACTAACAAGCCGACAATCGGCCGATCGTGGGAGGTGTTTTTATTAGGGGAAGGCATGGGTCTATGTCTCTGTTTTGCAGAAACACAGGATCAATGCCTTCCCTATTGACAGAACGGCGATCCGCCTTGTTTACATAGGCAGATGGTAGTTCTGGCTCTCTGCCTAATGATTGGCGGGTGCCGGTGGTTATCGAGTCCACGGTACCTGCAGATCAGCTAGTGGCAGTGGCATGCATGCACGCCCCAGAGCTAGAAGTGCCGGATCACGTACTAGGTACATGATTCTGGGCAGGAGAGCCACCCTGGTGCCGTATATGTACATTATACGGTCGGCAAGCGGTTAAAGTAGAACTATAGGCAAAACTTTTTTTTTTTTCCATTTTGGATAGAGTAAGAGAGAATTATAACCCCTGTAAGGTTTTTTCTTTTTTTTGTCATCTGTGTCCGATTGGGGAGATTTCCCTTCACTTCCTGTCCCATAGCCAAACAGGAAGTGAGAGGAAATCCCTGCAAAGTAAGGCAATCACTTGGGCCCCCCAGGTCACCAGAACTAGTGTTCTAATTGGAAGATGTCCCCTCTATTACTTTTCTAGGGACAAAGTTTGGGATTTTCTTTTACGATTACTTTTAATTATAATGGTAATCAGGAGAAATAGAGAGGATGGATCTCGGAACGGGGGCACAGATAGCAATAAAAAAACGGACAAGCAATCTAATCCTTCTTTACTCTATCCAAAACTAAAAAAGAAGTTTTGCCTTTAGTTATACTTTAGGGTCAACAATGTCATAAGCATTCTGCCCTTTGTGTACATGTGGCTGCAGAGAATGCCCTGGTTGCAGCTGATTGGACAGCACCAAGTGGAAGTGTATATTATATATACACAAAATGATCAGCCATAACATTAGGACCACTGACAGGTAAAGTGAATAACTTAATAATTATTTTATTAAAATGAGGTCTGAAAGTTGGTGGGATATATTAGGCAGCAAGTGAACACGTTGTCCCTGAAATCGATGTGTTGAAAGCCGAAAAAATAGGCAAACGCAAGAATTTGAGTGACTTTAACAGGGGTCAAATTGTAATGGCTAGAGGACTGGGTCAGAGAAATTCCAAAACTGCCGCTCTTGTGGGATGTTCCAGGACTGCAGTAGTCAGGACTGACCAAAAGCGGTCCAAGGAAAGAAAACCAGCGCCAGGGTCATGGCTCAATGCTCTTTCTTCTAAAAGCAATCGAAGTGGCTGATTAGGTGCTATATTGCTTTTACAGGCGGCAGGAAGGGGCCACCTTTTCCAGGCTCTCCCATGCGGTTGGGCCGTTGGGGAGCCCAAAATCGAATCTGGTGGTGCCACCGGGTTATCATAGAGCTGGCCAAGGACTGGAAGGTCCCAGGTCATCTCTATGGTCTAGGACAGTGGTCTCCAAAAAGCTGCCAAGGGGCTGTATGTGGCCCTTTGCTTGCCTTTTACTGTCCCTTGGGGCACCATTCCCTCTACTGACACCATCAATGGGGCACCTTTTCTCCCAATAAAACAAGCGATGGAGCACTGATGCTGGGGCATTTTCTACAACCACTGGCCACAGTCTGGCCCTCCTAAAGCCTGAAGGACAGTAAACTGGCCCTTTGCTTAGAAAGTTTGGAGACCTCCTAGTCTAGGAGATGGGAAGTGACATCATGACGTCACGTCTGGTTTGGGCAGATGTAAACACTGCCACTTTTTTTTTTTCTATTTTGGGAAAGCATGAGATCAATGTCTTTTTTTGATCTGATTCCTTCCAGGATAGAGAGATCTGGGGTCTTATAGACCCCAGATGTCTCCATATAGAGGACCTGTCATACCTTATTTCCATCACAAGGGATGTTTATATTTCTTGTGAAAAAACTAAAAGTGTTAAAAAAGGGGGCAGTGTAAAAATATAAAAAATTTACAATTTAAATTTTAAAGTGCCCCTGTCCCTCCGTGCTCGCAAGGAGCAAACGCATATGTGTAGGTCGCACAGACATATGTAAACGGTATTCGCACCACACATGAGGCATTGCCATGAACATTAGAGCGAGAGCCATAATTCTAGCGCTAGACCTCTTCTGTAACTCTAGCAGCCCATTCACACTGATCCGACTTGGTCGCCTGACAAGTCGCGGTCCGTCGCGTCCCATAGTGTAGTACAGGAACGGTTCTAATTGGAGCGACACAAGTCACTCCGACTTAGAAAAAGGGTACTGTACTACTTCGGGGCGACCTGGAGCGACTTGCATAGACATTAATTTTATGAAGTCCGTGCAAGTCGCGCCGAAGTCGGATCCGACATAGTGTGAACGGAGCTTTAATTGGTAACCTGGAAAAAGCATTGCCTTTGGAGATTTTTAAGTACCATAGTTTGTTGCCGTTCCACGGTCGTGTACAGTTTTAAAGTGTGACATGTTAGGTATCTTTTTACTCGGCATAACATCTTCATTTATAGTTTTATAGCTATGATATTGTGCTTTTTTGCTTTAAAAATTAATTGTGTGTTTTTTCCCCCAAAAAAATTGCATTTTGAAAAACCACTGCGTAAACAAAAAATTCTAATGACCATCATTTTATTCCTTAGGGCCTCTGCTAAAATTATATATATACTATACATATATATATATATATAGTGAGGGATTAGCTCGGTGGTAGGCATGGATGACCCCTTTGGGGGTGCGTTTTCACAGAGAGATAGCCGAGCAGTGGTTGCAAACAACACTGATTTATTCATGCAATTTACTTCACACAATTGCAAGCCCCAAAACAGCCAAAATAAAATAAAACAAAATAAATCCTTGCCACTGTGGGCGGCTACCTTCTCACACACTGGAACCTATCTAATGAAGTCTGTCCCCAACCTACTGTTGGGCAGACTTGGCTGGTCATACAGCAGACTCTCAATAGTCCATGTTTTATCTCTCCACCACAGCAAACAGTTCATTTAACATGTCCCTTTTCCTCTTCATATGGAACATGTCCCTTTGTCTCTTCACACTCTTCACATTGAACACAGTTAATTTGCTTGTCTCTCCACATAGCAAGCAGTGCATTTATTTCTTTCCACATAGAAATAGTTTCTCTTCTCACCTTGAGACGATCCAAGACCTCACTTCGAGTAGTCTTCACACTTGTTTACCCTCCTTAGCGCACATCACTTCAGGGGGTCTTCTCCCATGCTCACCAGCTTGTCGGGAGGCACTCATCTGTCTGTCCTCCTCTCCCAGCCCACACGGCAACAGGAGGCAGCAGTCCTTCTCCCATGCCCACACGGCGTTGGGAGGCACACGTATGTCTGTCCTCCTCTCCCAGCCCACACGGCGACAGGAGGCAGCCATCCATTAGACTTCCTTTGGACAAATTATAGAGGCCTTCATTTCCTCATTCTGAACAGCTGAAGGCCTTTCAACTTCCTGCTGGCTAGCTCTGTAGCCAACACCCTATAGTAATTAGTGAACTTTCTAAATCAGGTTAAAATGTATCTCCTGCCTGTGACTACATTCCCAGATTTACCTGACTTCCTGTCACAATATATATATATATATATATATATATGTGTATATATATGTATATATATATATATATATATATATATATATATATACACAGTATCTCACAAAAGTGAGTACACCCCTCACATATTTATAAATATTTTATTATATATTTTCATGTGACCACACTGAAGAAATGACACTTTGCTACGATGTAAAGTAGTGAGTGTACAACTTGTATAACAGTGTAAATTTGCTGACCCCTCAAAATAACTCAACATACAGCCAGTAATGTCTAAACCGCTGTCAATAAAAGTGAGTACACCCCTAAGTGAAAATGTCCAAATTGGGCCCAATTAGCCATTTTCCCTCCCAGTGTCATGTGATGCATTAGTGTTACAAGGTCTCAGGTGTGAATGGGGAGCAGGTGTGTTAAATTTGGTGTTATCGCTCTCACTCTCTCATACTGGTCACTGGAAGTTCAACATGGCACCTCATGGCAAAGAACTCTCTGAGGATCTAAAAAAAAGAATTGTTTCTCAACATAAAGATGGCCTAGGCTTTAAGAATATTGTCAAGACCCTGAAACTGAGCTGCAGAACGGTGGCCAAGACCATACAGCGGTTTAACAGGACAGGTTCCACTCAGAACAGGCCTCGCCATGGACGACCAAAGAAGTTGAGTGCACATGCTCAGCATCATATCCAGAGGTTATCTTTGGGAAATAGACTTATGAGTGCTGCCAGCATTGTTGCAGAGGTTGAAGGGGTGGGGGGTCAGCATGTCAGTGCTCAGACCACACGCCGCACACTGCATCAAATTGGTCTACATGGCTGTTGTCCCAGAAGGAAGCCTCTTCTAAAGATGATGCACAAGAAAGCCCACAGTTTGCTGAAGACAAGCAGACTAAGGACATGGATTACTGGAACCATGTCCTGTGGTCTGATGAGACCAAGATAAACTTATTTGGTTCAGATGGTGTCAATTGTGTGTGGCAGCAACCAGGTGTGTCTTGCCTACAGTCAAGCATGGTGGTGGGAGTGTCATGGTCTGGGACTGCATGAGTGCTGCTGTCACAGGGGGAGCTACAGTTCATTGAGGGAACCATGAATGCCAACATGTACTGTGACATACTTAAGCAGAGCATGATCCCCTTCTTTCGAGACTTGGCTGCAGGGCAGTATTCCAACATGATAACAACCCGAAACACACCTCCAAGAGGACCACTGCCTTGCTAAAGAAGCTAAGGGATAAAGGTGATTGACTGGCCAAGCATGTCTCTAGAGCTAAACCCTACTGAGCATCTGTGGGGCATCCTCAAATGGAAGGTGGAGGAGCGCAAAGTCTCCAACATCCACCAGCTCCGTGATGTCATCATGGAGGAGTGGAAGAGGACTCCAGTGGCAACCTGTGAAGCTCTGGTGAACTCCATGCCCAAGAGGGTTAAGGCAGTGCTAGAAAATAATGGTGGCCACACAAAATATTGACACTTTGGGCCAAATTTGGACATTTTCACTTAGGGGTGTACTCACTTTTGTTGCCAGCAGTTTAGACATTAATGGCTGTGTGTTGTTATTTTGAGGGGACAGCAATTTTACACCATTATACAAGCTGTACACTCACTACTTTACATTGTAGCAAAGTGTCATTTCTTCAGTGTTCTCACATAAAAAAAATAAAATATTTACAAAAATGTGAGGGGTGTACTCACTTTTGTGAGATACTGTATATCAACTGTTCAAAAAAAATTAAAGAAACACTTTTGATTCAGAGTATAGCATCAAGTCCATTAAACTCCTGGGATATTGGTCTGGTCAGTTAAGTAGCAGTGGGGGTTATTAATCAGTTTCAGCTGCTTTGGTGTTAATGAAATTACAGGGAGTGCAGAATTATTAGGCAAATGAGTATTTTGACCACATCACCCTCTTTATGCATGTTGTCTTACTCCAAGCTGTATAGGCTCGAAAACATACTACCAATTAAGCATATTAGGTGATGTGCATCTCTGTAATGAGAAGGGGTGTGGTCTAATGACATCAACACCCTATATCAGGTGTGCATAATTATTAGGCAACTTCCTTTCCTTGGGCAAAATGGGTCAAAAGAAGGACTTGACAGGCTCAGAAAAGTCAAAAATAGTGAGATATCTTGCAGAGGGATGCAGCACTCTTAAAATTGCAAAGCTTCTGAAGCGTGATCATCGAACAATCAAGCATTTCATTCAAAATAGTCAACAGGGTCGCAAGAAGCGTGTGGAAAAACCAAGGCGCAAAATAACAGCCCATGAACTGAGAAAAGTCAAGCGTGCAGCTGCCAAGATGCCACTTGCCACCAGTTTGGCCATATTTCAGAGCTGCAACATCACTGGAGTGCCCAAAAGCACAAGGTGTGCAATACTCAGAGACATGGCCAAGGTAAGAAAGGCTGAAAGACGACCACCACTGAACAAGACACACAAGCTGAAACGTCAAGACTGGGCCAAGAAATATCTCAAGACTGATTTTTCAAAGGTTTTATGGACTGATGAAATGAGAGTGAGTCTTGATGGGCCAGATGGATGGGCCCGTGGCTGGATTGGTAAAGGGCAGAGAGCTCCAGTCCAACTCAGACGCCAGCAAGGTGGAGGTGGAGTACTGGTTTGGGCTGGTATCATCAAAGATGAGCTTGTGGGGCCTTTTCGGGTTGAGGATGGAGTCAAGCTCAACTCCCAGTCCTACTGCCAGTTTCTGGAAGACACCTTCTTCAAGCAGTGGTACAGGAAGAAGTCTGCATCCTTCAAGAAAAACATGATTTTCATGCAGGACAATGCTCCATCACACGCGTCCAAGTACTCCACAGCGTGGCTGGCAAGAAAGGGTATAAAAGAAGAAAAGCTAATGACATGGCCTCCTTGTTCACCTGATCTGAACCCCATTGAGAACCTGTGGTCCATCATCAAATGTGAGATTTACAAGGAGGGAAAACAGTACACCTCTCTGAACAGTGTCTGGGAGGCTGCGGTTGCTGCTGCACGCAATGTTGATGGTGAACAGATCAAAACACTGACAGAATCCATGGATGGCAGGCTTTTGAGTGTCCTTGCAAAGAAAGGTGGCTATAATGGTCACTGATTTGTTTTTGTTTTGGTTTTGAATGTCAGAAATGTATATTTGTGAATGTTGAGATGTTATATTGGTTTCACTGGTAAAAATAAATAATTGAAATGGGTATACTGTATATTTGATTTTTGTTAAGTTGCCTAATAATTATGCACAGTAATAGTCACCTGCACACACAGATATCCCCCTTAAATAGCTAAAACTAAAAACAAACTAAAAACTACTTCCAAAAATATTGTTTTTTGGGTTCATTGAGAACATGGTTGTTGTTCAATAATAAAATTAATCCTCAAAAATACTCATTTGCCTAATAATTCTGCACTCCCTGTAACAACAGGTGCACTAGTTGGACAACAATGAGACAACCTCCACAACAGGAATATTTTTGTAGATGAAGGCCACTGACATGTTTTTCCTACTCATCTTTTCTGACTGTTTTTCAGTAGTTTTGCATTTGGCTAGGGTCAGTGTCACTACTGGTAGCATGAGGCAATACCTGGACCCTATAGAGGTTGCACAGGCAGTGCAACTCCTCCAGGATGGCACAGCAATCCGTGTCATTGGCAGGTTTGCTTTGTCTCCCAGCACAGTCTCAAGAGCATGGAGGAGATTTCAGGAGACATACTGTTACGCTAGAAGAGCAGAAAAGGGCCATAGAAGGTCCTTAACCCATCAGCAGGACCGGTATCTGCTCCTTTGTGCAAAGAGGAACAGGATGAGCTCTGCCAGAGCCCTACAAAATGATCCCCAGCAGGCCACTGGTGTGAATGTCTGACCAAACAATCAGAAACAGATTTCATGAGAGTGGCCTGAGGACCCGACATCCTCTAGTGGGCCCTGTGCTCACTGCCTGGCTTCGTGGAGCTCAATGGGCATTTGCAATTAAACACCAGGATTGGCAGAGCCGCCACTGGCACCCTGTGCTTTTCACTGATGAGAGCAGGTTCACCCTGAGTGAAAGACGTGAAAGGGTCTGGAGAACGTTATGCTGCCTGTAACCTCGTTCAGCATGACCGGTTTGGTGGCATTTCCATGGAGGGACGCACAGACCTCTACAGGCTAGACAAAGGCACCCTGACTGCCATTAGGAATCGGGATGAAATCCTTGACCCATTGTCAGACCCTACGCTGGTTCAGTGGGTCCTGGGTTCCTTCTGGTGCATGACAATGTCCAGCCTCAGGTGGCCACAGTATACAGCCAGTTCCTGGAGGATGAAGGATCTGATACGATTGAATGGCTCCCACACTCGCCTGACCTAAATCCAATAGAACCCCTCTGGGGCATCCAATGCTGCCAGGTTCACCTCAGTCTGTTCAGGAGCTCAGTGATGCCCTGGTCCAGATCTGGAAGAAAATACCCCAGGACACCGCCCGTCGTCTCGGCATGCATACAAGCACGTGGGGTACCATTTTGAGTTTCTGCAATGAAATTTCAGCAAAATGGACTAGCCTGCTGCATCATTTTTTCACTTTGACTTTTGGGGTGTCTTTGAATTCAGCCCTCTGTAGGTTGATCATTTTAATTTCCATCAAACGATGTGGCATCCTTTCATTTCTAACACATTACCCAGTCCATATCAGTATAGATATCCAGCATGAGATTTTTCCTCATTGAGATCTGATGTGTTTTCAAAGTGTTCCTTTAATTTTTTTTAAACAGTGTATGTATATATATATATATATATATATATATATATATATATATTTGGGGGTTCTAAGTCATTTTCTAGCCAAAAAAATGCTGATTTTTACTTAAAAACAAGTGTCAAAAGGCCTGGTCTTCAAGTAGGTATTCACAATGTTAAGGCTGATCTGTATATAGAGAGAAGAATGTGGAATAACAATCAGTAAATAGCTCCTGTGGCCTCTAAAGGCCCGTACACACGATACGAAAATCGGAAGTAAAATTTTACCGACGAACGATCTGCCGATTTTCGGATTGTTAGTATATTGCTTTCGACAGCCGATTACGGATTTTCGGACGGCAAAAACTGGATGTGCAGGCTATAAAATTTTTATCGTACAGCAACACAACGTCCGATTTTCATTTAATTAGTACAGTTTTCGTCTGAAAAAAATCGTAAGAGCAAGACTAGGCATGCTCAGAGACGAAAGAACGCATACAAAGCAATCCAACACATGACATCACTTCTGTAGTTGAATTTTGTCGTACGGGAATTTCTGTATGAAAGTAACCTCTTCACTTTCCATATGAGACTAGCATGCAACTAAAAACGGAGGAAAAATCATTCGATAATCTGATCGTGTGTACGAGGCTTTAGTGATCTGCACTTGAGGTTCTATATATGAAGAAATTTCCCCAGTGCTCCCCATGCAGAAAAGGTTATGTAGCAGGCAGGGGAAGAGATGGAGGAGCTGGGCCAGCATAGACACCAGTCTGACACTCCCAGAAGGGGGCGGGACTATGACTTCTAAGGAAAAGGGGCTGTAACAGCACTCCTGGAAATTTTGTAGGGGGGTCCACAGACACACTGCCATTAAGAGAACCATAGTGTGGAAGGAGAGCGGTGGCAGTGATCACAGGGCGGTCTCAGTGTGTCACCTGCTGGTGTACTATGAAGATCCGTAACACGTGAAATTTGTTATCCCTGCAGCAACTGCACTTGCACCGGAATCAGAAAAATAGCTGAGCACTGAGCTGTAGCCGATGAAGTCCCTTAACTCCTTACATGCCAGACAACACTAGCAAGTCATCATACACGGGGTGGGTTACACGATTTCCATAACTCCTTACATGGCACATCACAACAAAGGCACAGGTCATCATTATTAACAGTGCCGCTCCCCAGGGATACACGATTTCACAGCGACTGTAGCATGTAAATGTTGCCCCCAGATATAGATCCCCCACCCCTCAACTACCGAACCCTTCCCCCACTGACGGGCCCTCTACCCCTGTAACTCCTGATGCACACCCCACCACTGATAGACCCTTACCCATCCAACTACCGATCCATGCCCCCCACCCTTCAACTACCGAACCCTTCCCCCACTGACGAGCCCTCTACCCAACTCCTGACGCACACCCCACAACTGATAGACCTTTACCCATTCAACTACCGATCCATGCCCCCCACCCCTCCACTACCGAACCCTTCCCCCACTGACGGGCCCTCTACCCCTCTAACTCCTGATGCACACCCCACCACTGATAGACCCTTACCCATCCAACTACCGATCCATGCCCCCCACCCTTCAACTACCGAACCCTTCCCCCACTGACGAGCCCTCTACCCAACTCCTGACGCACACCCCACCACTGATAGACCTTTACCCATTGAACTACCGATCCATGCCCCCCACCCCTCAACTACCGAACCCTTCCCCCACTGACGGGCCCTCTACCCCTCCAACTCCTGACCAGCATCCCATCACTGATAGACCCTTACCCATCCAACTACCGATCCATGCCCCCCACCCCTCAACTACCGAACCCTTCCCCCACTGACGAGCCCTCTACCCAACTCCTGACGCACACCCCACCACTGATAGACCTTTACCCATTCAACTACCGATCCATGCCCCCCCACCCCTCAACTACCGAACCCTTCCCCCACTGACGGGCCCTCTACCCCTCCAACTCCTGACCAGCATCCCATCACTGATAGACCCTTACCCATCCAACTACCGATCCATGCCCCCCACCCCTCAACTACCGAACCCTTCCCCCACTGACGGGCCCTCTACCCCTCCAACTTCTGACGCACACCCCACCACTGATAGATAGACCCTTACCCATTCAACTACCGATCCATGTCCCCCCACCCCTCAACTACCGAACCCTTCCCCCACTGCCGGGCCCTCTACCCCTCCAACTCCTGACCCGCACCCCATCACTGATAGACCCTTACCCATCCAACTACCGATCCATGCCCCCAACCCCTAAACTACCAAACCCTCCCCCCCCCCACTGACGGGTTCCCTACCAATCCAACTCCTGACCCGCACCCCACCACTGATAGACCCTCACCCATTCAACTACCGATCCATGTCCCCCACCCCTCAACTCCTGACCCCCAACCCACCACTGATAGACCCCCCACCCCTCTAACTACTGATCCATGCCCCCTACCCCTCAACTACCGACCCCTCCTCCCCAATGATGGATCCCCACCAACTCCTGACCTGCACCCCAACACTGAGAGACCCCCACCCCTCTAACTACTGATCCATGCCCCACCCCTCAACTACCGAACCCTTCCCCCCCACTAATGGGCCCCTTACTCCTCCAACTCCTGACCCACACCTCACCACTGATAGACTCTCACCTATTCAACACCAATCCATGCCCCCCCACCCCTCAACTACCAACTCCTGACCCCCAATCCACCATTGATAGACCCCCACCCCTCTAACTACTGATCCATTCCCCCCACCCCTAAACTACCGAACCCTTCCCCTCAAACTTCTGACCCCCACCCCTCCAACTACCGATCCATGCCTCCTACCCCTCAACTACAAACCCCTCCTCCCACTGATGGATCCCCTCCAAATCCTGACCCGCACCCCAACACTGAGAGACCCCACCCCTCCAACTACCGATCCATGCCCCCCACCACTCCAACTACTGATCCATTACGCCCACTGAGGGGCACCTAACCCCTCCAACTCCTGACCCCACCCCTCCAACTACCGATCCATGCCCCCCACTGAAGGATACCCAACCCCTCAACTACTGCCCCCCCCCTGGTACCCACTTACAGACGCCCTAATGATAAATCCCCACCCCTCTACTACCGACCCCTCCCCCCACTGGCGGACCCTTACCCCTCCAACTCCTAACCCGCACTCCCCCACTGATAGACCCTCACCCATCCAACTACTGATCCATGCCCCCCCACCACTCAACTACAACCCCTTCCCCCACTGATGGATCCCCTCCAACTTCTGACCCGCACCCCACCAACTACTGATCCATGCTACCCCCTGAGTGACACTTAACCCCCCGGATACAGATCCCCCACCTCCTAACTACCACTTTGCCCCCTACGGATGCACCCCCACCTCCCCAAACTACCCCTACTTTCTGACCAGAACCCCATCAACTACGAACCCCCCCACCCCTGACAGATCCCCACCCCCGACTAGGGTTGACACCTCATCCCTTTAAACCAGGACACATATTAATTACACAGGTTCTGGGGATAATATAAGTCACTAAGTGGAGTTAAATTACCACCCTAATCAGCCTCAGAACCTGTGTTATTAACCACTTGCCGACCGCCGCACGACTATCTACGTGGGCGGTCAGCCCCTCACAGGCAAAGTGACGTAGGTCTACGTCGCTCGCCTGTGAGGGTTTAGGGAGCGAGCGCGCGCCGCCGGAGGCGCGCTCCCGCGTGGTCACGGACCCCCCCGCGCGCGTGACCGGCGGACCCGATCGCCGCCGGCCACTCTGCGATCGGCGGGGGAGAGGGAGATAGTCAGGCAGCTTGTGTAAACAAGCTGCCTGTCATTCTCCTCTCTGTATGAGAGCTGATCACATGGATCTACTATGTAGATCCATTGATCACTCTGCATACAGTTGAAGCCACAGCCAATCACAGTTAGAATCACGCCCCTAGGGACACACACAGCCCCTCCCTCTCAAATAAAGTTAACCCCTTCACTACCAGTGCATTTTTACAGTAACAGTGCATATGTATAGCACTGATTACTGTAGAAATGTCACTGGTAACCCCAAAAGTGTCAAAAATGTCAGTCAAGGGTCCGATCTGTCCGCCGCAATGTCGCAGTACCGCAAAAAAAATCGCAGATCGCCGCCATTACGCGTTAAAAAAAAAAACAACAAAAATGACAAAAATCTTTCCCTTTGTTAGTAAACGCAATAACTTTTGCGCAAACCAATCAAAATACGCTTTTTGCGATTTTTTTTACCAAACATAGGTAGCATAAAACAAATTGGCCGAAAATATTAAAAAATTTTGATTTTTACATTTTTTTTTGGGGGAATTTCATATAAAAAAAAGGGAAAAATATTGCTATTTTTGCAAAATTTACGCTCTTTTTTTGTTTATAGCGCGTGATCAAAAAATCGCACAGGTGATCAAATACCACCAAAAGAAAGCTCTGTTTGTGGGAAAAAAAGGACGCCAAATTCGTTTCGGTACAGCGTCGCACGACCGCGCAATTGTCCGTTAAAGTCACGCAGTGCCGAATCGCAAAATGCCCTCTGGTCGTTTAGCAGCCAAATCCTCCGGGGCTTAAGTGGTTAATGTGTGTCCTGGTTTAAAGGGATGAGGTGTCAACCCTAGATGTGTACCGGGCATCTCTTCGGCTGCAGCTCAGCGGCATGTAAAGAGTTAACCCGCTCGGCTGTCCCGGTGTACCATAGAGATCTGCAGCTCCGCTTGATTTCCTGAATCTGGCGCATGCGCAGTTGCTACAGGAGAGACGCTTTCATGGTGTTCTATCAGAGCGCCCTACCCCGTCAGATTGTCCTACCTCCATACACAGCTTCATGCTACACTGGCACATGCGCAGTTGCTATACGGGGGGGGCTGTGTAGTTAGATGGCGGAGGGGGAGACATTCCGGGGGCGGACTCTAGGAGGGCGGGACCAGTACCGCTCCGGCCCCGCCCAACTTCCGTGTCAGGGATGAGAGTGGAGGGGGTGTGGTTATCGTCAGTGTCGGCGCTCCGGCTGCGGCGGGAAGATGTCTGCCCTCTCGGCCTGGTTCTGGAATGAGCGCTTCTGGCTGCCACAGAATGTCACCTGGGCGGACCTGGCGGACACTGAGAGCGGGGAGCAGTACCCCCGGGCCGGGCACCTCCTCTACGCCCTACCCACGGCGCTCGGCATCTTCGCCCTCAGGCTGCTGTTCGAGAGGTGAGGGGACACAGGGGGGGACATGGTGTAAAAGTGGGGTGACACCACCACCGGAAGTCATGATAGTGGGGTGACACCAAGGGGTCGTTTTGGTAGTGGGGTGATACCAACGGGTGTGGTGATGGGGGGATGAAACCCTCCGGTGGGATGACACTGGGGGAGGGTGGTGTGGTAATAGGATGACACTGGAAGACATGGTGTGGTGACAACAGTGGGGTGTGGTGGTGGGGTTACATCGTGGGGATGTGATGGGTGGGGGTGACACTGGCAGGGATGTGATGGGTGGGGGTAACATTGTGGGGGTGATACCGGTGACAGTGGTTGGGGTGTGGTGGCAGGGGTGACACTGGTGGGTGGGGTGACGCCAGTGGGGATGGGATGACATTGTGGTGGCGGGGGTGACACCGGTGGGTGTGGTGGTGACGGGGGTGACAGCGGTGGGGGGTGTGGTGACATTGTGGGGGTGTGGTGGTGGGGTGACACCGGAGTGTGGTAGGTGGGGTGACATTGTGGTGGTGGGGGTGACACTGGTGGGTGTGGTGGTGGGGGTGACACTGGTGGGTGTGGTGGTGGGGGTGACACTGGTGGGTGTGGTGGTGGCGGGGGGTGACACTGGTGGTGGTGGGGGTGACACTGGTGGTGGTGGGGGTGACACTGGTGGTGGTGGGGGTGACACTGGTGGGTGTGGTGGTGGCGGGGGTGACACTGGTGGTGGCGGGGGTGACACTGGTGGCGGGGGTGACACTGGTGGTGGGGGTGACACTGGAAGTCATGTGGTGACCCCATCCTCTGTGACTCCAATCACCTCCTCTATCTGTATGTCCTCCATACTGATCATCTCCTCCTGTATTGTATACCAGTCTACTCAGATCACTCTCCTCCCTCACACTATATACACCATGGGGGGGGGGTGCCAACTGCCCGGGCTTCCTCTCCATGTTGGCACCCCCCCCCCCCCCCCAGTGCCACTGCCTCCCCTCCGCTCCCCCGGCTGCTGTTTCAGAATAGAGAGCGGAGGAAAGGGCTGATGTAGTCAATATGTAAATTGCTGGCCCCTTCCTTTTCTGAATGAACAACACTCCCTCACTGTGTCCATTCATAGCTGAAGCAGAGTAAACTGTGTTTATGATGCTTCAGTTTGTGAATGAATAGGAAGCCGCTCAGCACAGAGCCCTTCCCATTCATTCACTGCCCAGTGTAGCTGAGGCTGCAGAGAAAGCTTTGGGGTGCCCAACCCTAATACAATGGGCTGTACTCACCCTATGATATACACCGATCACCCTGTACACTCATATTCTATGCTGATCACCCTGTGTACACCCATCGCCCCTACATTCACTAATAGCCTTATATATACTGTTTTATAATATATATATATATATATATATATATATATATATATATTAAAATTCAATCATCATTTACACTGATTGATTGTCCTTTACTCGGTAAACCCCCTGTATACACTCATCACAATAATCACACTGCTTATAATATACACTGATTATAATTCACACTGATCTCCCCTAGACTCACTGATCGCCCTATATACACTGATTATAATTCACACTGATCTCCCCTAGACTCACCGATCGCCCTATATACACTGATTATAATTCACACTGATCTCCCCTAGACTCACTGATCGCCCTATATATACACTGATTATAATTC
Source organism: Pelophylax lessonae (assembly GCF_965119305.1). Taxonomy (NCBI): domain Eukaryota; kingdom Metazoa; phylum Chordata; class Amphibia; order Anura; family Ranidae; genus Pelophylax; species Pelophylax lessonae. The sequence goes on along the minus strand of NC_138769.1, from coordinate 659,466,240 downwards.
ACACTGATCTCCCCTAGACTCACCGATCGCCCTATATATACACTGATTATAATTCACACTGATCTCCCCTAGACTCACCGATCGCCCTATATATACACTGATTATAATTCACACTGATCTCCCCTAGACTCACCGATCGCCCTATATACACTGATTATAATTCACACTGATCTCCCCTAGACTCACTGATCGCCCTATATATACACTGATTATAATTCACACTGATCTCCCCTAGACTCACCGATCGCCCTATATACACTGATTATAATTCACACTGATCTCCCCTAGACTCACCGATCGCCCTATATATACACTGATTATAATTCACACTGATCTCCCCTAGACTCACCGATCGCCCTATATATACACTGATTATAATTCACACTGATCTCCCCTAGACTCACCGATCGCCCTATATATACTGATTATAATTCATACTGATCTCCCCTAGACTCACCGATCGCCCTATATATACACTGATTATAATTCACACTGATCTCCCCTAGACTCACCGATCGCCCTATATATACACTGATTATAATTCACACTGATCTCCCCTAGACTCACCGATCGCCCTATATACACTGATTATAATTCACACTGATCTCCCCTAGACTCACCGATCGCCCTATATATACACTGATTATAATTCACACTGATCTCCCCTAGACTCACCGATCGCCCTATATATACACTGATTATAATTCACACTGATCTCCCCTAGACTCACCGATCGCCCTATATATACTGATTATAATTCATACTGATCTCCCCTAGACTCACTGATCGCCCTATATATACACTGATTATAATTCATACTGATCTCCCCTAGACTCACCGATCGCCCTATATATACACTGATTATAATTCATACTGATCTCCCCTAGACTCACCGATCGCCCTATATATACACTAGACTCCCTGATAATAACTTGCACTGATCCCCTGTGTCTTCTGCCTGTCACCATGTATATACTTCTCTCTGTATGACTTCTGTGACCCCGAATCGTAAGATTCTCCTTCTATACAACTCTATATACCTTTTACTACATTTTGTTTTGCTACCCCATTACTCTTTTAGTCTGCCATTAAAGTCCCATTTGGGGTTCCATTTTCCTTTCCAACTCTGTGACCCTGGTTACAAATCTACAACTGGTGTATTGTTGTCCTATCTCCTGCCACATAGTCCCTTCCCTGTGACACTAATATTATACGCTGATTATTGTGTTCAGTGATCTCACTGTGTGCCCTCATGTGACACTAATTGTGAGATGGATTGCTCTCTGTTTTGCTGCTTTACTGTCATCTTTATCAGTCAAACCTTCTTCAGTCATTGTTATGTAAAGTCTATTTCATAGTGTGCTGAGTATAATTATCTACACCCCTGAATGACAGGGATGTATCTTAAGCCTGGTACACGTGATGAGATTATCAGACGAATGATCGTTAATGATTTTTTTATTTGCATGCTAGTCTCCATTTAGAAAACGAAGCGGTTATTATAGTTAGGAAAATTTTCCTATGACAGAATAAAAATTCTAAAAGTGATGTGTTGTATTTGTATTGTGTTTACAGATGAAAACTGTACTGATTCATCAAAAAATGATATGATCTGGTATTGTAGGAGAAACGTTTTCATGCTTGTCCCATCAGATAATTTCAGATTACTGCCTGAGCGGCTTTTGAAACCTGTGTACTATCAGATTAACGTACGATCGCTTTGAAAGCGATTTTCTGATTGTGTGTACGGGTCTGAATACCATCTACTTTACTTACAGTGATTGTGTTCAGAGCAGCATGGAGGATGCTCTGTTATCGGTTCGTTCAATCTATGCAGTCTGAAATATTGTGTTTTTATGCCCATTGAGTGTTGTCGTTGTGTGTTAGTAAACAGGTGCTTACTCTTTACCTTTTTTTCCTTGTCAAGTTTTGACTTCTTACAGTTTTCATCCTGGGGGAGGGAGGTTCATGTGTCGCCCACTTTCAGAGCTGAGCTAGTTGTGCAGTGCCCATTGTCTTGATTTCATGAATTGTCTAGATTTCATAGTACTGATCAGAGCGCTGTGCTATTTATTAGACAAGACACAACGCCAGTTTTTAGTGTGTATCTGCAAGCAAAAAACAAATATAGGAATCCCACCAGGGCTGACCAATGAATGAAATGTTGCGGTGACAATCCTATGTATGTGAGGCTGCCAATAAATGGCAGTAGATATATAAACTAGAAATATTTTTTTTTTTCCCCCAGTTCCTGATCTGTACAGGGTCAGCACATTGATATCCTTTGTCATTTCTATACTAATAGTAGGGGCCAGAATATGAGGTGTGTGTGTGGGGGTGTTGCCCATATTAAGGAGAGGAGGGGGTATTGCTCATAGTGAACAGCAATTGTGAAGGTGAGAAAACCTCTTTGGGTTGCTGTAATTTTATCAGACATAATCTGGTGCTGGAGCTGTCCCTGTGCACTCCCCAGTCTTTCTCCATTGATAAGGACAAGTTGTGGGAGCAGAGTGTTCTGCTCCATTCATGGGCCCCTTTCACACAGGCTTTCTGATCCAGTCCGTCTGTCAGTTTTTCCGCAAACCTGTTCGGATGCTCCATGCACCCCTATGGAGTAGCAGATGTCTATCCGATCTGATCCTGTCCGTGAAATCCGGACGGATGTAAACCCAATTTTCCATCCGTCTGAAGGATCGGATGAAAAGGGACAGGCGGTCTATTTTCATCCGATCTCCCATAGAGGAGAGCGGGGATCTGACAGCTCCGTCTCTGCAAAGTAAGCGGAGATTGAGCTGTCGTCCGCCTGCTCAGCGAGGATCAGCAGATCGATCCCCGCTGAGCAAAATGGAGTCCGTCAGGTGCACCGCCCATGTGAAATTATTTAAAGCCTAACTCCTGGTTTACTTTTATTTTAAAGGGATTTTAAAGTCTCGTGTTTTTTTTTTTTTTTTTTTGTCAAAAATAACAAACGTTCTACTTACCTGCTTTGTGCAGTTGGTTTTGTACAGAGCAGCCCAGATCCTCCTTCTCAGATCCCTCTTCGGGTCTCCTGGCCCCTCCCTCCTGACGAGTTCCCCCACAGCAAGCAGCTTACTATGGGGGCACCCGAGCCGCAGCTCCCTGGGTCCATTCAGACACAGAGCCTTTGCCCAGTCTCCCCCTCTCCCCTGAATTTGACAGCGGGAGCCAGTGGTGCTGCGTGCCGTCTCAGCCAATGAGGAGGGAGAGTCCTCCTGCAACATCGCTGGATGGAGATGGTGCTCCGGTAAATGCTAGGGAGGCTGAGGGGGGCTGCTGCACACAGAAGGCTTTTATCTTAATGCTTAGAATGCATTAGGATAAAAAACCTTCGACTTTACAACCACTTTATCTACTTAATGGTGGCCCATTTCCTCTACTAATTAATACATTTCCTGTCAGCGTTGTATAAATGGTATATAGCATCAGCTACATCCAGTATACTGTACAGCGCTGTGTTCCAGCAGTGGAAGGATAACTTCCCATTTGCTCCCAGGACAAAATGAAATTGTGCGGAGTACTTTTCCACCATTCATAAGCAGCCTTGTCATTTTTATGAATGGGTAGCCTTGTCATTTTTATGAATGAGTACAAGTCTTCTAATGATTGGCCAAGGTGGAGTGGCCAATGCATGACTTCACAATCTCCACCTTAGCCAATCAGGAGGTCTCTGCATACAGCGCAGCATACAGTTTGTGTGCATTGCCCTGAATCCTCCTGGAGTGCATGCAGTGGTGGCAGATTACAGCAGGATAATGCTGGACATGTTTTGAGTATACCACCATGAAGAAAGGTAAAAAGGGAATAACAGTAACATGCGGTGGGTGAAGTTCCTCATTCTCTGTAGCAGTAGAAGTTACCGCAAGCTGAAAATTCCTGCAGGATTCCACAATTTGGGAGTGTTTGATTCCTGCTGCTCTCTGCTTCCTCTTGCCAGTCCCTAGGTCACTACAGAATACAGCTGTGTGGTAGAGGACAGAAAATAAAAACGTGGGGGGCAGTGAGGGACCAGAAACCCCAGACGCCTGGAAGGTTAGGATTTTGCAAATCTTCAGGCAGTGTTTTCTCTTTATTATTGCAAAGATTGGCCCCAGGACAACCTTGGAAGAGCAAGGAGCTGTGGGGGAGTGACTGTAAGGTGTATATTGGGGGGGGCTGGGGATGCCTTTTCCAAAAATCCTGTCACTTTTCTCTGCCTGCTAGGCATTTTCACCCCCTTTCTGCCCTGGCCAATTTTCAGTTTTCAACACTGTTGTACAGTCGTACTGTACCCAAACAAATTATTATTTTTCTTTTTTTTTAGACAGAGCTTTCTTTTGGTGGTATGTAATCACCACTATTTGTGTTTTTTTTTTTTTTTTTTGCTAAACAAATAAAAAAAAAAAAAAAAAAGACCGAAAATTTTTGGAGAAAAAAGCTTTTCTTAGTTTTACATTTTGTAAATAATTTTTCTCCTTCGCTGGTGGGGCAGCACTGACTGGCACTGTTGGGGCTGCACTGATCATCAGGACACCGATATTCAGTGCCCAGATTTTCAGTGCAGATGTCCCCTGTGTGAATTTGCCGTGATCAGCTACACTTACCCGATGCCCACCGCAGGGGGCAGCGCAAGTACGGGAGGACGTCATATGACAGCCTCCTGGCAAAGTGCGGCCATGCTGGGACCGCCACTCCGCTATAGTGCGGTCACAAAGGGGTTAAAGGTTGAAATTCCGGGGATAATATCCTGTTGCTGGCTGGTAAAGTCTGCAAGAGTTTGAATGCTCAACCTGCTTCCCTTTTCCATCACGGTGGCTTATTAAATAGTGAAACCAAGGTCAGGATGACAGCCCCAGATCCTGCACAGATCCTGCACCTATAAGTCCAAGCGCAATATTCCCCACACACACACATTCACATTCAAGAAACTGGCTGTTCAGTAATGCTGACACTGTAATGACCATAGGCTGGAAACCGTGGATGATCGTTTTGAAGAAAATGTCACTTGCACACCAAGGATTCCTTAAAAGGGTCCAAAGCTTTATTTTCGTGGCCAGATGATAAACCTACAACAACGTTTCAGAGCCACGCAGGGCCCCTTCATCCGTCAAGTTTTTATACTCGCCCGGGTCTGTGTGAAATGTGTATTGTGTGCTTTTTTTTTTGCCACGCCTCTGTGTGAGCGCAGGGGGTACCCCGTCTGTGCCGGAGTCTTCTCCCTGGTTCCTTCCTGGTGTTGGTCTTTGGTCATATTAATTGGCAGGTGAGGGATGACATATGCAGCAGGCAATCATCCTGGCACACAGGGATGATGCCTGCATTGTAATGTGAACTGCACATGAACAGCTCAGTTTACATGCCGCAGAAAGCTGAAAGTAGGCAGGTAGGTTATTTATTTTTTTCCCATATGTCTCTTCTGTGATAAAATGCCTGCCTGCTTGTGAAAGATTTTTATTTTTTTTTTATTTTTTTTTTTTTTTTTAGTTCCACTTTAATCCCTTTGTGCCGACGGAACCCAAATATGCGTCCTCGGCTTGAAGGGGTTATACCGGGTGATGCCTGCAGCTAGAGGTGAGCTTTCTTGTAATGACAACCAATGCAGCTAAGCAGCCACTCTGCTGTTACATTATCATTACAAGAAGCGCGAGGGGATGTCACCCCCCCCCCCCCCCGCCTTCCGCAATGTCATGACTGGGTATTGGAGCCTTAAAGGCACCAGATTTTAAAAACTTGATCTTTTGAATGCTGCAAAGCAAGTGCAAAGGAGGGATTTGGGCTCTTTTCGACCGCGCCCGCATATGTAAACGGTTTCGAACCACACATGTGAGGTATCGCCGTGATCGTTGGAGTGAGAGCAATAATTCTAGCACTAGACCTTCTCTGTAACTCCAAACAAATAACTGATAACGTTTTTTAAAGTCTTGCCTATGGAGATTTTTAACCACTTGCCGACCGCCGCACGACTATATACTGTGGCGGTCAGCCCCTCCTGGGCAAAGTGAGGTACCGGTACGTCACTCGCCCCCGAGCCTGTTGGGGGCGAGCGCACTCCCGCCCCCGCTGGTTCACTAACATCCCCGCGCGTGTGACCGGCGGCTCTGATGTCCGCCGGCCACTCGCGATCTCACTCAGGAGAGGGAGAAAAGCAGATGGCTGATGTAAACACAGCTGTCTGTCATTCTCCCTTAGATCATCACAGAGGCTGTGCGATCCTGCTATGTAGGATCGTATGTCTCTGTGATGATCTAACAAGCCAGGCCCCTTGACAGTTAGAATCACACCCCTAGGGACACATTTAACCCCTTGATCACCAATACAGTTAACCCCTTTCCTGCCAGTGTAATTTTTACAGTAACAGTGCATATGTATAGCACTGATTACTGTAGTAATGTCTCTGGTACTCCCAAAAGTGTCAAAAATGTCAATGAAGGGTCCGATCTGTCCGCCACAATGACGCTGTCCGCAAAAAAAATCGCAGATCGCCACCATTACTATTTAAAAAAAAAAAAAAAAACAATAAAAATGACAGAAATCTTTCCCGTAGTTGGTAAACGCAATAACTTTTGCGCAACCCAATCAAAATACGCTTATTCTGATTATTTTTTTTTTTTTAACAAAAATATGTAGCAGAAAACAAATTGGCCTAAAATGGTAAATTTTGATTTTTTTTTTTTTTTGAGAATTTCATATAAAAATAATTTGAAAAATATTGTTGTTTTTTCAAAATTGTCGCATTTTTTTGTTTATAGTGCAAAAAGTAAAAATTGCAGAGGTGATCAAATACCACCAAAAGAAAGCTCTATTTGTGGGGAAAAAAGGATGTCAATGTCATTTGGGTACGGCGTCGCATGACTGCGCCATTGTCCGTTAGTCACGCAGTGCCGAATCGCAAAATAGGATCTTTGAGCAGCCAAATCCTCCTGGGCTTAAGTGGTTAAGTACCGAAGTTTGTCGCCATTCCACGAGTGTGCACAATTTTAAAGCATTAAATGTTGGGTATCTATTTACTCAGCATAATACCATCTTTCACATTATATGAAAAAAACATTTTTTTAATTAGTGAAAGTGTATTTCTTCCCAAAAAATTGCATTTGAAAGACTGCTGTGCAAATACCATATGACATAAAATATTGCAACGATCGCCATTTTATTCTCTACGGCTGTGGTTCTAGATTCCTGTCCTCAGGACCCACTAACAGGCCAGATTTACAAGATAACTGAAATACATCACAGGTGATATCATTTGCTGCTCAGTGATTGCAGTACTCTAGTCTGCATCTCCCCAAGGTAATACTTAAAATCTGGCCTGTTAGTGGGTCCCGAGGACAGGAGTTGAGGACCACTGCTCTAGGGTCTCTGCTAAAAAAAAAATAAAAAAAAAATATAAATATAAAATGTTTGGGGTTTCTAAGTAATTTTCTAGCAAAAAATACAGATTTTTAACTTGTAAGCAATAAATGCCAAAAAAAGGCTTATGGGGCACTTATGCGAGTGCGTTCATAAGTCCTGCTGCTGTGTCCCCAATAGGGCTGAACGATATTTGATGTAACATCGAATATCGTGCTGCGGGCGTGGGCGATAGTCACATCGCCGGATCATGTGATATTGGGGACTCACAGTGAAGGTAGAAGAATACAGCCCGACATCCGTCCCACATGTTAAGTCCGTCCTGCAGCTCTCCTGACTGAGCGGTGAGCAGCGGCACAGGGAACCAATCACGTGTGCTTGCACACCTGATTGGTTCGCTGTGCCGCTACTCACGACGTGATTGGTTCGCTGTGCTGTGGGGCGGAAGTGTATTGTGGGGACTGGGAGTGTGCTTCCGGTGCGAAGGAGCTGCCTGGTTGAGAGGACTACAACTCCCAGCGTTACCCCCACTTCCCGCGTTTCCGTCTGCCCCCAGCCAGAGAGATTCCCCCTCCCTCCGGGAGAACCGACTTCACAGCCCGATCATGAGGGACAAACAGAAGAGGCGGAGGGAGCGCACGTGGGCCGAGGCTGCCAAGAAGGTACCAACTACGGGGAGGGGGAGGCGACTGTACCATGTACACCAGGAAGAGGCGGGTATAAATATCGCAATATATATCGTTGGGGAAAAAATATCGCAATGTGATTTCTTTATTTTTTTTCCCCCAATATCGTGCAGCCCTAGTACCCAAGGCCCCCCCCCGCGTCACTGCATTTGATTGACCTCAGCGGGAGCCAATGGCTCCTGCTGCTATCAATCTGTCCAATTAGATGAGAGCCAGTGGCTGGAGCCGCTGGGCTCGTACGCGGCACTGGAACAAATGGTGGTGGGGGGGGGGGGGGGGGGCAAGACAGCAAACATTTTTTACCTTAATGCGTAGAATGCATTAGGGGAAAAACTTTGAGACTTTTACAATCCCTTTAACCTTTATATATGCCAATAGTGTTTAGAAATATTCTACAAAGAAAGGTGCTAGGGTTGAAGATATTGTGTTTGTAAGCTATAAGTTCTATTTACTCACTGTACCTTCTAGTATGGAGGGATCTCATCTCTAATTTCTGCACTAGTCATGGGCATTTGTATCTGTAGTATATTGTTTGTATGACATCAGATGAGCAAAGGTTGTGTTCTGTGGCATATTGTAAGGACCATGGAGAAAAGGTTGTCTTTGTCATAATGCAGTGTAGTTCATTAATATGGGTGGAACCCTGGGCACTTAAAACGGAGTTCACCCCCCCCAACTCCAGCAAAAAATTAAGTCAGCATCTACACATACTGTAGCTGTTGACTTTTATTATTAGGACACTTAGCTGTCCTGGAATCCAGCGATGTCAGCACCCCAGCCGATGTTTGTTTCCCTCGGCTCTTGGGTGCTGCCGCCGCCATTGATTGTAAGATTCCCACTGCGTGTGCGCGCTGTGCTTTGTAAATGGGGGGGAGGGGGGTCAAATTTCCGAGTGATCGTGTCACGGCGTGATCTCTCAGGAGTGGGCACAGGGGAGTCAGATAAAGCGGAGTTTCGCCCAAAAATGGAATCTCCGCTTAACCACTTGCCAACCAGTCACTGGGACTGTACTGCGGCAAAGTGGCTCCATTCCGTCCAGCGACGTAGAACCTACATCGCTGGACTCCTCTCCTTGTGGGCGGCGCCGCCGGAGGCTCGCTCCCGCTGTTTTCAGTCACAGCGGGAGTCGGGCCAGGGGAGGAGCAGCGGCAATCGCCGCCGCTCTTCCCCGATCGTCAGGGAATCGAGTCTGGAGATCCGCCCACTTGTGTAAACAAAGCGGGCGGATCTCCTAAGTGACAAACAGTGACAGATTGCAGGGTTCAGCATAGCTGAACATGCGATCTGTCCCTGTGTCACTCAGTCACCTCCCCCCACACACGTTAGTAAGCACCAGGCATACATTAACCCCTCCCTCTCCAATAAAAATTAACCCCTTCCCTGCTAGTGTAATTTTTACAGCAACAGTGCATATGTATAGCACTGATTACTGTAGAAATGTCACTGGTACCCCCAAAAGTGTCAAAAATGTCAGTCAAGGGTCCGATCTGTCCGCCGCAATGTCGCAGTCCCGCAAAAAAATCGCAGATCGCCGCCATTACGCGTTAAAAAAAAAAAAAAACACCAAAAATGACAGAAGTCTTTCCCTTAGTTAGTAAACGCAATAACTTTTGCGCAAACCAATCAAAATACGCTTATTGTGATTTTCTTTTTTTTTTTTTTTTTTTTTACCAAACATAGGTAGCAGAAAACAAATTGGCCAAAAATGTAAAAAAAATTTTGATTTTTATATTTTTAATATTGTTATTTTTTTCAAAATGTACGCTCTTTTTTTGTTTATAGCACAAAAAGTAAAAATCGCACAGGTGATCAAATACCACCAAAAGAAAGCTCTGTTTGTGGGGGAAAAAAAGGACGTACATTTTGTTTGGGTACAGCATCGCACGACCGCGCAATTATCAGTTAGTCGCACAGTGCCGAATCGCAAAAAGTGGCCCAGACGTAAGACAACAAAATCCTCCGGTGGTAAAGTGGTTAAGAAGAATCCTGAAAAGAAAACAAAACAAATGGGGTGCCTCTAAGTGCAGTGTGTTTAATCCAAGGAGCACACAGAAATGATAAACTCGCATGGGGTTCATGGTATTGGGCTCAAAGCTGGTGCCGGGAGATGGCGATACAGTCCAGTGTCCGGGAATGAAGGGATAGAATCTGGTTAATGGAAGACAGACAACGCCGGCTGTGGTCTTCCGGGATCAGCTCGCTTCCGCGTGTCACACTGGAACGCAGCGTCCCGCCGCGTGATGTCACCGGGACCAGATGGGGAACACAACGCTTTTCAGAGCATGCGCCAAGCTCTCAGCGGGCATGCGCGCTCTTTTTTCAAGTGTCTTGACTCGCTCTGTTTGTTTTCTTTTCATCCTTTCCACAGAGCCGAACTTCCCTGTATTATGGAGCAAGCCCTTTGTTATAGACTGTTTGTTCTATGATGGACTTTCATATCCTTTATGGTATGTCTTGCACATAGACGCACTGCTGTCATTTTATTTATTGCAGGTATCAGTGCGTGGCCCAACATACACTGGTCATACCGACCCCTCTGTATCTACCCAGAGCGCCAGCTTATTTATTGTTTTCCTAAGAAGAATCCTGGGCGTGGCATATTTTTACAGTTACTTTAATCCAGCTTGAATACTATACATGACCGATGCTGGAAATCATTCTGCAAAGCATTTTTTGAATGGTGCCGAGCATCTGACCTCCTGTGTTCACAATGCAGCAGGTCTGCCCTTCATCATTGGACTCCAAAGCAAGTGGAGATCACTGGAGGAGTTGTGTTTACAGTGATTACCAGCTTCCAGTGGCATCAGCCAGGTTATAGTTCCATTGATCCAAGCTGGATCAATGGAACTATGTATAATAAAGTTATATCTGGAACTCTTCTTAATAATTTCTAAAGGCACTGTGTGTGTGTGTGTGTGTGTGTGTGTGTTTTTTTTTTTTTTTAATTTTTTTTTTTATTATTGTAATATTAGACATTTGACTTTGTCAGCATTCTGTTCTTTATTCTGTGCAAATAATGTTATTTGAAAGTCAAAGATTGGAGCATTGTAAATTGTAGTCCCATGCAGAATATAAAAGGTTCGAAGTCTGGTAAAAGTTTTAGTGTAATATAGAATTTGCTTTTAGAAAGTGCTTTTCCTGAGTTACGGTATTTCTACAAGTAAAGAAATCTCAGCTTGTGAAAAATGTACTAGTCAGTGCAGTTATGTAAGTTTTTTGTTATCGAATATGTAATCTTATCTGTTCTGTTAAAGGAGGTTGGGGCCTCGGTGCTGAAATGTCTCCTTTAACCACTTTACCACCGGAGGATTTTGCTGTCTTACGTCTGGGCCACTTTTTGCGATTCGGCACTGTGCGACTTTAACTGACAATTGCACGGTCGTGCGACGCCGTACCCAAACTAAATTTACGTCCTTTTTTTCCCACAAATAGAGCTTTCCTTTGGTGGTGTTTGATCACCTGTGCGATTTTTACTTTTTGCGCTATAAACAAAAAAAGAGCGACAATTTTGAAAAAATGGCAATATTTTTCACATTTTTTTTTTTTTATATGAAATTCCCCCCCAAAAAAATGCAAAATTTAACATTTTTTTAAATTTTTGGCCAATTTGTTTTCTGCTACCTATGTTTGGTTTAAAAAAAAATCACAATAAGCGTATTTTGATTGATTTGCGCAAAAGTTATTGCGTTTACTAACTAAGGGAAAGATTTCTGTCATTTTTTGGTGTTTTTTTTGGAGTAATGGCGGCGATCTGCGTTTTTTTTTTTTTTTATTTTAATTAATTTTTTTGCTGGACAGCAACATTGCAGCGGACAGATCGGACCCTTGACTGATATTTTTGACACTTTTGGGGTTACCAGTGACATTACTACAGTAATCAGTGCTATAAATAGGCACTGTTACTGTAAAAATGACACTGGCAGGGAAGGGGTTAATTTTATTGGAGAGGGGGGGGGTTAATGTATGCCTGGTGCTTACTGACATGTGTGGGGGGAGGTGACTGAGTGACACAGGGACAGATCGCAGGTTCAGCTATGCTGAACCCTGCAATCTGTTAGGCTCCGTTCACATGTAGGCGTTTTGGGGCGTTTTGGGGCGTTTTTGGGGAGTTTTTCTGCTCTAGGATCAGCTCTCAAAACGCCCAACAAGACAAATCCTATTCATTTCAATGGCCCCTGTTCACATCTGAGCATTTTGACGCTGTGAGCAAAACGCCCAACTCTCAAAAAAGTACATGAGCTTCTTTTTGGGTAGATTACAGGCGTTTTCCATTGGTTTCTATTCAATCTAAAAACGCCTGTAAATTGCACAAACTCTACGCTCAGGTGTGAATGTAGCCTCACTGTTTGTCACTTAGGAGATCCGCCCGCTTTGTTTACACAAGCGGGCGGATCTCCAGACTCCTCCCCTGGCCCAACTCCCACTGTGAATGAAAACAGCGGGAGCTCGCGCGCCCACAAGGGGAGGAGTCCAGCGACGTAGGTCTACGTCGCTGGATGGAATCGAGCCACTTTGCCGCAGTACAGTCAACGTGACTGGTCGGCAAGTGGTTAACTACCAGCACACTGGCTGTCGCTGTGCTATTAAATGGTTGTACAATGTCTATCTTTTTAGAGTCATTGGTTTTGGTAGGTCAAAAATGCAGCAGGTTCCCTTTCCTGGTTATTTTAGTACTATATGCCAGCCTTCTACAGCCAGGGTGCCGTCTGGGTTCTTCAGGGGTGCCTTGGCAAAATGCCTAAAAATTACCCCAAATTGGTCAAAAATTGTGTACAAGCCATCGGGTGGATCCATTTTTTTTCTTTCATTACTCAAAGCCAGAGTTATTATTGTGCAGCATTACTTCCTTGGGTGCTGTGCATGCCAGCCGCCAGTGTCCTAACAACCACTGACGTCATTGGTTGATAAGGACGACATCGGGCACCTGCACAGCATCTTTGTTTGACCACCCAGTCCCTCTCTGTCAGCACTGGGGGGGTCACCTTTAGCTCTGAGGGGGAGAGAAAATGAGGAAGAAGAAATGCTGGCATACCTCACCTCCATAAATCGCCTCTAATGTTTGGTATCCTAAATGTGTAAAATTGTTTTGTTTTTTTACATTTTAGAATGGGGTGCCTCGAAATTGTGTGTAATTTGAAAGGGTTTCTTGACCGGTAAAAGATAGAGAAGCGCTGCTATATGCAATGTGCAGAGATAAAGTACAGTAACCACTATACATCATTCAGATTGCATGGGACTTACTCACATCTCCAGTGCATGCATTATTGGATCAATAATAAGCATAGGCTGGCACGCTTGTGTTTTTTTTTATTTTTTTTTTTAATCAATCCCCCCCCCCCCTTCTGTGCTTTTACTATGTACTGTAGTGTCTATAGCGCTGTGCACAATTTTCTAAAACCATAGGAAATAAAGCTGTTTGCCTTTTCCTTGCATAAGGACTGCATTGGGCAATACAGTGTAACACTGCTAAATGAGCCCTTTATCTTGTCACGTCCATGAAAGATGAAATCTGATTGGCTTGTTTAATTTTTTATTTCTGAATAGGAAGTCTGTTCTGTATCGCATGCCTGCTGTCCATTTACGTGTGCACTTAGAATGTTAAAGTGATTGTAAAGTCTCGTTTTTAAAAAAAAAAAAAAATGTTATATTTATTTACCTCCTCTGTGCAGTTGGTTTTGCCCAGATCCTTCTCTTTTCAGGTCCCTCCATCCTGCTCCTGGCCCCTCCTGCCTGTTGAGTGCCCCCACAGCAAGCAGCTTGCTATGGGGGCACCTGAGCTAAGTTGCTGCTCCTTGTGTACATTCTGGTTATCTGAGAACTTCTAGAGTTGACATGGTTGCTAGGGACAAAAATCAACATTTTAGAAAATCCTAGCTCTCTGGGTTGTAAAGGCAAAAGGGGTTTCTCCCCCCCCCCCCCCCATACTCCCCTAGATGGCTACAGCTGTACCCTGCTGCCTCCAAGCCAAGACCGAGAGCTGAGCAATCAAACACAACTGAACCCTCAGCTCTTGGTCCTCAGCCTGCAGAGAGCTGGTGACTGTCAATCACTGTCTCCCCTGCTTTGCCTCTCTGGTGCTCACTGGAGCGCAGGGCTGTGGAGGTGGCAGGACTGGCAACTCGCTGAGAGCCTGAGCCAGCTGTCAGTCTAGGCTTCTGGGCAGATCCTGACCATATGGTCGGGATCTTTTCAAGGTCTGGACTGGGTCTGTGATGTCAGTCCCCCATCCCCTCCTTATACTCACCTGAGCCCAGTCTCGATCCAGTGGTGTGCATGAGAGGAGTAGCTCTCGCCCTCCTCATTGGCTCACAGACAGCAGCAGGAGCCATTGACTGCCACTGCTGTCAATCTCAGCCAGTGAGGAGAGAACAGGGGTTGGGACTGAACCGCACTCTATGGACACACCGAGCCGACTCTGGAGCGAGCATACACGAGTGCCCCTGTAACAAGCAGCTTACTATGGGGGCACTCAGTGGGTGGAGCCAGGAGTGGGGTTCCTCAGAAGAAGAAGATTCAGGCAAAACCATTGTACAGAGCAGGAAGGTATAACGTTTGTTATATTTAAATGATAAAATGTTTCTTTGCAATCAATTAATGTTAATTAAGCCAGTGCTTTGCCATGGCGTTCAAGCCTAAATAACCATCACCCAGACCCCACCCCCCAAGACCCCACCCCCCTTGTCCAAAGAATGGAGTGGTTGGGGCCAGAGTGACTAAATGCCGTGTTCAAGCAATGTTGTATGCATCGTTCCCATCTACATGTACAATGTGTATACTGACTAGATATTTGCACATGATGTTTGAGGAGCTTTAGGGAAGGGAGGACTGGAGTACTAAAAATAGTATTGGAGGGTGCCTGCTCTGCAACGGTGGGGGGGTGTTTTGCTTTGAATGCTGTAATGAAAGCTGTGCTTTCCAAAGGTCTTGTGTAGCAATTCTATATTATGATCTGGTTTCTTTATTAGCAAGGGAGCCCATGGTTCTCTCTATTCTTGGACATCACAGTTGTTTTCTGAAGGAGCCATATGTCAGGTTTTGCTGCTACCTGTAGGATAAAGAGCTGGCATATGGGGTAAGTGTCAGCCATGGAGACCTGGCCTCTGGGAAATCTCTCTGTCATTTTCTTCCCCCTTGTGTGATGCTCTGTGCTATCAGAGAGAGAGAATTGGCAGAGGTCGAAGTGCTGCTTTTGAACATTGAGTAATAGAGAGTCATTTTTTTCCCTAATTGTTTTGTGTTATTTTCTCTGTTTTGACAATTCTTACAAACAGGTGTGATTGTCTGTACTTTACTTTTTCTAGTCCCTAGGTAAAACGCATCCATTCCTAATTATGGCTTAGTTACACTGCGATATCTTTATGAGGGATTTGTTTACAATCCGCTGTCTTAGATTTCATCCTGTAGCTGCTAGAGATCTCTTGTCTTCTAACACTTACATCCACTCCAGCCAGTGCTATTGCTGATAAGCGAAGGCCTTCAATCTCTAGTTAATTCTGTGCCAGTTGAGCTCTTCAGCCTCACTTCAGACACTTTAGAACCAAATGATGTGTGTTCTGTACTACAAGTGTTGGACACACTTCATAATAAACTACTAAAAAAAGTAAAAGTTGTATTGGAGCATGCACAGCTATGTAATGTTCCAAGTTTGTAATAAGCCACATATAAACTTGAATATAAAGTTTTTTTTATTTATTTCGCTATGTCTATGGTAGTGATGCCTCGGCTTATTACTTTACTTACACATATGTTTTTCATGCGGGTGTTTGCCTACCCTTGTAGGAGATGTATTACCCGAATCTTCTACAAATTTTAACACTTGCAGCTAGGTACGCAGTGTTTTCTTCCACAGCCAGATGCACATTTCTGCTCATTTCTTCAATGATCAGCCTAGGGGTTTTGGTTGTTTTTGATATTCTATTGTAGAACTTGGATAGGGAAGAGAATGTAGTGGGATACTCCAAATTCAATTAATTACAAGGACAGCTTCTTTCAGTAAACTGAAATTAGTGCATGATACACTGTACACTCTTGAACAAGTCCTTTGCAGATATAATGGACAGTTGCTCTTCAGGACACTAGCCAGTATCCCCTTTCTGCTGAACCAAGTAGCTGACTTTCCTCGCACTGAGGGGTAGTTAACCACTTTACCACCGGAGGATTTTGCTGTCTTACGTCCAGGCCACTTTTTGCGATTCGGCACTGTGAGACTTTAACTGACAATTGCGCGGTCGTGCGACGCTGTACCCAAACAAAATGTATGTCCTTTTTTTCCCACAAACAGAACTTTCTTTTGGTGGTATTTGATCACCTGTGCGATTTTTAGTTTTTGCGCTATAAACAAAAAAAAAGAGCGTAAATTTTGAAAAAATAATATTTTTCACATTTTTTTATATGAAATTCCCCCAAAGAAAATGTAAAAATCAAATTTTTTTTTTTTTAATTTTTGGCCAATTTGTTTTCTGCTACCTATGTTTTGGTAAAAAAAACCACAATAAGCGTATTTTGATTGGTTTGCGCAAAAGTTATTGGGTTTACTAACTAAGGGAAAGATTTCTGTTATTTTTGGTGTGTGTTTTTTTTTTTTTTTTTTGCGGGACTGCGACATTGCGGCGGACAGATCGGACCCTTGACTGACATTTTTGACACTTTTGGGGGTACCAGTGACATTTCTATAGTATCAGTGCTATAAATATGCACTGTTACTGTAAAAATGACACTGGCAGGGACGGGGTTAATTTTATTGGAGAGGGAGGGGTTAATGTATGCCTGGTGCTTACTAACGTGTTGGGGGGGGGGGGGGGTGACTGAGTGACACAGGGACAGATCGCTGTTCAGCTATGCTGAACTCTGCAATCTGACCCTGCCTGTCACTTAGGAGATCCGCCCGCTTTGTTTACACAAGCGGGCGGATCTCCAAACTCGATTCCCCGACGATCGGGGGAAGAGCAGCGGCGATCGCCGCTGCTCTTCCCCTGGCCCGACTCCCGCTGTGAATGAATACAGCGGGAGCGAGCCTCCGGCGGCAAGTGAGCGCCGCCCACAAGGGGAGGAGTCCAGCGACGTAGTACTATGTCGCTGGACGATAACGAGCCACTGTGCTGCAGTAGAGACACAGTGAATGGTCGTAAAGTGGTTAAAGAACCAGGCCCCAAGATATTTACAGTCTGTACTTACAAGACCTCTGGACCGAATGGTAGCCGCCTTCCAATTTTCCAGCTGCACCCTTCAGTGATCCCAGACAGATCTCTTTAGTCAGCTCTTCAGAACACTCTGGTTAGCATTTTTGCACTCGGCATCCCACTTGAGGCCACATGGCAGCACAACATCCCCACCTCACCTGGACTCTCCTCTCCAGGAAAAGATCACTTCCTGTGTGCTCCACCGAAAATATATATATACATACATACATACATACATAGCAGCTTCCCTGAAGGGTATGTGTATGTTTTACATAGCGACCTCCTGTTAAGCAGGAGACCACACTGCACTAAGCTATATACATCCTGGCAACCTAACAGAGGGTGCTACACAGATTTCGCCATTATGCTTCGGATACAGTGCCTTTAAAGTATTCATACCCCTTGACATTTTCCACATTTTGTCATGTTGTAATTAAAAACGTAAGTGTATTTTTTTTGGGGGGATTTTATTTGATAGCCCAACACAAAGTGGCACATGATAAAATAAATCTGTGAACAGCAATTTTAAATCTTTAAAGAAAATAGGAACATCTACCACAAGCTCCCTAAAGATGAAACCTACCACTGCGCCTCTGCGAACAAGAGCAGAAGTACTAAACCTTTACTCAACGGAAAATAAAATATTGGATAAAAACATACAATGGAATAGTGATAGCCACATTTAAAAGTAATAACAACATAAAAAACAAAGTCCATATCCCAACAATTAAAAAATGACCAGCAGCGCACAAAATAAACGAAACCCCGTGATAACAAGATTTAAAAGGCGATATTCACACAGTCCAAAAGGCACATGTACTTAAAGTCATTCAAAAAGTAATCAATGACAGTCTTGATATGATGCCGTCCACCACACCACGTCAGATGGTGCTCCCACTCACTTTAGGAAATACACTAACCAGATAACGGGAAATACAGCACATATCCAGCTCATCAAATCAGGGGCTGTATATAGGTCTAATCCACCAGAATAATCAGCAGCTCATTAGTGTTCCATGAATGCCAATAGATCAAAGAAAATAGGAAAGACTAGGGATGCACCGATCTGACTTTTTTGGGCCCCGATACCGGAACCGATCCGGAGCTACACACAAAGGAAGCGGCTGCAGTACAGAGCAAAGCCACTGCTTCATGTGTACGGCTCCTCCATTCACAGGCGGAGTGCATCTGATATCACTCCGCCTGTGAGCCGGACCTATACAGGAAGTAGCGGCTCCCATCCCATACTACTACTGCACCTAGTAAGGGATGGCTGAGCCATTACCAAGCAAAAACCGGATCGGCCAGTGGATCGGTCAATGTTACCGATCCATCTAAAATGGCCATATCGGCGCCGATATCCGATCCGAATATAGGATCGGTGCATCCCTAGGAAAGACCATAGCATGATACCGTAATCCCAAGTGTTTTATTGAATAAATCATACAAGTTAAACTCACATCCATAATGGAGCAGTGGGCTGAGAGAGATCCCCAATGACTGGTGACAGATTGAGGTAGCAGAGAACAACCTAGAGTCGGCTTTCGTATCTCTGCTCATCTCTCTGGTGTCCACAACGTCACTTCCGGTTGGAAATTATACATGGATAAAAAAAATTTAGTTGCTGTGCAGCCACGTCCCGACGCATTTCGTCATCACGACTCCGTCCTGTGATTGGCTGCACGGCAATGTTTTTTATCTAGTGAGGGTCATTACAACAGCCAATTTGCCTGACTGTCACCGCTACCTAGATGTGTTCAATCATTGTAGCGGGGTCTGCAAGCAGAAGTGACGTTGTGGACCCCGGAGAGACGAGCAGAGATACGGAAGCTGCCTCCAGGTTGTTCTCCGATCTGTCACCAGTCATTGGGGATCTCTCTCTGCCCGCTGCTCCATTATGGATGTGTGAGTTTAACTTGTATGGTTTATTCAATAAAACACTTGTGATCACGGTATCATGCTATGGTCTTTCCTATTTTCTTTCATCTCTTGGTATTCATTTTACACTAATGAGCTGCTGATTATTCTGGTGGATTAGACCTATATACAGCCCCTGATTTGATGAGCTGGATATGTGCTGTATTGGCCGTTATCTGGTAAGTGTATTTCCTAAAGTGAGCGGGAGCACCATCTGACGTGGTGTGGTGGACGGCATCATATCAAGACGGTCATTGATTACTTTTTGAATGACTTTAACTACATGTGCTTTTGGACAGTGGGAATATCACCTTTTACACCTTGTTATCGCGAGGTTTCGTTTATTTTTTGCGCCGCTGGTCATTCTCATTGTTGGGATATGGACTTTTTTTTTTTTTTTTTTTAATTTTAGTCTTGCCACAGATTCTCAATTGGGTTCAGGTTAGGTCTGGATTTTGACTGGGCCATTCTATCACATGAATATACTTCGATCAAAACCATTTCATTGTATCTCTGGCTGTATGTTTAGGGTCGTTGTCCTGCTAGAAGGTGAACCTCCACCCCAGTCTCAAGTCTTTTGCAGACTCTAACCGGTTTTCTTTTAAGATTGCTCTGTATTTCTCCATCCATCTTCCCATCAACTCTGACCAGCTTCCCTGTCCCTGCTGAAGAAAAGCTTCCCCACAACATGATGCTGCCCCCACCATGTTTCACGGTGGGGATGGTGTGTTCAGGATGATATGCAGTGTTAGTTTTCTGCCACACATAACGTTTTTCTTTTAGTTCAATTTTGGTCTCATCTGACTAGAGCACCTAGCTGTGTCTTCCACATGGCTTCTTTCAAATGGGACTTCGTATGGCTTTCTTTCAACAATGGATTTCTTCTTGCCACTCTTCCATAAAGGTCAGATTTGTGGAGCGCATGACTAATAGTTGTCCTGTGGACAGATTCTCCTATCTGAGTTGTGGATCTCTGCAGCGCCTCCAGGGTTACCATGGGCCTCTTGGCTGCTTCTCTGAGTAATGCTCTCCTTGCCCGGCCTGTCAGTTTAGGTGGGCGGCCATGTCTTGATAGGTTTGCAGTTGTGTCATACTCTTTCCATTTTCAGATGATGGATTGAACAGTGCTGAGATGTTAAAAGCTTGGGATATTTTTTTTTTTTTTTATATATACCTAACTCTGCTTTAAACTTCTCCACAACTTTATCTCTGACCTGTTTGGTGTGTTCCCTGGCCTTCATGATGCTGTTTGTTCACTAAGGTTCTCTAACAAACCTCTGAGGGCTTCACTGAACAGCTGTATTTATACTGAGATTAAATTACACACAGGTGGATTCTTTTTACTAATTAGGTGACTTCTGAAGGCAATTGGTTCCACTAGATTTTAGTTAGGTATATCAGAGTAAAGGGGGCTGAATACAAATTCACGCCACACATTTATTTGTAAAAAAAAAAAAAATTGTGAAAACAATTTATCATTTTTTTTTTTCTTCCACTTGAAATTATGTGTTACTTTGTGTTGGTCTATCACATAAAATCCTAATAAAATACATTTACGTTTTTGATTATAACATAATGTGGAAAATTTCAAGGGGTATGAATACTTTTTTAAGGGACTGTGTGTATCCTCTTTGTGTCCCTTACCTAATCGGGTCAATGTTACAGATGCTATCAGCTTGCCAGCAGTCCCTTACTGCTCTTGCCCCTGTCACAGCCAACGCTAGAACCCGAGCTGAGGTGTTTTTAGTGGCGGTTAACATCACATCCCAGGCCTGGGAGGGTCTCCTCACCAGCTATGAGCAGAGATGGCATGCTGGGAAGGTGGAGATCAGGAATTCAGGAGGGCACTTTAGACTAGGTTCACTTGTTTTTGTTGTGGGAATGAATGCAAAATTGCACGCTTTCTCGCAATTCACTAAAACGTGCAGCCCGTTTGCAGAGGGGTAAAGGTGCCATTAATTCTTAATGACCCCCTCCTGCATCTTGTTAGGCCCCTTTCACCCGGCTCTGTTTCGTTGACGAAGCCGTGCTTCTCAGCTGGGGATCAATCCGCCGATCCCCCGCGGAGCGGGGGGGTGACAGCTCCGGTTCCGCTCTGTGTGCAGAGACTGAGCTGTCAAATCCCCGCTCTCCTCTATGGGGAAATTGGATGAGAATGGACTGTTCCTGTCCGTTCTCATCCGATCTGCCAGACGGATGGAAAATAGGGTTTCCATCCGTCCGGATTTGACGGACAGGATTGGATCGGATGTCAATGGACATGTCTCCGCTGACATCCGATGCCCCATAGGGATGCATTGGGCATCCGTTCAGATCCGCCTGAAAAACTGACAGACAGATCTGAACCGTCCGCCTGTGTGAAAGGGGCCTTAATGTGCGTACCAAAATGCATGGTAACAAAGTATCGTGTTTTTGTTGCAGTGTATTTTTTAAGGTACTTTTTTAGGCTACGTTCGAATGTGGGCATAGCGGATCACGGGCAGAATCACAGCGATTCTGCCCGCGATCCGGAATCATTGCAAATCGCGGGACGCCTGTGCGATGCCCGTGATTTGCAATGGCACCCCAAACGCTGTGCGATGTTGCCATGATTTCCGCCTGCCGAATCGCAGTAACATTGCGCAAACAGAATCAAGGGACGCATGGAGGTACAGGAGCTTCTTTTGTGCGTCATGCGTCCCGTGATTCTGTTTGCGCAATGTTACTGTGATTCGGCAGGCAGAAATCACGGCATCGCACAGCGTTTGGGGTGCCATTGCAAATCATGGGCATCGCACAGGCGTCCCACGATTTGCAGTGATTCCGGACCACTATGCCCACATGTGAACGTAGCCTAAGTGTACTTTTTCACATCCATTTGTTTCAATGTGCTGCCCTAAATGCGGTGATACCTGCATAGGGTGTGTGAATGCAGCCTTACAAAAAGACTTTCCTTCGGCACTAAATGGTCAGGGTCACCTCCTTACAGTTCATATTCACTTTTTGGATGGCCCTCCTATTTGAGAAAACAGTCCATCCATTTTCATTGCTATTTCCCCTGTAATAAGACAATGGCAGGACTGTCTGGAGCATGTCAGCTTCTCCTCTTCCCCCATGCATAGCCAAAATGTTGAGGGAGTCCTTAAGACCTGACTGGTCTGTTATGTTGTGTTAATATTGCATGTGTGTTGTGTTAAGAAAAGTCAATACAGCAGCTAAGACCCCGTTCACACTAGGTCGGATCCGACTTCGGGGCGACCTGTGAAGTCGCGTGCAGCGCGACTTGTACGGACTTCATAAAATGAATGTCTATGCAAGTCGCTCCAGGTCGCCCCGAAGTAGTACAGGACCCTTTTTCTAAGTCGGAGCGACTTGTGTCGCTTCTATTAGAACCGGTCCTGTACTACACTATGGGAGGCGACGGTGCGTGACTTGTCAGGCTGACCAAGTCGCCTGACAAGTCGTACTAGTGTGAATGGAGACTAAAAGGGAAAAAACTTTTTTTTTTTTTTTTTTTTTGTAACTCAGCACATCACAATGCTTGCGGTTTGTGACAGCACAGGTGTGTTGCTCTCCACTTTTGTTATGGGGGTGCCGTTCTAAAATAATTGCACCTCAGTGCACTTTACAAACTGCCCAGTGTTCATGCCCAAGAAAACACATGTTGCCATAATGCTTAGGTTTAAATGGGGCCTAAAGGAAAACTATTTGCTGAGAGAAACCTAGATGCTGCTGTTGCGGTTGTCTTGTTCTGAAAATGCTAGTTACCTGGCTGCCATACAGACTTGCTTTGAATTAATAATCCAGGACAGGCATCCTTTATATGAACTTCTGGTCTGTAGATTTGTTTAGAGGCAGTGATGTAGTAATGATTCCAGCCAGTAGTCAGCATCTTGGCTGGTTAATTGCCATTTTCCGAGAGGCAATATTGGGCCCCATATTTCCTCTGGGTAAGGTTCTTTTTTTACCCTAATGCATTTTCTGCATCAAGGTAAAAAATGCCGTTACTTTCCGACCCCTGTTCCAAAACGCTTACCTGGCCCCATGTTGCCTCTCCAGAGCTGTCTCTGGCTCCTCCATAGTTCCCCTCACTTTTTTATTTCATAGAAAAAACAGAGCACAGTGGAACCATCGGGTCCTACTCCTGTGAAGAGGTAGCAGGGGTGTGGCTCAGTGTGGGCACGCACACAGGCGCCTCCTTAGTGCCCAGCTTGCTAGAGGAGGCACCCAAAGGAAGCCTACAGCACTAGTAGGGACTGCAAGAAGAAGAGAGAAGCCATATTTCTGTGCAATATTGTTGCACAGAGCAGGCAAGATTTTTTTTTTTTTTTTTTTTTTTTTTTTTTTTTAATTTTGGCTTTTGAAGTGTTTAGAAAAAAAATAAGGTGAACGAACACCCTACTCACCCCACTCACATGTTCCCACTGTACTTCTGTGGGTGATGAGCTGCTGGTGCAAGTGGTCCAGGGATTTTAAATCCTGGTTGGTCTTAGTGGTCACCTTTTTAGAAATGTTTAGTAATGATCAACCCCCCCCCTTTCATAGAGTTGCTGTGTGATCCAACCTGTCAGCAGTGTTTATTTTTGTAATGGCAAAAGTTTTATTATAGACAGTTGCAGGCTTTTTTTCTGTGCATGCCTTTTTTTTTTTTTCTCCTCTCCATCTTCATCATGAAGGCCATATTTTTCGAAGGGCAGATAAATCGATCCCCCTTTACTCCCTGGAACACTGGGTCTGCCTCCTGAAGCAGGACCAGGGTTATATCACCAGTGCCTCAATATGCTAGAAAGTGGAAATTTAGCATTTGTAGGTTGGGCTCAGCTTACCCTTGCAGTAGAGGGCAGTAAAAATAGGCAGTTGAGCTGTGCTGTGTTTTGTTTTATATTGAAGAATAGTAAGATACATAAGCATCATAAATAAGCGAAGACAGGTTCATTATCTAGTTTTTCTGTTGAAAACGATTACCTGGCAACATTAGACGCAAGCACACCAGACAAGCCTGAATAAGAAGCAAAAACATTTGTCATGTGCACAGATACCCTTGCAGTAGAGGGCGCTATTTTTACCACTTCCCATCCGTGCTCCACTCCCCATCAGGAAGTGATGACGCCATATGCGGGCGAAATGCATTGAGGGTCCAGTACTACTACATCACTTCCAGTTTGCGGCTGTTCGGAGCGTGGAATGCAAGCTGAGCACAGCTTAGCGGTTCCTGTTCCTGTTTTATCTGTAAGAATACATGCCTGCAGCAAGTTCCATTTGAGGCACTTCTAAACGTGAGTGTGCTACTTTTTTCTCTGCATTTATTAATAAAACTTACTACACCATGAGATATTTTCCCCGTGTTTTCCTGAGATCCATTGGATAGATGTACCCTTGAGCAAATACCTAGGACATCTATTGGATAGATGTTTCCCTGAGTAGTAACCCAGGAGGAGGTGGTGGTCCCAGTAAAGACAAAGGAGCTCTACAGGCACTTTAGGTCCCAGAGGCCTGAGTGCTTCTGGTAAGTGGCCACTTCTTACAGGGTGGAGGATCAGACTTTTTCATGTATCACTGAACCTCACCAAGGGAAGGAGGACAGCACAACAGTTGACATCACCCAACCAATAGTTTATGGACACTATTTATTTATATTTATTTTTACTTATTACCCAAAATCAACTATATATTTGCTTGACGCTTATTTTTCAAGGTGGCTGTGTACAAGGATATGTTTTTCCTGATATTGCACTGAACACTGTATGTCGGGGTCCCATTTGCTATTTATTCAGTTCCCACACTGTGCATACAGCTCTATTATATATTTGTCATTGGCTATTTTTATGTATGCATGACACTATTATTATACTTAGATTTTTTACAGTGCGCTCATTTAACATAGCATGTATTCTTATCAGCATGTTTTGTTATCAGCACTGGTGTGTGTGTGTGTGTGTGTGTGTATGTATGTATAATAAATATATATATTGATCTCCATCTCCAGATTCGGTCTACCTCACATATTTTTATTTATTGTCTCACTTCAGTGGGTGGTTTTTTGCAGTTGTGATTGCTATTAGTGCCGGTTCACATTTGTGCGGCTGCGGCGATCGCATGGAATTCAGAGCGCACTGCTCCTTCATTACATGTGATCTCATGTGCGCATGCGAATTCAGCCATACACTTTGTATGGCTGAATTCGCACTGTATCCGCACCAAGGACCTTTTTTTGCAGCCGCATCAGGATCGGATCGCACAGTGGTTCACACTTGTGCGATCCGATCCTGTGCGTACTGTCAGATCGCACTACGATATGCAATCAAACTGGGGGTGTCGTTAACATTTAATTGACACCCCCTGCGTATCACATATGGCAGTGTGAACTGCCAGGTGTGCGGATGCAATGCGGAAACAGGCTGCGAATTCGCAGCCTTCCCACATCGCACAAGTGTGAACCGAGCCTTAGAGCTGGTCTTGGAATTATTGGTTTTTTTTTTGGTATTCCTATGTGTTGATGGTTTAGTAGGAGTGCCTCGCAACATCTTTCATTCCTCATGTTTACCATCATTTTGGTTATCCTCTGAACAGCAATAGAGGGGAAATCTTCCATTGGGGACAACCTGGGATTCCTTCCAATTAGGAGGCATTTCTTCTTCTCTCTTTCTGTTTTGGCTGTGGGACTGGAAGTGAAATCTCCCCAATGGGACACAAGCCACAAAAAAACAGCAGATGTAACCCTCCCTTTGGCATGACATAGATGATGCAATTTTCTTTTGCTGGATTAACCCATCAACACAGTCACTGTTGATGGGGGAATTCCCCCTTCCCCCAGAGCTATTATGCTCTCCCAACAGAGGGGTACGGGGAGTCACCCCTGCTGGAAGAACATGGTCATTTATTGCTAGCAGTATGTAAAAATCCAACTTGCTGGTTGTACCCAAGTTGATAGACTTGGGAACCATCAGCCTGCTCAGATAGCTTGAATCTCGGCCAGTCCCTGCTGAACCGGCCAAGATGCGAACCATCTATGGCTAGCTTTACTCTTTCCAAAATGCGGGGGGAAGTTTTTGCCTTTTGGTTCTAGTTTATTTTAACAAATGTGTGATTTCATGTCTGCATTTAGAGCTTTATGCTGATGTGATTTTAAGGGGGGGAAATGCCTTTTTATCTTTTGTGAAAAGTTTAGCAGCACAGACTGGTCATGATGTTATATCCTAAACCTCATCATTTTCCCTCTGGTAAGACTTTGTATCCGTGAGCTCTGGCTGGCAACAAACAGCTGGCACTTGTTAGAGAGGAAAAAAAAATCGGGTCATGTTGTAGCAGACCTGTTTAAAAGCAGTCTAACGTGCTCTTGAGTACTCGATCTGGGTGTGAAAAAATGATCTGTTGGTAATGAAACGGTATTATTTATTTTTTAATTCTAAAAAAAAAAAAAAATGTAACACTACATTCCAACTGAATAGCCCAACCTTGGAAGACTGAGGCGGGTGTGTCTGGGCTTGTGGGTGCCTCCCAGGATATGGTCAGCTTTTAGTTATTTTGGAATTTTTTTTCTGGGAATTTTCAGGATGTCAGTTAGAGTGAACTGTGCAATACAGTACTACCATTCCGTTTTTGACATTTTTATGCCTCACAAAATAATTAGAAATCCTTACTCGGGTGTTATCTGCCTCAGTTTGGCATTTGGTCTAACTACATGCTCATGCATACACTGCAGTTGTTTGTATTTTTTTTTTTCACTTATACATATTTAAAGATAGGACACAGCCAGCCAAAGCTAAGTGTAGATCACAATTAGCAATGTATCAGTGGCTCAAAGTCATTTTCAAGGCAAATGGGATCGAGCTATTTATACCATCCTTTATATCATTTATGAATAAATTAAACAGAATTGGTCCCAAGACAGAGCCTTGGGGTACCCCACTTACAACTCCTGGCGTGTACTCAGACAGGTCTGGAGGGGTAAGTGGGGTACCCCAAGGCTCTGTCTTGGGACCAATTCTGTTTAATTTATTCATAAATGATATAAAGGATGGTATAAATAGCTCAATCTCAGTTTTTGTGGGCAATAACTTCACATCAGGAAATATAAATTTCTCTTACGTCCTCCGACAGTCGCCGCCGCCTCTAAGTCATCACTATTGGGTATTGACTTCCGCTCCGCAGGAATAGCTAGGCATAAGACTTAGTCAAAAAGAACAAATGCATTTGCATATACACACCTCTGGGGGCTGTCCCACTAGGTCAATACCCTGGGGGTCCTGGTAGAATACAGACTGAGCAAACGCAAATAAATAGCAATTTACTCCAGCGATAAAACTATTCTTCTACCACTTTATAAAGCTCTGGTTCGGCCACATCTGGAGTATTCCGTCCAGTTCTGGTTACCAAACCTCAGGAAGGATGTGCTGGAGCGAGTCCAGCGAAGGACAACTAAATTAGAAAATCGACTGGAGGACCTCAATTACGAGGAACAACTACAAGCACTAAACTTATTCTCCCTGGGGAAGAGACGCTTGAGAGGAGATATTATAGCGATATACAAATATCTCAATGGTGATCCCAGCATAGGAAGGAAACTTTTCAATCTCAGGGAGCATGAGGACACAGGGCCACACAATGAGATTTGAGGAGCAGTTTAACCTTAGACTATGTAGGGGGGTTTTCACTGTTGGGGGCAATAAGGACACGGAACTCTCTTCCACAATTAGTGGTGTCAGTGGGGATTATTAATACTTTTAAAAGACTCTTGGACGTGCAACTTAGTGAACACCACATACAGTTGTGTTCAAAATTATTCAACCCCCAATGCTGTAAAGGGTTTTAGGGAATTTAGCGTACATTTGTAATTGTATTCAGAATGAAATCCTACAAGGACTTCTTAAAGCGGAGTTCCACCCATTTTTAATAGGTTGGAATACATAGATCTTTGTAATCCCCTTTAAAATGGCTTTTACCAATGGAAACTTTTTTTTTTTTTTTTTGCTTGTAAATACCTTAATTTTGGCTTTATTCCTCCTCTCCTCACTTCCTGGTCCGATCGACGATGACGTCATTCGGCGATCCGCAGTGTCTGCTGGGATGTATTCTACTTGCAGTAGCTGTATCTGTACTGAGCCGTGCCTGCCCCGCCTCCGCCCCGCCTCCTCTCATTGAATTGCATTGTATGAATGTATTAAGGCTGTTCTCTGCCCAGCCTCCGCCCCGCCTCCTCTCATTGAATTGCATTGTATGAATGTATTAAGGCCGTTCTCTGCCCAGCCTCCGCCCCGCCTCCTCTCATTGAATTGCATTGTATGAATGTATTAAGGCCGTTCTCTGCCCAGCCTCCGCCCCGCCTCCTCTCATTGAATTGCATTGTATGAATGTATTAAGGCTGTTCTCTGCCCAGCCTCCGCCCCGCCTCCTCTCAATACAACTCAATGAGAGGAGGCGGGGCGGAGGCTGGGCAGAGAACAGCCTTAATACATTCATACAATGCAATTCAATGAGAGGAGGCGGGGCGGAGGCGGGGCAGGCACGGCTCAGTACAGATACAGCTACTGCAAGTAGAATACATCCCAGCAGACACTGCGGATCGCCGAATGACGTCATCGCCGATTGGACCAGGAAGTGAGGAGAGGGGGAATAAAGCCAAAATTAAGGTATTTACAAGCAAAAAAAAAAAAAAAGTTTCCATTGGTAAAAGCCATTTTAAAGGGGATTACAAAGATCTAAAGTTCCAAAAATGGGTGGAACTCCACTTTAAAGCGGAGTTCCGGGCACAGGAGTCATTTTTTACTAAACATACACCCGGGACAGTCAGGGCTAGCGCATTCCACAATGGCTAGCCTCTGATCTGTCCCGGTTCGCACTTACCTTTTAGAAGAAATACTTACTTATAAAATTTCTTCCACAGCGTTTCCATCTCTCTTGTGGGCAGCTGAAGCCGGCACGGTCCTCTTCTGTGTCTTCTTCCGCGTCTTCTTGTCCCAGAATGCGCCTGCACCGGCCCCTCTCGTCACTTCTGGTGCGGCACCGCATTCCTCCACAGCTTCTGGGCATGCCCAGAAGCTGTTTAGCAGGGGAATGCGGCGTCGCCCGGAAATGACGAGCGGGGCCGGTGCCGTCGCATTGATTCCTGGGAGCTGTGACCTTCAGCTCCCAGGAATCATAGCGAGGCAGGAAGTGACGGGGTGAGCCGCGGCTCCGAGGGAGGAAGTACTCTGAGGTGAGTATCTTCGATCTTCAATTGCAAGGTAAGTAAACAAAAAAAAAAATAACTATCCAATTCCTTTTCAGGTGAGGCATACCTAGCGGAGGGGCACAAAAAAAAAATATTGTTTTTGTGCCCGGAACTCCGCTTTAAAGAACCATAGGCAACTAAAATGACATCAATTGGTTTTGTAATACAGTAGTAAATGTTTCTTTTGTGAATTCTTCATTAACACAATTGTTCAACCCCTTAAAGACTACCACTCTGAAGAACAGAGGTTCATTGAAGTGTTTTCAATCAGGTATTGAAAACACCTGTGGATGTCAGGGAGCAGCAATAAAGCCTAATAAGCACAAATTGGGCAGCTTTAAAATGACTGTGATACTCGGCTCTTTCTAGACATTTACTGGTGTGGTTACAAACATGGTGAAGCCAAGAGAATGGTCCAGGAAGGCAAGAGAAGAGGTTATTACTCTTCACAGGAAGGGCAATGGCTATAAGAAGACTGCAAAGATGTTAAACATACCAAGAGACACCATAGGAAGCATCATTCGCAAATTCAAGGCAAAGGGCACTGTTGAAACGCTACCTGGTCGTGGCAGAAAGAAGATGCTGACTTCGACTGCTGTGCGCTACCTGAAGCGTAGAGTGGAGAAAAGTCCCCGTGTGACTGCTGAGGAACTGAGAAAAGATTTGTCAGATGTGGGTACTGAAGTTTCTGCTCAGACAATACGGCGCACACTGCGTAATGAAGGCCTCCATGCCAGAACTCCCAGGCGCACCCCCTTGCTGTCTCCAAAGAATAATAAGAGTCGACTGCAGTATGCCAAAAGTCATGTGGACAAACCACAGAAGTTTTGGGATTTTGTTCTGTGGACTGAGGAAACAAAACTAGAACTGTTTGGGCCCATGATCAACGCTATGTTTGGAGGAGGCCTATGAAGAAAAGAACACCTTGCCTACTGTGAAGCATGGCGGGGGGCAATCATGCTTTGGGGCTGTTTTGCTTCTGCAGGTACAGGGAAGCTTCAGCGTGTGCAAGGTACCATGAATTCTCTTCAGTACCAGGAGATATTGGATGACAATGTGATGCAGTCCGTCACAAACCTGAGGCTTGGGAGACGTTGGACCTTTCAACAGGACAATGATCCCAAGCATGCCTCCAAGTCCACTAGAGCATGGTTGCAGATTAAAGGCTGAAACATTTTGGAGTGGCCATCACAGTCACCAGACTTAAATCCGATTGAGAACCTCTGGTGGGACTTAAGGAAAGCAGTTGCAGTGCACAAGCCTAAGAATGTGACTGAACTGGAGGCTTTTGCCCATGACGAATGGGCGAAGATACCCGTAGATCGCTGCAAGACACTTGTGTCAAGCTATGCTTCACGTTTAAAAGCTGTTATAACTGTAAAAGAATGTTGTACTAAGATTGAATGTCACTTGGGGGTTGAATAAAACTGATAATGATGTGAGCACAGAAAAGACATTTGTGGTTATTTCATTATAAATGTTATGTTATATTTGTCTGTCCTACACGTGCCTCTTTGATTTAATTGTAAGCAGGATGACTGAATGATCAAAATCAATCTCAAACTGGCCAAAACAATCAATTTCATTGGGGGTTGAATAATTTTGAACACAACTGTACAGGAACATGGGAAATGATTATCGACATTGACACACATACACCTACACAGGTTGAATTGAATGGACTACTGTCTTTATTCAACCTTACCTACATTGAAGCTCTATGAAGGTTTTTTTTAACTTTATGCATGAAGGTAAAAAAACCTGTGTGCAGCAGCCCCTCCCTAATACCTGAGCTCTCTCTCGATCCAGCGATGTGCACCAGAGCCGAGCTTCTCCTGGGTCTCTCATTCCTCATTGACTGAGACAGCATACTATCTGTGAGTGAGCCAATGAGAAGACAGCAGGGGGTGGGGGTAAGTTATGACTCTGTCTTATGAACAGCAGCTTGCTATTGGGGGCACTGGCTGAAGAGGAGCCAGGAGCACTGGTGGGGGACCTGAAAATAGGAGGATCAGCAGCAATGCTCTGTGCAAAACCACTGCACAGAGCAGGTAAATATGACATTTGTTTAAAAAAAAAAAAAGACACGCAGTAGTATGTAGAAAGCCTCTGCTTCAGCTAAACCCTGATAATGGGGTATTCGTAAATGGTGGAGACAACTGTTTTCATATTGAAAGGATAAGTTCACCTTTCCCTACATGTTTTATTCAGGGTGTAACATGTTAATATTGGTACAAACAGACCAGCCCCCGCAAGCGGGGATCTTCTCCCCAACCCAAAATTCTCAGCCTCTAGTGATAATCGTAGGTAAAATCCCACAGGCTGGTTGTACCCAAGTTAATCGATCAATCAACTTGGGTACATTCAGCCTGTGCCCATACATAGTTTGAATCTCGGGCTGGTTCAGCAGGGACTTCATTAGTCTATGGCCAGCTTTAGTTGCAGATCAGACTGGATTGGGGTAGGCAAGTGTAAACAGACACCATTCTGTTAACTTTCAGCCGTTCCAAAGAGGAGAATGGATGGTCCGATCAGGGCTGCCTAAAAAACAGACAGGAGGACCTGATCAGATCGCTCATGTTAACCACTTGCCGACTGCCGCATGACTATTTACGTCGGCAGTCAGCCCCTCACAGGCAGAGCGACATAG
This sequence comes from Pelophylax lessonae, assembly GCF_965119305.1. NCBI lineage: Eukaryota > Metazoa > Chordata > Amphibia > Anura > Ranidae > Pelophylax > Pelophylax lessonae. Next base: position 659,434,275 of record NC_138769.1, on the reverse strand, counting down.
TACTACGTCGCTAGCCTGTGAGGGTCTAGGGAGCGAGCGCGCACCCCCGGAGGCGCGCTCCCGCGTGGTCACGGAATCCCCCCCCCCCCCCAACGTGTGACCGGCGGACCCGACGTCCGCCGGTCACTCGGCGATCGTCGGTGCAGAGGGAGAAAGGCAGGCGGCTGATGTAAACAAGCCGCCTGTCATTCTCCCCTGTGTAGGAATAGTGATCATACGGTTCTACTATGTAGGACCGTTGATCACTGTACTACACCTCAAGCCACAGCCAGTCAGTTAGCATCACGCCCCTAGGGACACACATAGCCCCTCCCTCTCAAAAAAAGTTAACCCCTTCACTGCCAGTGTATTTTTACAGTAACACAGTGCATATGTATAGCACTGATTACTGTAGAAATGTCACTGGTAACCCCAAAAGTGTCAAAAATGTCAGTCAAGGGTCCGATCTGTCCGCCGCAATGTCGCAGTACTGCAAAAAAAATCGCAGATCGCCGCCATTATGCGTCAAAAAAAAACAACAAAAATGACAAATCTTTCCCTTTGTTAGTAAACGCGATAACTTTTGCGCAAACCAATCAAAATACACTTTTTGCGATTTTTTTTTTTTTTTTTTTTTTTTTTTTTTTTTCCCCCTTTTTTTTTTTTTTTTTTTTTTCCCCCTTTTTTTTTTTTTTTTTTTTTTTTTTTTCCCCAAACATATGAAGCATAAAACAAATTGGCCGAAAATGTTAAAAAAATTTGATTTTTTTTTACATTTTTTGGGGGGGAATTACATATAAAAAAATGTGAAAAATATTATTTTTTCAAAATTTACGCTTTTTTTTTTGTTTTATAGCGCATGATCAAAAAATCGCACAGGTGATCAAATACCACCAAAAGAAAGCTCTGTTTGTGGGAAAAAAAGGACATCAATTTCATATGGGTACAGTGTCGCATGACCGCGCAATTGTCCGTTAAAGTCAAGCAGTGCCGAATCGCAAGATAGGCCCTGGTCAGGAAGGGGGTAAAATCTTCCGGGGCTTAAGTGGTTAAAGGGGCCTAGAAAGCAATCCACATGGCTTGCTTTTCAGAGCATTGGCTAGTTTAGTGATAGATCAGCGAACTGTTCTAGATGTGGTTTATATAATGCTGGCTTTTTTCACTTTGTATGGCCCTGCCCACATTTTACAGGAATTCTGGAATGGTGTGGTAAATGACATTAACCTTATTGGTGAAATCAGGGTCCTGTGTGTTCTGCTACCCCTTCTGCTAGGTATCTGTGACACATTAGAAGCCCCTCAGTCCAAAAAACAGTTTGTCTTCTACTCAGCCTTCTATGCTAGAAAGGCAGTCCTCCTCCTTCAATGGAACCAGCCTCAGCCGCCAACTTTTACGGTTGTGGAGGTCCTTAGTAAATACAGCACTACCTTTTATATAAACTGACATATTTAGGACGTAACTACCCGAAAAAATTTGATAAGATTTGGGCTGTGTGGGTTAAGACGAGGTGGCTGACTATAACTAGAAAAGATTATCAATGGCCAGTGGGTCACATTCAGTCGCTTCTAAGGGAAACTTCTGTAGTCGTGCGATATTGGGCTAAGTACGTGACTTGTGTTGCTAGGTAATACTTGGCAAAGTTTGGAAGAATAGACCCCTTTTTCTTATGTTTATTCAATGATATTACCTTTTACCTGTAGGCACTATTTAAATAAAGATCTAATGTTTGCCTGTTTTTAAATATGTTGACTTTTTTAAAGTCAATTTCCATGGGGTGTACCTAATTTTGCACATGACTGTAAATCTATAAGAAACATTTTTTTTTTTTTTTAAGCCAGACTTGTCAGGAAAGGTAAATAATCCAAATGATGATCTTTTACAACCGTTGTCAGGTACACGTGTGGATACATGACTCGGAGTGAAGTTTCCTTTTATTCTGCACATATTTCTCTAATTACCTAAGCTATCCAGGAAATCCTGAACACAAAAACATGCATTGGTACTGGAGGGCTGGAATTGAAAAGCATCCAGAATCTGTGAATCAGCAGATGGGATGTATTATAGATGCCAGTGGAAGGAAGCTGTACCCTGTGTTTCGATCTCTTGTTTAATTAGAGCGTGTTAACTTACATTGACAGGTGCATGTTTTATTTAGCTTTTGGGTTGAATGGATTGGCCAATATTGACTGTAGCCTATAGCTGAGTCTGTACAATGGCTCGTTGCATAACCCTTGTTGAAAAGCTGGAGAGGTGCACCCATAGTATTAGCACACACAACTTGTGACCAGTGTTCATGGTGATAGACAGACAGGTGCTGGAAATGTACTTTAGAATCGGTGCTCAAGAAAGGGCTTTCTACATCAGCCTGATATAACTGATATGCTGTTTACTGAGCAGCCATCTTTTCTTGAAAGAGTTACTTCACCTTTACACAAAACTGCCTATGCAAGTAATGGGTGTTTTAATATAAAAATAAACTGCAGCTCTGACTAAGGCTCCATTCACACCAATGCATTTTTTTCATGCTTTTTGAAGAAACGCAGGCTTTATTTTGAATGTGTGTTCCTTCGGGACACGTTCACATAAGCGCCGGTTCACACTACCGCGACGCTACTTTAGGTGGCGACCTCCGAGGTCGCTGTGCGAGCAGCGCGCCGCGACCTCGGAGCGGCCGCCACGGACTTCATAACATTGAAGTCTATGGCGGTCGCCTCCTGGTCGCCCCAAAGAAGCTCCGGACCCTTTTTCTAGGTCGGAGCGACTTGTGTCGCTCCTATTAGAACGGGTCCGTAGCTTCCCTATGGGAGGCGACCTGTGAGGCGACCAGGTCGCCTCACAGGTCGCCCTAGTGTGAACCGCCACTAAATGCATTTTTTGTGCCTCTGTTTTTGGAAAGGGTCCAGGACTGTTTTAAACGCAACTGTTATTTTTTTTTTTATTTGTTTTATTTTTTATTTAATTTTGGTTTTTATTATTTTTTGCTTATTTTTGGTCCAATAGACTTTAACCACTTTACCACCGGAGGATTTTGCTGTCTTCCGTCCAGGCCACTTTTTGCGATTCGGCACTGTGCGACTTCAACTGACAATTGCGCGGTCGTGCGACGCCGTACCCAAACGAAATTTACGTCCTTGTTTTCCCACAAACAGAGCTTTCTTTTGGTGGTATTTGATCACCTGTGCGATTTTTACTTTTTGCGCTATAAACAAAAAAAGAGCGTTTATTTTGAAAAAATAACAATATTTTTAACATTTTTTTTTTTATATGAAATTCCCCCCAAAAAAGATGTAAAAACCAATTTTTTTAAAAATTTTTGGCCAATTTGTTTTCTGCTACCTACGTTTGGTAAAAAAAATCGCAATAAGCGTATTTTGATTGGTTTGCGCAAAAGTTATTGCGTTTACTAACAAAGGGAAAGATTTCTGTCATTTTTGGTGTTTTTTTTTTTTTTTAACGCATAATGGTGGCGATCTGCGATTTTTTTTTTTTTGCGGGACTGCGACATTGCGGCGGACAGATCGGACCCTTGACTGACATTTTTGACACTTTTGGGGGTACCAGTGACATTACTGCAGTAATCAGTGCTATATATATATATATATATATATATATATATATATATATATATATATATATATATATATATATATATATATATATATATATATATATATATATGCACTGTTACTGTAAAAATGACACTGGCAGGGAAGGGGTTAATTTTATTGGAGAGGGAGGGGTTAATGTATGCCTGGTGCTTACTGACGTGTGGTGGGGGAGGTGACTGAGTGAGTCATGGACAGATCGGATGTCCAGCTATGCTGAACAGTCCGATCTGTCACTCCCTGTCACTATGGAGATCCGCCCGCTGTGTTTACACACAGCGGGCGGATCTCCAGACTCTATCCCCGACGATCGGGTAAGAGCAGCGGCGATCGCCGCTGCTCCTCCCCTGGCCCGACTCCCGCTGTGAATGAAAACAGCGGGAGCGAGCCTCCGGCGGCGCGCAAGCGCCGCCCAGAAGGGGGAGTGTCTGACGACGTAGTACTACGTTGTCAGACGATAACGAGCCACTTTGCCGCAGTAATATTACTGTGAGCGGTCTTAAAGTGGTTAAAGTGATTGGAAAGTCTCGTGTGTTTTTTTTTTTTTTTTTTTATATTAAAATAACAAACGTTATATTTACCTCCTCTGTGCAGTTGGTTTTGCACAGGGCAGCCCAGATCCTCTTCTTCTCGGGTCCCTGGCTGGAGCTCCTGGCCTCTCCCTCCTGTTGAGTGCCCCCGCAGCGAGCAGCTGTGGAACCGAGCTGCAGCTCCGCGTATCTATTTAGACACGAAGCTGCCATTCAGGCCCCCACTCTCTCCTGATTGGCCAACTGAGTTTGACAGCAGCGGGAGCCAATGGCGCTGCTGTTGTCTCAGCAAATCCGAAGAGAATCACGGATGAGTGAGGCACTCTTGGACATCGCTGGAAGGAGAGAGGGCTCAGGTAAGTGTTAGGGGGGCTGAGGGGGATCTGCTGCACACAGAAGGCTTTTTATCTTAATGCATAGAATACATTAGGATAAAAAACCTAACTTTACACCCCCTTTTAATGGAGAAGCTGCAGAAAAGTATGTAGTGTGTTTTTACTGCAGTTTTGCTGTGATTTCTGTTTATCTACCCAACGACAAATTTGCAAAAAAAAAAAGTATAAAAAAAACTAGGGATGCACCGATCCAACTTTTTTGGACCCGATACCGATATCTGGCGTTGTGAAATCACTGATACCGGAACCGATTCGGGGCTACACACAAAGCAAGCGGCTGCAGTACAGAGCAAAGATGCTGCTTCATGTGTATGGCTCCTCCATTCACAGGCGGAGTGCATCTGATATCACTCCGCCTGTGAGTCGGACCTATGCAGGAAGTAGCGGCTCCCATCCCATACTACTACTGCACCTAGTAAGGGATGGCTGAGCCGTTACCAAGCAAAAAACGGATCGGCCAGTGGATCGGTCAATGTTACCGATCCCCCGATCCATCTAAAATGGCCATATCGGCGCCGATATCCGATCCGAATATCGGATCGGTGCATCCCTAAAAAAAAAAACATCACGATATCCTGCAAAAAGCACTGCAGAAACGCTCAAAAGCAACAGGCATAAATGTTAATGAAGCCTAAAGCTGAATAATGCCCTTGCTATGGGTGTAGGCCATTTACATACCTACCAAAGCCAGACTGAAATATTCCCAAGATGTTGCTAAGTGAAACCAAGTCATTATTGCTCACCACCTCTGTTACAGGAGTGACCTTTGATTCAAACTCCCTCATATGCTTTCTCTACCCTGATGCAGTAGCTCAGCATTTGAGATCTTGCTCCTGCGATGGTGGAGGTGAGGACTAATGACTAGTCTTCGCTTGGCAATGACTGGGCTTCACTTGGCAACATCCTGGAAGTATTCCAGTCAGGCTCCATGAGGTACTTACATGGCCCACACCTATAGCTAGGGCATTAGTTAACTTTATTCAGAGCTGCACTGTTTATCTACGGATGCCCCTTATCTGCAAAGGCAGTTTTTAGTAAAGGTGAACTAAACCTTTAAATTTCATGTTTCTCTTTTATTCATTTACGGACACAGCTCCTGATCTTCTTAACCATTGGGTTATACTGCCCCCTACAGGAGTATGACACTAAGCAGACAAAAAGTCTGGCTATGCCTATGGGCAGTCCCAGGGGGTATGTATACTCCCTCTCTCTGTTATGGGTACTCAGTTTTTTTCTGCCTAATCAGGCGTAAGGACCTGTTTCCTTGCTGGGATCTCTGGTTCTGGCAATTTCTTTTTGTTTTCTTTTTGGGTAGATTTTTTTTTCTCTCCTGTTTTTACCTGTGAGATATACACTCAACTGCCGGACTGGGTGCTGGGCTGTATAATCTTGGTTTTAGTGGTCACCCCAGTCTGGCCTGCGAGTGTGTTCAGACCTCAGCTCCGCGCCAGGTCACCCGCAACATTGCCCCACCAGACGGGGGGCTGGCTTGCGAGTTAAACGCCTCGCGAGGTTTCATACGACCGGCTCTCGGCCCGAGTTGCAGTGTTCCCCCTGGCCGACAGCCCCCCTATTTTGCAGGCAAGGGGTTCTGTCTAGAGCGGTATTCGCCTGGTTCCTGGTATGGTAAGTCGCTGCCCCCCCCCCACTCCTCCTGGAGGGTTTTGGGTTGGATGTGGACCCCACCATGGGACTGTCGAACCCCTTGCTTCCCTTCATACCCTTTATGGCACCCCCCTCATTGGTCTGGTGGTCCCTGTGGGCCATATCGCTCTCCACTGAAGGGGCAGGGTGCTGTGCTGACAATGCGGGAGGGGTGTGCCGCCGGCGACTGGGTGATCGGCTGTGGGGGGGGCTATACCTGGTGGGGGCTCCTGCCCAGCCCCCCCCCCTTCCTGTCTGTGCCATTTTCTGAAGCCTAGGGATCCCTCCTAGTGCCAGGCGGGGACGCCATTTTCTTGTAGCCCGTGTGCTCAATGCATGGCGGACATGTTTGTGTAGTCCGGCGGCCATTTTGCAGTGGTTTCCATTGAAAATAGTAGCAGCCATGACAGTGGAGCCCTCTGGGTGGCGATTTCTGCCACGAGAGCCCGTCCTCCATCCTGTGGTGCTGACTCCTGGATCCTATCATTTCCTGATCGCCGCACGTGCAGTGCAGATTCTCCTGGTGGCTGCGGTGCCTGGTTTCTGGTGGGTGGTGACTTTGGTGGGGTCCTCTCCCTCTCCTCTGAGGATCAATTAGGTGCTCTTTTACTGGTGACCAAGTGGTGCTGCCGGAGCGGTGGGAGTGTCCCTTAGCAGTGGGGTCCCCTGGTGACTCATGGAGTCTTTGGAGCACATCTCCCCACCTGATCCCCTCTCTGAGGCTGCGGGGCCCCCTGGGTCTTATCTATCCATCGATGCACTTACAATGGTCCTGGAGTCCTTTGTGTCCCGGGTGAAGGTAGCTTTTGGGCGAAGGACTGGCAAAAAGCGCCCCCTGCCTTCCCCTGAATCGGCCGCCACAGATGTGGGTCCGCCTGCTGGGTCTGCGACCACACGCCCTGAATCCTCAGTGAGGATTCCTCCTCTTCTGCAACCACCTACGAAAAGGCTCTCATGGATGCACTGATTGTAGCTGTGCGTAAGACCTTAAAGATGGAGAATGCAGCTGTGGCGGAGGCGCAGTTGTTCCTTTTCGCTCCTATTTTGACAGAATTGTCACTAAAGAGTGGTGACGACAAAAGCATCCCTTTGGGGTCCCTAAGTGATTTGCTAGGCGATACCCGTCTGAGGAGTCACTTCTTAAGAAGAGGACTGCTCCACCGGTGGTGGACCCTCCGGTTTCCAGATTAAGCAAGGCAACTATGATTCCGGTTGGAGTCCCTGGCCTTTAAGGACATTATGTACACCCCGGCTGGTTCGGCACTGAGGCCTATATGACCATGGCCCTGGTGTTGCAGATTCTGACTGAATGGGCTTGGCTTTTGTGTCGTGACCTGAAGGGGGAGTAGCTCAGCCCCCCCACCCCACCCCCCCGCCTTTGCTGAGGTGGCGGACCAGCTGGTCCAGGGGCTGCAGTTTATCTGTGATGCCTCTTTTGGATACAGCTCCTCTAGTGGCTCAGCTCTCTGTTTGGGTAGTGGTCCTTCGGCGTGTCTTTTAGCTCAAATGCTGGTCTGCGGACCAGACTTCTCAAGAGGCATTGACTGATATTTCCTTTCAAGGAGATCGCTTGTTTGGTGCTACTCTGGATGACCTCATTAAAGGTCTCACGGGGGGGGGGGGGTTTGGGGACCGACAAGGGATCGGAGTCCTTCGGGGCCTCCTCTGGAGGATCCAAGCGAACTCTGGCAAGTCAAGTGCGGGCTTTTCCAGACCTCTGGGGTGGGGGGATGTTTTCGCTGGTTCCCGGACCCGTGCACTCCCCTGGTACAAGAACAAGTGGGTCCACGAGGTCATTCTGTCCAGCTACAAGATCGAATTTCATTTCTACCCTCTGGTAAGGTTCTTCCTTTCAATGTGTGACTGTCTTTGATCCGCTTACAGGCTCTTTTTGGGGTGGTGCAAGACCTTTTACTTTAAAGGGTTATTATCCCGGTTCTGACTTCAGAATGCTTTCAGGGGTTTTACTCAAACCGGTTTACAATTCTGGACCTCAAGGCACTGAACTGTCTTGTGAACTGTCTCTTCAATGTTAGTGTGCTACATAATAATGTGCCAATATAAAAAAGCGAATCAAATTCTGTGATACAAAAATTCATCAAAATTGGTGTAATATAAAAAGAAATATTGAAGGATAGTAGGTTCAAGAAAATGTCCATAAAAGTGTGTCCAACACCGTGTGTTAGCAAAGGATAGGAAAACAATCCACCTCGTGAGCTGTGATAAATGGAATGCTCACCAGAAATCAGCAGGTCCCAGGGACCTATATCGCTCTGCACACACTCCAGTCCGTCTCGGAGACATCAACAATACAATATTGGCTATCCTTTCCTGTGCCAGGAGGGCACTTTGTGTGTAAGCGCACACTTTCTTATTTTAATAAACAGGATTGCACTATTTGGTTTTCCTGTTTCCTATTTGTCTTGCACATTGGGAGAGCTGTCCTGTCTTCCTCTGGAGGATAGATAGAGGTAATACTAAGATCCACCAAAAGGAGGAGGAGGAGCGCGTCCGTCCATATTGTGCCTGGAGTGTGTGCAGAGCCATATATAGGTCCCTGGGACCTGCTGATTTCTGGTGAGCATTCTATTTATCACCGCTCACGAGGTGGATTGTTTTCCTATCCTTTGCTACCACACGGTGTTGGACACACTTTTATGGACATTTTCTTGGACCGACTATCCTTCAATATTTTTTTTGTATTACACCAATTTTGATTGATTTTTGTATCACAGCATTTGATTACTTTTTTATATTGGCACATTTTTATGTAGCACACTACCTTTGAAGGACTGATTGATCTTTATTTGTAGTACAGTATTGAATTTTCCTCTGGTTATGGCACATTATAATTTTTAGTTGAGTTTATTATGAGTGTTTAGAGCACTAGTAGATTAGCAATTGATTTGAATCACTGTCGCGTCAAATTTTTTTTCGAGTATTTTGCACAATATTTGGTCATTGGTTTATTTAGAATCAGCGCCTACTTTCCTTGTTTTACTCTATTTAATCTGGCATGAGCACAGTTTCAGGTAGTCTAAATTTTGTCGATGGAAGCAGGCACATGGACACTGCATACACCTTGGAGATTGGAATCTTGTAGTGTCCCACCAACTGGCTCTCTTTAACTATCAGCAGGTTGGAAGCTGCCTTTAAAGGGAAGGCATATGGTATTTTCAGTAAGCGCTTATTTGTTTTTGCAGTTATCATTCAAAGTGATTTAGTCACCTCCTTAAAAAAAGAGTGGGCAGCCTGTAAAAAGAAGCGGATTAATGGCCTGTGTCAGCAGGCTTTGATAGGCAAATGTAACATGCTTTTAACATCAGTCTGGGATCAGTCAGAACTAATTGCAGATGCACTTGACCTGCTTTTGCATTTCCATAGACTTGTATGGGGAGAGAAGCAGTTGTTCTGATTCTGAACAAAGGCTTGTTGACACCATCCATTATACCAACATGGCTGGTGAGTGACAAGTCACACCTTCATTTTCTTCCAGAGATACGGGCACCAATGTTGTCTAACACTTCCAGGTTTGTTGGTTAGCATGTCCCTGTGGCATGCTGTGGTCCCTGTACTGTCTGTACAGAGCACAGGAGTTATGTAGGAGCCAGCAGATTGAAACAGATGGAGACCAGGAAATAAACGCTCCTGGATTCTGCAGGATCCTCAGCCGTCTGTTTTGCTATATTACTGAAAGATTGGCGGCAGGAGAGAAATCCTTTTTTTTTTTTTTTTTTAACAGGCAATGATTAGAACATTTACTTTAGTAATAGAATCACTTTTAAAAACGGACTTAGGAGATCGGCTACTGCTACATCAAAGCAATAAGTAAACATGGCAGCCGCAGTGTACCCAAGAGTACTGCTTGGAAATCAAAGAAAGGGGCTATAGACCCCTAAAAGCTTGTCCTGAAAAATTAACTGTTAAAATAAAAAGATAATGTACCGTACTCAAATGTTTTATTCCAAGTGCACAATATGGCTACTTTTCCCTTATGCCTTAAAGCCTAACTCCAGGTTTAATTTAACTTTAAATCGTTTGCTGTAATGAAGTGTTCAGCTGTGTAAGTGCATTATGGCGTGAAGGCTTTAAGCACAGGGCTCAAGGCTTGGGTATATGGGGCAAGCAGAGAGGATTGCGTATACAGGGATTGACCTTTTTATACAAAGAGTTACTGTCTCTGAGATGTGGAAGTTTTCTAGAAATTTTAAAGTGGAGTTCCGGCCACAAAAAAAAAGTCAATGAACGTACCCCCGGGACAGTCAGGGCTAGTACATTCCACAATAGATAGCCTCTGATCTGTCCAGGTTCGCACTTACCTTTTAGAAGAAATACTCCCTTTTAAAATTTCTTCTCCAGCGCTGCCATCTCAGGTGTGGGCAGCTTGAAGCCAGCGCGATCCTATTCTGCGCCCTCTTCGGTCCCACGATGCACTGCGCCAGCCCCGCCGTCACTTCCGGAGCCGCAGTGTCATCCCTGCACAGCTTCTGGGCATGCCCAGAAGCTGTTTAGCAAGGTATGACGCGCCTGAACCGGAACTGACGTCGGGGCGGTGCAGGCACATTGATTCCTGGCAGCGATGATGTTCAGCTCCCAGGAATCATTGCAAAGCGGAAGTGACGGCGCGGGCCACGCGGCCGAGGGAGGAAGTGGAAGAAAGGTGAGTTTTTTTTCTGCAATTACAAGGTAAGTAAAAAAGAAATTAAAAATCGTAACTTCCCATTTCTTTTTCAGGTGACAAATAGGAAGCGGATGGCCCAAAATCGACTATGTCGATTTTGTGGCCGGAACTCCGCTTTAAGCACTAGTAGTAACATATATTCCATACCATGACTGCTTGGTTTTACCTGCTGGCTTCTCTTCTTGAATTTGTGGAGGAGTGTTTGTAGAGACCATTATACATGGCATTTGGGCTTGTGGGCTGGTTTAAACTTTGAATAGCACAGGAACGTGCTGTGCATTCCTATGCGATTAACATGCAACTGGGTGCTGTGCAATTTCAGCCCATTCATTTGAAAGGGCTGAAATTGTGCAGCAAAAGTATGCATGCACGACATGTCATGCCTCTTGTTACCTAGATAAAGCATACAGACCTTGCCAATTAAAACAAAACAGTCATACTCGCCTAGGTGGATGCAGAAGTGGTCCGATGCTGCATCTATCCCCCACTGCCTCTGAACTGAATGATCCGCTGATCACGTGATTCTAAATCTTTAGTGAGCAGTAGAGGGGATGGGGTGGGAGTGGCTGGCTCAGGCTATGTGCTGTGTAAGAGGGTGAGCCAGCTGCTGGTTTAGGTGACCAAGACTGCAAATAATAAAACTGCCACATGGGGATATATACAAAATAAAAAAATAAATAAATTTACACAGCGCTTCACATATATATTATACATTGACATCAGTCCCTGCCCTCGAGGAGCTTACAATCTATCAAGTGTTTTCTATTATCTGCATTCCTGCTGAAGAGATTCTCCCCACCACTCACATACACACTTATTTGAAGCTCCCTCTGCCTAGCAGACAGCAGTGAAACCCAGCAGAGGTTCTGAAGAATCACTTTCTATCTAGAACAAGGGTATGCAAACGTTAACAAAGGGCCAGTTCAGACTTTAGGGGGCTGAACAGAAATGTACACAAGTGGGGTTAAAAAATGCTCCAGCTTCAGTGTTAATAAACAATTTATTGGGCTTGGTGGTCAGTAGGAGTTAAAAAATGACATAGTGCCTGTGGCCAGTAGGAGGAGGAAAAGTGCTTCAACATTGCTGTCGGTAGGAGGAACAGTGCCCCACTGTTGGTGTCGGCGGGGCTGACTAGTGCCCCACTGTTGGTGTCGGCGGGGCTGACTAGTGCCCCACTGTTGGTGTCGGCGGGGCTGACTAGTGCCCCACTGTTGGTGTCGGCGGGGCTGACTAGTGCCCCACTGTTGGTGTCGGCGGGGCTGACTAGTGCCCCACTGTTGGTGTCGGCGGGGCTGACTAGTGCCCCACTGTTGGTGTCGGCGGGGCTGACTAGTGCCCCACTGTTGGTGTCGGCGGGGCTGACTAGTGCCCCACTGTTGGTGTCGGCGGGGCTGACTAGTGCCCCACTGTTGGTGTCGGCGGGGCTGACTAGTGCCCCACTGTTGGTGTCGGCGGGGCTGGCTAGTGCCCTACTGTTGGTGTCGGCGGGGCTGGCTAGTGCCCCGCTGTTGGTGTCGGCGGGGGGGGGGACTAGTGCCCCGCTGTTGGTGTCGGCGGGGGGGGGGGACTAGTGCCCCGCTGTTGGTGTCGGCGGGGGGGGGGGGGACTAGTGCCCCGCTGTTGGTGTCGGCGGGGGGGGGACTAGTGCCCCACTGTTGGTGTCGGCGGGGGGGGGGGGCTAGTGCCCCACTGTTGTTGGTGTCAGCGGGGGGGGGGCTAGTGCCCCACTGTTGTTGCTGTCAGCGGGGGGGGGGGACTAGTGCCCCACTGTTGTTGGTGTCAGCGGGGGGGGGGGACTAGTGCCCCACTGTTGTTGGTGTCAGCGGGGGGGACTAGTGCCCCACTGTTGTTGGTGTCAGCGGGGGGGACTAGTGTCCCACTGTTGTTGGTGTCAGCGGGGGGGACTAGTGCCCCACTGTTGTTGGTGTCAGCGGGGGGGACTAGTGCCCCACTGTTGTTGGTGTCAGCGGGGGGGTACTAGTGCCCCACTGTTGTTGGTGTCAGCGTGGGGGGACTACTGCCCCACTGTTGTTGGTGTCAGCGGGGGGGGACTACTGCCCCACTGTTGTTGGTGTCAGCGGGGGGGGGGGGGGACTACTGCCCCACTGTTGTTGGTGTCAGCGGGGGGGGGGGGACTAGTGCCCCACTGTTGTTGGTGTCAGCGGGGGGGGGGGGGGGGTGGACTAGTGCCTCACATTGAAGGAGCAATGCCACAAGGGCCAGATAACAAGCAAAGGACCACACTTTGGAAATCACGGATTTTAGAGCCAACGTTTTAGATTGAATTCCAATTTAATGAGAAGGACCATCATGTAAATGAAGTCATTGATAGTTTGCGCCTTGAATTGGGTTCTCCTCATAGTGCGGAGCACCATACTTGAGTGATCATTATCTCCTATACATTCTTCTGGAGTCATGTCAGTGAAAGGGATCCCTTTTTTTTCTTTTTCCCTTTTATGTTTCTGTTCAATATGCTCAACAGTCTTTAGTGTCTTATAAGTGTACATTTCATTTGTAAATGATACGCTGCTCTGTTCTTTATCAGCAGTGTGAATACACAAGACATATGGCCAGCACACATGACCACACACGCCTGAAATAACTCTGCATGTGCTCTGAAGGTTAGAATACACTCATTCAAAAGACAAACTAGTCTTTGGTTGGAATATAGGGTTTTGTATGGTAAGTACTAGAAGGAAACTGGACGTTGTGTTAGTGAGCACCTGATAAAGGTCAGGGCCTAAATATGTTGACTAAAATGGATGTAAATGATCAGATTCTGGCGGGGAGATGGTCCCCTGTCATAACACAATAGCTCAGGAAGGGAGATCACTATACGAACATAACTTGTGTTTACAACGTACAGTGATCTGTCAGTGTTTTTTTTTTTTTCCCGTTTCAGCCCGCGGGTTTGTATGAAAAAAAAACTGCCTGTGTGTAGCAGGCTTAAAACGTTACCTCCTTTATTACTACCCTAATCTTTAATACCGAAGTACTGGATTTACCAAATCTATACTAAACCTACCCCTTCAAACAAGACAACCCTGAAGATCAGGCAGTGAATCCAACTGTTTTGGGGGAACAGCATTTTATAGATTTATAAACGTATTCTATTTTCTGTTTTGAATATTTGATGTTTAGATTTTTGACTAAGTTTTCAAATCTTTTTCCAGGTTTATTGGTAAACCATGTGCGCTTCGACTGGGTCTTCAAGGGAAAGGGCCACGCAGAGCACAACCAAATTCCATCCTTGAAAAAGTCTTTACTTCCATCACAAAGGTGAGTGTCTGCAGCTAAAGATCTGCCGTTTCTACATAGGGAAGGGTTCTCGTGTATGTTATACGTAGTGCTGGGGTAAGACTGATCCTAGATGATGTCTGAAGCAAACTTTGCAGCAGTACATAACTCACTGTAAACTGCACACAGCAGTGAATGGAAATGTTGGCGCTTGTAACAAGAATGACAGGATAAGAAGATATATGTATTAGATTGTGATCACCATCAGTAATTATATGCCAGAGTACTTACAAAATAGATTTTTTTGTATTTTAAAGGCGTAGTCCACCTTTTACAATGCAATAATTCCACCCACATTTATTTAAAAAAAATAGTGTATTTATTAATTGTGTACATTCAAGCCTAAGGCCTTCTTCACACGGCCGCTCAGTTTTTTTCTTTTTCTTCCGCTCCGGCGCTTTTTTTTTGCACGGACAAGGATGACACTTGTGTCATCCGCTCCGTATGTCCGCATATCATCCCATCCGTTTGCGGATGATATACGGACATAATGTATGTTGCGGATGTCAGCAGATGACACCGCTGACATCCGATTTTGCATCCGTTCCGTTTTTTAAATGGAACAAAAATGGGGTTCTGTTCCGTTCCAAAAAACAGATCAGAACTGAAAGGACGAAAATCCCGATGTCAGCGGATGGTCATCCGCTGACATCCGCAATGCCATTGACATGCATTATGTCCGTATATCATCCGCAAAAAAATAGGATGATATACAGACACGCGGAACGCCCGTGTGAAAGAGCCCTAAGGAGCATTGGAGCTGTGACTAGTGTTGTGGGTGAAAAGCACAGGCTTCTGCATTGTCTATTGCCAGTCACCTACAGGTCTTTTGTTATGGGTCTGAAGGAAGTAAACCATGAATTACAAATGTGGTGATGTCACTGCACTTGTGCTCCATTGTGATCTATCAGTTCCTCTGTTGTGGTGGAAGATGGGACTTGTCGGTTTGACAGATCCCTCAATTTAAATAGCAATAGATATCTGCAGGGAGAAGCATTCTGCAGTTCTGGTAAGAAGAGGGGCAGGTTGAGGGTGGGGTGTCGGGGAATGTGATCATCTTCTTATTAATCCTAAAAATGGTTGTATCGTTAAACATGGTCCCGAAGACCAACTGTTCCATTAAGGGGCTATTAGTCAAGCTGGTTTCAGAGCAGCTGTACCCAAAATTTGTTGGATTTTGTGTGATTGACAGCAGGTTGAACTGCCTATCTCTCCAAGACTCACACGTGGTGAGATTTGCCCAGGAGAAGTTCCAATTCCATCCCACCGATAACTGTAGGGTCCGATTATTCTCTGTGTAACATGGGAAAAAACATAATTTGGAGACTCTGGAGCAGGGGTTGGCAACCAGGGGATTGGTTCCTGTAAATGCTGCCTATGCTGTCCAGGTTCCCCTTCCCTCTGTCGACCTGATGCGACCCCTTTTTCAATCCCCCATACCAATCACTCACTGTGTTCATTCATACCTGAAGCATAGTAAACTGTGGTGTTACTATGCTGTAGGCCATGAATGAACAGGGAAGCTGTGCAGAGCTCTTCTTCGTTCATTCTGTGCCACTGAGGCTGCAGAGATTGAAGTTGGGGACTTTGCCATAGATGCCTTTTGCATCAGGCGGCTTTGGTGCATTTTATGAAAGCCCATCAAAAGGAAATGCACAGGAACCGCCCGATGCAGTAGAAGTCAATGGAAAAGTGCAGGTATCCTGCATGAAACTGCATGTACACTGCGTTGTGAGGAAAACTGCACCTCATCAGTATGAAAGTACACTAAAGCCCGTGTATACTATCTTATACACATGGTGTCAGAATGCTATAATTTTTCAATTGGTATTTACAATATGCACACCCTGTGGTTGTTGTATTGCTCTCATTACTGGTCTCGGAAGCTGCAATATATGAAACTGAAATCTCTAAAAGACTCAAAGTGATTTCAGAGTAGCTTTTTGTCATGTGAAGACTGACTTCTAAGAAATAACCAGCAACTAAGTGCTGGAATCACATGTGATCGTTTTTTGTAGGGATTTCCCAGATCTTTGTTAAAAACTTTGGAGTTGGAGAGAAAAATATTTAGACCCAGTCCTCCCCATAGAAACACAGTCCGGATGCTTTTCTGCATGTGTGATTTTGACACATTCCAGTGCATTTTTGGTGCGTTCCGATGCATTCCAGTCCATTTTTTTTTTTTTTTTTTCCTTCACCTTAAATAAGGAGGTGTGTTCCAATTAGTTTTTTGCACATTTTTATGCATTTTACCACGCTCCAGTGCAGTTCAGTGCTGTGAAAAATGTTTTTTCTCTTTCATTCATTGACGGACACAGCTCCATATCTTCTTGACCGATAGGTTTATGCTGCTCTCCATAGAGTAGGACACCAGGAGGAGAAAAATTTGACAATGCCTATAGGGCAGTCCCAGGGGGTATACTCCTACTTCCTGCTATAGGACTTCAGTTTTTTCTGCCAAGTCCAAGAGTAAGGACCTAGTTCCTTGCTGGAATCTCTGGTCCGAGCATTTTCTCCTTTTTAAACAAAACTTTTTCTTTTATTTTTTTTTTTTTCTGTTCTTGTGAGAACTACAATGATCTGCCGGACTGGGCGACGGACTGGATATCCTAGATCCTTACGGTCTTCCCAGTCCGGCCAGCGAGTGCGACCCGAACTTAGCTGCACACTGGCTTGGCCGTGACATAGCTCCACTGGACTAGGGCTGGCCGGCGAGGTAAACTTCTCGCGAGGACGCATAGCCCTGGTCACGATCCTAGTCATGAATTGAGTCGCATCGTACCTCTGGCCGCAGCACCCCTATGCCAAGATGAGTGGTCTGCCTGGAGGGGTGTCCCATGGTGTGGTAAGTAGTGTCTCCCCCGCCCCTCTGGTTGGATGTGGTCCCCTCCCTGGGTTGTTTAGACCCCGAGTGCCCTTCCTTCCCACTTTTACGTTCCGCCCTCAATATTGGGGTCCCTCTGTGGACCACCCCCCCATTCTCCCATACCTAGATCCCCCTCCCCCCCCCCCCCCCCACCCCAGGTGGCCATGCTTGATTTTTGTGGTGGGCCCTTTTTAGGGGATGATCTTGGTGGGGGTCCCTAGCGAGGGGGGGGGCCTTTGCTTTCGTGGTCCTTGGAAGGGTCCCAGAAGCCACATGGGCGCCACGTGCAGCCACAATTTTTTTGTAGATAGCTGCTGTATCTATCGGCGGCCATGTTTGTGTAGTCCATTTTCTTGTAGTTTCCCTTTTCTGTAATTCGGCAGCCATGTTTTTGGAGTCAATTTGGGGGGGGGGGGTGATTTGGTGGTGGGCCTCTAGTGGCAGTTCTATGAACTTACTCTTCCTCTCTGATCACCGCATGGCGTGCAGTCTGACACTCTGCATCGACATCTGGGAAGGGGGTGGTGAGTCCCTGCAGGGGTTATTTGGCTCGATCTTGCTGCTATAGCAATTTTGGTGCATTGTGACTTGTAGTACCGCTGGTGCGCAGCGGTGGGTTGGTATTTATTACAGCAATTTTACACATTTTGCTGGCGGTTTTAGTTTAACCCATGGAGTCCCTGAAGCATGTATCACCACCTGACCCCCCCTCTCTCTGAGGCTGCGGGGTCCCAGTCTGCCTGGTCTGCTATGATGGCAGTCCTGCAGTCACTGGTGTCTAAAGTAGAATTGGCCCTCCAAAATGGGACAAGTAAAAAGCATCCTTCACCTGCATCCTCTGCCTCCTCAGATTCGGAGATGGGTTTGACCGCTGCGGACACGAGTCACCCTACTGGGTCTGCGTCCACGCACCCTGAGTGCTCTGATAGTGAGGGTGATTCCTTTTCCACTACAGCCGTCAACCGCGCATGTAAAGGTGCTGGTGGATGCATTGATTGTATCACTGCGGGAAACTTTAAAATTGGAGGATGCAGCTACTACTGTGTCAGCTGCGATGCGGCAGTTTGGTACCCGCAGAACCTCCAAGGCGTCAAAAGTATTCCCCCTTTCCTGCCTATTTCGATAACATTGTTGCAAGTCAATGGGATTCCCCCAAACACACTGTCGGGGGTCCCTAAGCGCTTTGCTGTAAGGTATCCGTTTGAAGATTCCCTGCTAAAGGAACTGACAGTACCACCCGTGGTTGACTCTCTCAGGTTTCCAGGTTGAATAAAGCCACCCTCCTTCTGGTGGAGGACTCTCCGTCCTTTAAGGACCCCTTTGACAAGAGAGCTGAATATCTGGTACGATACCTTTTCACCATGGCCGGTGTTATACCTGAAGGGTTTCACATGTACTGTCACTTTAAGGCTGGCTCCACCCAGGAGTGATGACAAGGGTCAAGGGGCAGAGTGGCCATCTTTAGACACATGTAGAGATGTATTGATATGCAGAGCTGTCCTGTAATGCTGTACAGTGAGTCCTGAATAAACAACCGTTGTTCCAGACCAGAGTCCTGTGTCTCTCACAACACGGAGAATATAACAGTGGCGACGAGGATGGGATTTACAAGGTTACTATCCGTGTGAGAAAGGAAAGGAAGAAAAAAAACTCTGGATTGTCAGGAATACAAAACCCACAGAGCCCAGCAGGAAAATGTCATTGATCGGGACATTAAGTGAATTTGATGGCGAACAGACAACGTGGATTTCTTGGATTGAAAGATTAGAACAATATTTCTGTGCAAATGCCATCCCAGGCGACAGGCAAGTAGCAGTTTTTCTGACAGTGGTTGGTGCTAGGACATATGACACTCTTAGGGATCTCCTTTTCCCTGAAAAACCAGCAACTAAGACTTTGGCAGAGCTCCTGACACTGTTAGGGAATCACTTCCAGCCTAAACCACTAGAGATTGCAGAGAGATTCAGGTTCTATCAGCGGCAGCAGCAGCCGGGTGAAGATATTAAGGCTTATATGCTCGCCCTTCGCAGACTAGCCTCAACCTGTTCTTTTGGGGAGTATTTACCAACTGCACTGAGGGATAAGTTTGTCATGGGACTGAATAGTGAGTCTAGCCAAAAGAGACTGTTAACAGAGAAAGATCTTACCCTTACAAAGGCAATTGAGATAGCTTCAGTGATGGAAATGGCTGTGAAAGATACAGAAGCTTTGAACCCCCAGAGCAGAAGGGGAGAGGTTAAAGAGGAAGTTTTCAGAACAGCAGTCAAGCAAACTGCAGCTAACTGTAAATATAGACCCTCACCAACCAGGACGTCAGCTTGCTACCGTTGTGGGAATACAGACCATGATCACAAAGTCTGCCGGTTTAAGGATCAGCTCTGTCATAATTGTGGAAAGGCAGGCCATCTGAAACGAGTCTGCCATAGTAAGAAGGTGCGAAATAAACAACCTCTGAACCCCAGGACAAAGGCATATATGGTGGGAAGATATCCATCGTCATCGGAATCAGGGGATGAGGAAGTGCTCCACAGATTGGACATACATCATATGCATTCAGCACCCTCAGCAATGACTGTAGAGGTAACCGTGGAAGGAAAGAAACTCAAGATGGATGTAGACACAGGAGCAGCAGTTTCAGTTATCACCCAGAAACAATGGAGAAAACTTCTGATCCGAACAACTGTCCGTCCAACACCAATCAAACTGCAGACATACTCAAAGCAGATACTCCACCCACTGGGGTACGTGAAAGTACAGGTATCCTACAAGGGTCAGACAAAGAGAATGCCATTGTATATCCTAGAACATGGGGGACCCCCTCTCTTTGGGAGAGACTGGATTGCTCACTTTGGCATGCCAGACATCGCCATTAACCCCTGCAACACTGTGACCATCACATCAAGAGATAACGAGGGATGGGTGGAATCCCTGAAACAGCGATTCCCACAAGTCTTTGATCACCATTTGGGAAAAATAAAGCATGACTGTGTGAGACTCAGGCTGAAACCCAATGCCCAGCCTAGGTTCTTCAAAGCTCGGACGGTACCTTTCGCACTCCGAGCAGGTGTGGAAGCTGAACTAAGCCGGCTGGAGGAACAAGGTGTCATCTCAAAGGTAGAGCACAGCGAGTGGGCATCACCAGTTGTACCAGTAAAGAAAGCGAATGGGGACTTACGCATTTGTGGCGATTTCCGCATGGCACTAAATTCTCAACTGGAGATAGACCAGTATCCCCTACCCAGAGTAGATGACATTTTTGCCTCTCTTGCAGGAGGTCAAAAGTTCACCAAGCTTGATCTCAGGCAAGCTTATTTACAGTTTGAGGTCCACCCTTCGTCCCGCAAGTTTCTAACAATCAACACTCACAAGGGACTGTATGAATACAATCGGATGGTGTTTGGGGTAGCCTCCGCCCCAGCCATTTGGCAACGCAAAATGGATGAGATTTTGGCGGACATTCCTTTCACACAGTGCCTGTTAGATGACATGCTCATCACGGGCCTGACGGACCAGGAACACAAGCATAACGTGGAGCTTGTGTTGGCGAGACTGCAAGAACAGGGTCTAAAAGTGAACTTGGCGAAATGCCAATTCATGGTACCTAAATTGGAGTTTTGTGGCCACCTTGTGGATGCAGAGGGTATACACACCACGGAAGCCAAAGTTGATGCTTTAGTAAAAGCTCCAGCCCCGACCAACGTCCAGCAGCTGCGATCATACCTGGGCTTGCTGAACTATTACCACAAATTCCTGCCGGATCTAGCACACACTTTGTTTCCATTAAACAAGCTTTTGGAGACACACTCCAGATGGAACTGGTCGGCTGCATGCCAACGTGCTTTTGAAGTTTCTAAGCGAAAGCTGTTGGCGTCACGCATGCTCGTGCACTATGACCTCCAAAGGCCTCTCACCTTGGCTTGTGATGCCTCACCCTATGGTCTAGGGGCTGTACTATCTCACGTTTTACCAGATGGGTCAGAGAAACCTGTGGCATTCGCCTCCAGGTCCTTGACAAAAGCAGAAAGCAATTACTCTCACATTGACAAAGAGGCTCTGGCGCTCATATGGGCAATTAAGAAGTTTCATCTTTACCTGTATGGTAGGGAATTCACCATACTGACTGATCATAAACCACTCCTTCAGATCTTTAGCCCTGACAAAGGCATCTCCCAGACGACTGCAGCCCGTCTTCAACGCTATGCCCTATTCTTGGGAGCATATAACTACAAAATCCAGTATCGCAGCCATGATGCCAACGCTAATGCAGACGCCATGTCCCGTCTGACAAGGACATTAACAGACTCTTCTCCACCTGTCAAGAGTTGTCGTTACACCAGCCTGTCCTTTCTGTCTTCCGGGGAAGTAGCAGCCCATACAGCCAAGGATACCTTCCTTAAGACAATACTCTCCTGGGTACGTTACGGTTGGCCTGCAACTGTCACACAGGATTATGAGCCTTACTTCCGTAGGCGTCTGGAATTAACTGTGTCTGGCAACTGTGTTTTATGGGGAGACCGAGTGATCGTTCCACAGACCCTCCGGAGACACATTCTGGAATTGCTACATACTGGTCATCCCGGGGGCACACGTATGAAACAAAAGGCCCGAGGCTATGTGTGGTGGCCGAACCTCGACTCCGATATCACGACATATGTGAATGCGTGTGCTGGATGTGCACAAACTGCGAGAGACCCTCCTCGAGGGTGCGTCCAGCCCTGGACTTGGCCCACGGTTCCCTGGTTTCGCCTACACTTGGACTTTGCAGGCCCGATCAGAGGACACACCTTTTTGATCATTATTGATGCCCATTCAAAGTGGCCTGAGGTCGTTCCTGTTACTCAGCCAACGACTAAGGCGACGATTTCCATACTGTTACATCTCGCTGCTACGTTTGGATACCCCAGAGAAATTGTCACAGACAACGGTGCACAATTCACAAGCCAGGAGTTTCAGGGTTTCCTGACTGCCCACAACATCAAACACAAGTTGACCGCACCTTACCACCCGGCTACAAATGGTCAAGCAGAAAGGTTTGTACAGACCTTCAAACGCTATTTCAAAGCTACTGTGGCTACAAGTAAACAACAGTCCCTGTCACCCCAGCAGCTGGACTCCTTCCTTTCTGCTTACAGAACCACACCACATGCAACCACTGGGAAAACTCCAGCTGAACTTCTTTTGGGTCGGCAGCCATGGACTGTTTTGGATATGCTCCGCCCTCAAACGGTCCAGGAACATGTACGGCAGTCCCAAGACAAGAGGGTCGAACACGACGAGATTCCCCGGTTTACAGCCCAGCAAAAGGTATGGGCCCGATCTTATGGCGCTTCCAACACTCGTTGGCTTCCTGCTATCGTCGCAGAGACTTTGGGACCCAAAATGTATAGGGTCTGCCTGGAAGATGGTTCCATTTGCAGAAGGCATGCGGACCAATTGCGTCCTCGTTCTCAGCTGCCCGAATCCCTGACATCGGCTGCACCTCCAGTGTCTCAAGGATCTGCTCCTACCGGATCAGGAGGCATTGAGACTGATGCTTGGGGAGACTCTGAACTTTTGAACTCAGCTCCAACAGAGCCCTCCAGCCCTGGACCAGAGGTCTGCTCACCCTCTGAGCTAGGGAATCCCCTCTTGGCCCCGCCGGTGTCCATTCCGGCCAGCCCTGCTTCCTCCAGCCCCGAGTCGCTGGGTGCCCGTCCTCAACGACACTGTCGCCCTCCTGACCGGTTTCAAATGCAAGACCGGTTACGAGACTTTCGACGGGCCCGCCGAAAGTGATCCGCTGCCATTTTCTCCCCGGAGCTTCCCTGGAAGTTGTTCTCACATCCGGACATGGAAAAAACCATGTAAATCTCCTGAGTTGGAGGACTGTATTGGACAATTATGAGTACTGTTTTATGCCTGTTCTTGTTTTGTTGTTTTTTTTTTTTGTTTTTTGTTTTTTTTTTTTAGGTATGGATGGAAGGTGTTATACCTGAAGGGTTTCACATGTACTGTCACTTTAAGGCTGGCTCCACCCAGGAGTGATGACAAGGGTCAAGGGGCAGAGTGGCCATCTTTAGACACATGTAGAGATGTATTGATATGCAGAGCTGTCCTGTAATGCTGTACAGTGAGTCCTGAATAAACAACCGTTGTTCCAGACCAGAGTCCTGTGTCTCTCACAACACGGAGAATATAACAGCCGGTTCCATTCTGCAGCCACTGTTTGCCATAACCTTTGTTTCACAGGCATTAGCGGAAAGAGCTAAGCTCCTGTGCCAGGATTTGGAAGGTGAACAACCCCCTCCTGACCTGGCGGACCAGTTGGTCCAGGGGTTGCGGTATATCTGTGATGCCTCTCTGGATGTGGCCCCCTTAGCCTGCAGGGTGTCTGTGACGGCGGTGACTCTGCGCCGCATGATATGGCTAAAATACTGGTTAGCGGACCAGGCTTCCAAGAAGGTATTGGCTGATCTCCCTTTTGTAGGAGACCGCTTTTTTGGAGCTTCCGTGGAGTAGATCATTAAGGGGTTTACAGGAGGGAAGAGTACTCTGCTTCCACAGTCTGCCAGGAGTAAAGAGACTCGTCGCAAGCAGGGTCCTTTCCTTTCGCTCCATAAGCGATTCAATTCATCCTTCGGGATCTAAGGAGCAGGGATCAAAATCCACCCAAAACCCCACAGCGAGTTCCAAGAGGCCCTGGTCGGGTAAGTCGAGAGCGGGCCCCTCCTGGACTGAAGACAAGCTTGCTTCTGCCTGAAGGGACGCCCTAACCCATATTTGGGGTGGGGACATCTTCGCTTCTTTCCGAGTCCATAGACCTCCTGGATTCAAGACAAATGGGTCCACGAGTTGATTTGGTCTGGGTACAAGATCAAGTTTCGGTCCTTGCCTACGCCAAGGTTCTCTTACCTTCCAATCTGCGTTTGTCTCCAGATCGTCTACAAGGTCTTCTTGGGGCGGTACAGGATCTGCTCCCACAGTGGGACATTTTACCGGTTCCGGAATCGGAATGCTTTCAGGGGTTTTTATTCAAACCTGATTACTGTTCCCAGGAAGGAAGGAAGGCAAGGTCCGTCCCATTCTGGATCTCAAGGCTTTGAACTGCTTTGTGCGGGTTCAGAAATTTCAAATGGAATCCATTCGCACAGTGGTGTGGCATCCCTTTGTCAAGGGGGATTTCCCGGCCTCTATTAATATCAAGGACACTTGCCTTCATATCCCAATATATGTCGGGCATTAGCGTTTCCTTCGCTGTGCCGTGGGCGAGGAGCACTATCAATTTGTGGCATTACCCTTTTGTCTCGCCTCGACTCCTCGGGTGTTTAGAAAAGTGTTGGCCCCGGTGTTGGCTTTACTGAGGCAGAAGGGGATTGCGGTGCTTGGGTACCTGGACAATCTCCTTCTGTAAGCAGAGTCTCTGAATGCCCTGAAAGACAATCAGGACATTTTGGTGCGAACTTTGCAAGAGTTTGGATGGAAACTGTATTTCCAAAAATCTGTTCTGGTTCCATCCACAAAACGACACCATCTTGGCCTGACCGTGGACACGACCATGGTGTTTCTTCCGGAGGTGAAACTCCAGAAGTTGCAGAATGCAACACGGCTCCTGCTTCCAACCAGCGATCATTCCTCTGGACTTGCATGCAAGTGCTGGGCTTGATGGTCTTCATCTTTGAAGCGGTTCCATTTGCTCAGTTACATACCAGGTCTCTACAGAAGGAGATCCTTGTAAAATGGAAGAAGAACCCGCAGGCTCTAGACAATCTGATCCTCTTGAGCCTGAGTACGAGGGGATCCCAGATCTGGTGGCTCCGCTCTCCAGGGCTTCGACAGGGAAAATCCTTTCTTCCCCCTGTACTGGACGGTGGTCACAACTGATGCCAGCCTCTCCAGGTGGGAATGTGTCTTGGGTATATATCGGGCCCAGGGGGTTTGGACTCTGGAGGAGTCCAGTCTGCCGATCAATATCCTGGAAATTCGGGGGATCAACCTTTGCCTAATCCATTGGATGGATCGTCTGCAGAACAGTGCTAGGGACGTGGCATATGTAAATCATCAAGGGGGTACCAACAGTGCCTTAGCGGCCAGGGAAGCAGGCAGTATTCTAAGATGGGCAGAACGTTTTGTTCCAGCCATCTCTGCCGTGCATATTGCAGGGGTGGAAAATTGGCAGGGGGATTACCTCAGTCGGCAGATGTTGGATCAGGGAGAATGGTCTCCCCACCAGGAGATGTTTCATCAACTGTGCCTCAGGTGGGGGACTCTCGAAGTGGACCTGTTGGCCTCTCATCTCAACAGGAAGGTGCAGAGGTTCATAGCAAGGTCTCAGGATCCTCTGGCTGACGCCACGGACGCTCTTGTAGCTCCTAGGAGCCAATATCGTCTAATGTACGCATTTCTTTCTTCGTAGAAGTCTAGAGGCAGAAGGGTTTCTGGTCATCTTAGTGGCACCGGACTGGCCTTGTAGGTCCTGATACGCAGACCTAGTACGGCTTGTCGCCGATGTCCCTTGGCTTTGACAAAGCATTTGCAGAGCTTTCAGCAAGCTTCTTTGAACAGGCCTTTTCTTGCAATCTTTGTTTACATCTAAGAATTCTTACATAAAATTGCTATATATATATATATAATATATATATATGTGTATGTATATATATATATATGTGTATGTATATATATATATATATGTATGTATGTATATGTATATATATATGTATGTATGTATGTATATGTATATATATATATATGTATATGTATATATATATGTGTGTGTGTGTATATATTGCAATTTTTTTTTTTTTGTTCTAATTTTTGCAGTGGTTTTTCATACTTTATTTTTTGGGGGAAAAATACTTTTTTTTTTTTTTTTAATTTTAATGCAATAAACCCAATACATTACCCAATTTTTTGTAAAATATAAAAGATCTGCTGAGTAAATGCCATACATGTGCCTTAAAATTGCTCATGCAACAGCGACAAACAACGTAAATGTTACTATCCATAGGTGACGCTTTAAAAGCCTTTACAGGTTACAACTTTAGATTTACAGAGATGGTCTAGTGCTAGAATTGCTGTCCATGATCTGAAGTTTGTGGCGATACCGCACATGTGTGGGGCGATCACTGGTTGCATGCGTGTGGGACCGACATGTGCGTTCGTCTTTGTGCTTTTTTCCTTTTTACACTGTTGCTTTACTTTTTTTTTTTGGATTACTTTTATTGCTCTCACAAGTAAACATCCTTGTGACAGCAATAGGCATGGGACAAGTACTCTTTATGGCGAAATCTGGGTTCTGCAAGACCCCAAATCCCTTCTCTGTCCGTTTAAAAGCATTGAAAACACCAAGATCTGTGTTTTTTGAATGATTTTGTTTTTTTTTTAAAAATGGCGCCGTTGACATCCAGGTAAACTGGAAGTGATGGCCATCACTTCCGGGTTACTATAACGGATAACCAATCAAAGCCGATCCTGGCTTTGTTCACCTGTCCAGCTAGTGGGCAAATGCGTTGGCTGGTCACTCAGGTCTCCCGGTGGGACAGGAGAGCTAGAGCAAGCCACAGACGGGGGCAGGGAAGTCCCCATCTGCTTCTTGTAAAAGTAGTCCAGCGGGTAACTAGCCCCTAGGATTGCCTTTAAAAGAGAGCTGATCGCCCACTCTAAAAAGGCGGTACTGAGGTGAAGCCTGCAGCTGCAGGCATTATCCCAGTATAGTCACCAAAAGTCCAGCGCCGAAGTGGTTAAAATCCCATTCAGTTCTAATTTGTAAATGTTGAACACAGATCCTAATGGGAGCGCTGATTGTCACTTTAGGCAAGCTGCTAGCAGGCTTTTCAGCAAACTTCCAAGAGGTTATGAAGCCTGATAGCAGCTTGTTTAAAGTGGCAATCAACACTCCCATTAGGATCTGTGTATTCTTTTGCTGCTGTTAACCTTGCATATTGCAATGCTTGTGTGTTTTACATTGCAAAAATATGTCTGGTCAGATATGGCCTTTTCCTATTCTCAAATCTAGTATAGTGGGATGTGTACTGTACATTGATCCCTGTCTGAGGACCGCAGACAAGAGGTTAATCCATGTATGTGTACTGAAATGTTTTCATAGGGCAGGGAGATAACAAATCATCTGACCCAGAGACTCTTAGATAAACTTATCACAGTGTTGTGCACCTTGTACATTTATAATCTTGTATAGTTGAAAAGCAATTCTGGAAAACAAAATCACTTTGCTAAGTGTTAATGCGGTCCTTCACGTATTGATTTATGTTAAAGGAACCTTTTCAGCACTGGGGAACCCTCACGGAGCCCTTTCTAACATTTATATTTCTGCAGCTCACGGTACATTAGAGTGTGATGGTCATTAGGAAGTCTGCTCTTCCTACAAATGGCTAAAAAGATCATTGGTGTCAGTGTTTACTTAAATTGCCGATTGCTCAAGGAACCCTTAGCAGCCTCTGGAGGAGCCATAGGGTTCCATGGAACCCCGGCTTAGTGTCAAATCTCTCTTGTTTAACCTTCTCTAACCTACGCTATGACCGCAAGATGGCTACAGTAGGACACATTAATTCTTGGAGGCGTTCGTGGATGTCCTCCCAGAACCATGCCCCCCCCCCATCTGTGCCCTGATTATCAGTACAGCGCACATCAGTGTAGCCTCCTCAGCGCACATCAGTGTAGCCTCCTCAGCGCACATCAGTGTAGCCTCCTCAGCGCACATCAGTGTAGCCTCCTCAGCGCACATCAGTGTAGCCTCCTCAGCGCACATCAGTGTAGCCTCCTCAGCGCACATCAGTGTAGCCTCCTCAGCGCACATCAGTGTAGCCTCCTCAGCGCACATCAGTGTAGCCTCCTCAGCGCACATCAGTGTAGCCTCCTCAGCGCACATCAGTGTAGCCTCCTCAGCGCACATCAGTGTAGCCTCCTCAGCGCACATCAGTGTAGCCTCCTCAGCGCACATCAGTGTAGCCTCCTCAGCGCACATCAGTGTAACCTCCTCAGCGCACATCAGTGCAGCCGGAAAAATGACTTGTTTGCAAAATTAGTAAAACGTTGTTTTTTTTTTCTTTTCAAAATTGTTGGTCTTTTTTCCGCTTAAGCGGAACCCCGCCCAAAAGGGGAAGTTCAGCTTTAAGGACTTGTTCCCCGCTCCTCTTTTGACAGGTACCCACTTCCGTTCCTGAGCGCCGTTCTCCTTCTCTGTGGTTTTCTGGGGCACTGACAGGTCCCAGGAGACTGCATTCACCACTCATGATGCGTAGCGCAACTCACGCATGCGTACTGGGCACCTGGCTGTGCAGCCGCAAGCTGTCACAGTCGGGTGCCCATAGTGAAGATTCCGCGGACTGAAGACAGCGAGTGAGAGCCCCTGGGGTGAGCTCATGGCTGGATTGTGGGACAGGTGAGTGGCAGTTATTTAAAAGTCAGCAGCTGCACTTTTTATAGTTGCTCTCTTTATATTAACCACAGGTGGCTGGAACTCCTCTTTTATTAGCAATAAATAAAAACCCCAGTGGTGATTTAAATACCACCAAAAGAAAGCTCTATCTGTCGCAAAACAATGATAAAAACTTAATTTGGGTACAATGTTGTAGGAATGTGCAATTCATTGGAGTGCGACAGCGCTGAAAGCTGAAAATTGGCCTGGGTAGAAAGGCAGGGAATGTGCCCGGTACTGAAGTGGTTAAAGGTACCCATAGACATAAGATGGTTGACACTCAGTCTGTCTAGTAATCTATTAAGTAGAGAATGTTCTTTTGTCTATACACAATGTCAGGGCTGACCGATCCATGAAGAAAAGATGGATTTTTCAAGCGGATTGTTACTCCTGTCAATAATGAGGAAAGCTCAAGGCGTTGGAGGTAGAGTGAGCTGCATTAAACAGGAACATGGAACATCTGCAACATCTCCCCCACTTGAGTAACGGCAACAAAAGAGGGAGTTCTAGGAGCAGCTTGGAGCTGGAAACCGGCATGGCTGAACACTTAGCAGAGTAAACTGTGGACGGTGTTCTCTTTATTTATTTCAGGTCTCATTTTTATTGTGTCTGGAGTGTACTTTGTACCGTGTCAGCTCTTTATGTAATTTCCTTTCAATTATTTACCTTCGTTTATGTGCTTATTAATCGCTTTTAAGTGTATTTGTAAAGTGGGCCTGTATCAGAATGGTAAGACTTGGGGATACTATGGACTAGAGCTGCACGATTCTGGTTCAAATGAGAATCACAATTTTTTTTTGCTTAGAATTGAGATCCATATCCTCGGCGTAACATCTTTTACATTATACTAAAAAATTGGGCTAACTTTACTGTTTTCGTTTTGTTTTAAAGTCATTAAATGTGTATTTCTTCCCAAAAAACTGCGTTTAAAAGACTCAGCAAATAAAGTGTGACATAAAAGATTGAAACAATCGCCATTTTATTCTCTAGGGTCTCTGCTACAGTATATGTATTATATGTTTGGGGGCTCAAAGTAGTTTTCTAGCAAAAAATACTTATTTTAACTAACTTTAAAAGAGTCAGAAAAAGGCTTAGTCTTTAAGAGGTTGAGCTGCCCTCCTTTACAGACAGTTCATCCATTTGATCTAAAGCACAGGTGTCAAACACAAGGCCCGTGGGCCAAATGCGGCCCTCCAGGCCATTTCATTTGCGGCTGCGCATCTTCTTCCTGGCAGTAGCAGAAGGTAAAGGGGTGCATTGTGATGTAAGGAAGGGTGGGTGACTCTTGACTTATGATGGTGAGGGGCTCTTGACCTTTCATGTAAGGGGATGTGGGGTGCTCTGGACATATAATCTTACAGATATAACCGGCCCTTTGAGGGCAACCATAATGCTGATGAGGCCCGCAATGAAATTTGAGTTTGACACCCCTGATCTAAAGGAACAAAATGATACATTGTAAAACATTGTAATTATAGTTATCTAGCAGCTTTAAAGAGGTTGTAAACCTCAGAATTTTTTTTTTTATTTTTTTAAAAACCAACACCTGTAAGACAAACACATAATGAGCTAGTATGCATCGCACACTAGCTCATTATGAAATATTTCCTTAGAATGAAGCCCCGAAGTGCCGACCGCTCACCTCTCTCATGGATGACATGTTGTGTTGCCCTTCTTCCCGGGTTTGCGGCATCCGGCCATCTGATTGGCTGGAGCCGCGATGACATCACTTGCACGCGGGAGCCGACGGTCACGGCACGGGGCTCTGGAAGGAACGGCACGAGCGGCCGTTCCTTCAGAGCGCATGCGCCAGTAATGTCACTGGCTGCATGCAAAGTAAATATCTCCTAAACGGTACATGTTTAGGAGATATTTACAGTACCTATAGGTAAGCCTTAATATAGGCTTACCTAAAGGTACAAGTTGCAGAGGAGGGTTTATTTCCTCTTTAAGAGCGGTTTCATATATATATGCGATGATAGACATCGCATGTGATTCAGATGTTAAAAAAAAAAAAAAAAAGTCCGCAGCTACAGTATTTAATATATAGACACTTACCTGTCCAGAGAGCCTGCGATGTCAGCACCCCAGCTGATTTTCAGATCGGCTGCAGCTGCTGCCATTCATTCTATGGGAAACCGGCAATGAAGCCTTTCGGCTCCACCACTAGTTTCCTACTGTGCATGCGCTAAGCGCGCTGCGCTTTCTAATTGGTGCAGCGGAGGAAGGAGAGGATGGAACTTCCGAGGGACAGTGCCGTGGCTCTCTCTCCCGGTAGTGGGGAAGGGTACCTGTCAAAAACAGGTACCCGTTCCCCCTTCTCCTCTAAAAGGTGCCAAATGAGGCATCATATGGGGGGGGGGGGAGCATGTAAACGGAAGTTCCACTTTTGGGTGGAACTCCGCTTTAACAATGTTGATAAACATTTTTTTTGACAGCTGTGAGTGAGCAGAGAACGGCTCTGTATGAATCGAGGAAATGCAGTTTTAAGATCGTGAGGAGGGATGTATTGAGATCATGCAGCTCTTCTATGGACCATACTGACCAACTACATAAGCAAACAGTATGTTCAGGAGGCATTGTGGAAGCACGTAGTCCCTGTATAGATGGCCAGTTCACACCACATGCAGTCCAGTGCTGTTTTTTTTTTTTTTCGCTGCATTGGAAACGCATGGATAGTAGGTTATATGGTTTCCAATGGCATAGTTCACACCAGTGCAGTCCGTTCCAGAAAAAAATAGAACATGCTGTATCCATTTTGTACTGAACTGTACTGGAATGCAGGAAAACGCATCAAAAACGCAATGGAATGTACATGTCCCCATTTAAGGTGAAGAAAGAGTGGAAAAAATGCGCTGGAAAACCTAAACGCATCAAATACACACACACACACACACACACACACACACACACACCAGAAACAAATGCAGAAATGCATCCAGGACTGTGTTTCTATGGGGTGGACTGGCCTTTAGTGCAGGTCCACAGGGATGTAGAGGAAATTCTGTACGTGGGTCTGTTTTTTTTCAGCTACATTCCTTCTATTACAATAGGATTTGAGGCCATCTCCACCCAGACAGTTTTCAGTTTTGGTTACCGTTGCTGGTCGGTATCACCTGCCAGCTTAAAGTAATAATGTAAACACAATTACTGAAATCTCATTTTAACCACTTCAATACCGGGCCCTTTCACCCCCTTCCTGTCCAGGCCAGCTTTCAGCGCTGTCACACTTTGAATGACAATTGCACGGTCATGCTACACTGCCCATATGAAATTTTTATCATTTTTTTCACACAAATAGAGCTTTCTTTTGGTGGTATTTAATCACTGCTGGGTTTTTTATTTCTTACTAAAAAAGACAAAATTTTGAAAAAAGAAAAAAAAATTTTTTCTTCTTATTTTCTGTGAGTAAATTTTGAAAATAAGTGATTTTTCTCCTTCACTGATGTGAGCTGATGAGGCGGCACTGATAGGCTGCACTGATGGGCAGGCACTGATGGGCACTGACTGCAGCACTACGGGCACTGTGAGCACTGATGGTGGGCATTGGTTGGGTGGACTTATGGGCACGTTTTTTTACTTTACAGTAATCAGGGCTCTGATGATCAGTGCCCTGATTACCTGTCCTAGACTCCCCTCTGAGGAGGAGCCGCTGATCGGCTCTCCTCGCCACACACTCTGACAGTGTGAGGTGAGGAGAGCCAATAAATGGCACTTCCTCATTTACATGTGACCAGCTGTGACTGGACCATGTCATTGGCTCTTTACCAAGATTGGGGTCGCGCTGTGTCCTAGCAACACAGCATGGCCACGATCGCCGCAGTGCATAAGAGAGGCCGTTCTGGTGCGCTGTCATGTGACTGCGTCCCAGAACAAGAGCCGCATCACTCCACCGTCTGCTCTGTACAGTTGGTTTTGCACAGGGGGGCTTGGATCCTCCTCTTTTTGGGTCCCTGGTTGGCGCACCTGGTCCCTCCCTCCTGGCGAGTGCCCCCACAGCAAGCAGCTTGCTATGGGGGCACCCAAGCTGAGTTACAGCTCCATGTACCCATTTAGACACCGAGCCCCGGCCCCGCCCCCTCTCCCTTTCCTAATTGGCTGACTGGCTGTTCACATCTAGCGGTTTGGGATTGTGGGTGGAATTGCCATAATGCTGCCCACGTTTCCAAATAGCACTGCAATGCTGCAAAATGCAGCACGTGTGTTCTGGTGCCATTCATTTTCAATGGTACCTAAACCCGGTGTTTCACCGCACGATAAATTGTATCGTGCGAAGCTTGTTGCCCAAAAAGGACCAGGAGCTTCTTTTGGGCGACAACCTTTGCATGCATGATGTGGTTTACTACAATTGCGGGGTAATTTAGGTGCTGTTGAAAATGAATTGCCAGCATTGCAGTGCGAGTTGGAAACGTGGGCAGAACCGCTAGATGTAAGCGGGGTCTAAGTTTGCATGGTAGATTTTGGCAGGGATGTCTTCAGCTGGTCATACACCCAGTGGCATTTAATTTTAATAATGTTTGTTTGATTTTTCTATTGTTAAATGTTCTCAAATCAACATTTAAACCATAATGGCATGAAAATTGGAAGGAGCAGGATGGGGACTTTGTATTTGAATGAACAAAATTCAAAGTGTGAATGTGGTTTATATTTTCAGGAAAAAATCAACTATTTATGAAACCTGTTTAATATGTTTGGGGTTCCAATCAAATATTAGGGCATTTGAACAAAATTAATTTGCTCAAGGATGGCAGGAGAGAATGTTCTGTCGAATCATTTCATCAAGCATTCCACTCGAAATCTTGACCGTGTATAGCCAGCTTTACTGATGGAGTCTGGGACAGAGGGACAAGATGGTCGGCAATGCACTGTCCTGATTATCACAGCAGGGCCTGATTAGGTGTTCCCTTTGAGATCAACCACATATGGGTCTGATAGACAAGAAATCGCCTCCCAATCAAGCTAGATTATCCTAGGTCTACTGGTAGCTTCATCATGTACGGTTATGCTGCTCAGTTATTGCTGTTGATGCATCACATCTCTTCTGAATTTCCAGTTGTGTGTCAGCAGGTGTTTACACTGAAGAAACTCTGCCGCTGCTCACATCTGATAACAGTAAAGTCTGAATTCATTTTCACCCAAGTGTCAGGTTTTTGGTATAGACCTGTCCGACGTATCCGTCACGGGTTTTGTCTAGTTAGTGTGAAAAACATGCACATGGAGAATTTTAGCTTAGATAATTTTGGAACAAAACTGAACTCTTTAGGATGAAACCTGAATGATTGTTTTGCATCAGTCCTTGAAATATGCACAACTTGAAGCCAATGTATATTAGGGCTTGACAAATATGCTTTGAATCTAGGAGCCAGCAAAAAAAAAAAGTTGGGACCATTTTTTATTTTTTTTTTAAAACCACTTTACCACCGGAGGATTTTCCTGTCTTACGTCCAGGCCACTTTTTGCGATTCGGCACTGTGCGACTTTAACCGACAATTGCGCTGTCATGCGACGCCGTACCCAAACGAAATTTAAGTCCTTTTTTTTTTCAACAAACAGAGCTTTCTTTTGGTGGTATTTGATCACCTGTGTGATTTTTTTTTTACTTTTTGCGCTATAAACAAAAATTAGCGACAATTTTGAAAAAATAACAATATTTTTCACATTTTGTTATATGAAATTCCCCCCCCCCCCCCCCCCAAAATGTAAAAATCTAAATTTTTTATCATTTTAGGCCAATTTGTTTTCTGCTACATATTTTTGGTAATAAAAAATCGCAATAAGCGTATTTTTATTGGTTTGCGCAAAAGTTATTGCGTTTACGAACTAAGGGAAAGATTTCTGTCATTTTTGATGTTTTTTTTTTTTTTTAAACGAGTAATGGCGGCGATCTGCGGCTTTTTTTTTTTTTGCGGGACTGCGACATTGCGGCGGACAGATCGGACCCTTGACTGACATTTTTGACACTT
Organism: Pelophylax lessonae; assembly: GCF_965119305.1. Classification (NCBI taxonomy): domain Eukaryota; kingdom Metazoa; phylum Chordata; class Amphibia; order Anura; family Ranidae; genus Pelophylax; species Pelophylax lessonae. The sequence goes on along the minus strand of NC_138769.1, from coordinate 659,399,905 downwards.
TTTTGGGGTTACCAGTGACACTACTACAGTAATCAGTGCTATACATATGCACTGTTACTGTAAAAATGACACTGGCAGGGAAGGGGTTCATTTTATTGGAGAGGGAGGGGTTAATGTATGCCTGGTGCTTACTAACGTGTGTGGGGGGAGGGGACTGTGTGACACAGGGACAGATCGCAGGTTCAGCTATGCTGAATCCTGCAATCTGACCCTGTCTGTCACTTAGGAGATCCGCCCGCTTTGTTTACACAAGCGGGTGGATCTCCAGACTCGATTCCCCGACGATCACCTGGCCCGACTCCCGCTGTGACTGAATACAGCGGGAGCGAAGCCTCCGGCGGCGCGCGCGCAGCCGAGAAGGGGGAGTGTCTGCCGACGTAGGTCTACGTCGTCAGACCTACAAAAGCCACTTTGCCGCAGTAGAGCTCTAGTGAGCAGTGGTAAAGTGGTTAAACTAACAAAATGTTGTTGCTGTACGCGGCTGCGCTACTTCAACTGACAATTGCGTGCTCATGCAACACTGTACACAAATTAAATTTATGTTTGTTTCAGGCAAATAGCGCTTTCTTTTGGTGGTATTTGATCACTACTGTGTTTTTTTTCTTTTTTGCACTATAAAATTTTGGAAAAAACCCAATATTTTTACTTTTTGCTTTAAAATGTAACCCAATGAGTGTATATTTATTGATTTGCATGAATACGTTAGCGCCTACAAATGAGTGTGTTTGTATGTGTATATATGTGTATAATATATATATTATACTCTGAACAAAATTCTAAACGCATGAGCTGAACTCAAAGATCTAAGACTTTTTCTATGTACACAAAAGGCCTATTTCTCTCAAATATTCACAAATCTGTCTAATCTGTGTTAGTGAGCACTTCTCCTTTGCCGAGATAATCCTCACAGGTGTGGCATATCAAGATGCTGATTAGACAGCATGAATATTGCACAGGTGTGCCTTAGGCTGGCCACAATAAAAGGCCGCTCTAAAATGTGCCGTTTTATCACACAGCACAATGCCACAGATGTCACAAGTTTTGAGGGAGCGTTCAATTTGCATGCTGACTGCAGGAATGTCCACCAGAGAGCTCTTGCCCTTGAATGATCATTTCTCACCATAAGTCGTCTCCAAAGGCGTTTCAGAGAATTTGTCAGTACATCCAACCGGCCTCACAACCGCAGACCATGAGTAACCACACCAGCCCAGGACCTCCACATCCAGCATCTTCACCTCCAAGATCGTCTGAGAGCAGCCACCTGGACAGATTTGTGAACAATATTTGAGAAAAATAGGCCTTTTGTGTACATAGAAAAAGTCTTGGATCTTTGAGTTCAGCTCATGAAAAATCGGGGCAAGCGTAAATATAATAAGGTTCTGTATGTATGTATATGTGTGTGTGTGTGTGTATGTATATATATATATATATATATATATATATATATATATATATATATATATATATATATATATATATATATATATATATATATATATATAATATATATATATATATATATATATACATACACACACACACACACACACACACACACACACACACACACACACATATATATATATATAGTGTTAGTAATTAGTGATGGTCAGCAACTTATAGCAGCACTGTAATAGTACAACAGGCATTCGGACAGTGACAATACTATGCTAAAAAAAATACACTTTTACTGTACTAATAACACTGGGTGGGAAGGGGTTAACGTCATAGGGTTGTGTGCCTAGGAAGTGTAATGTAACTACACTGTGTACTGTTTTACTAAGGGATGTGCTGGTTTGTGTCTCCCTGCTTTGCAGAGACACAACCTGGCACATCCCGCTGCCAGTAGGGAGATCTGTGTTTACAAAACAGATCTGTCTCCTGTCATTCACTCCTGACGACCCGGTGATCGGCATGTAAGGGAGCCGGTGAGACTGCTGCTGGGTGGGTGCATGCGTGCCCCCTACCCAGAAATACCTGGTGCCAACAGTAAATAGACAAAAGCCCAGGTGCCAGAACGCACTTTTTAGTCACCATGGCAACCTAGTGCCTAGGATTTTTCAAGCCCTGATATGTGTTTTTTTTCTCCTTCTGTTTACTGTGGTATAAAGCAATAGCTGTTTATATACCGATCAGCCATAACTTTATGACCACTGTGGCCAAAGTGACTTTTTAATAAAGCGGTAGAAGAAAAAGAAAAAAAAAAAATTCTCTCTGCAGGGTAAAGGCATATTGTGGTAGTATGCATCACATTATGAAAGACTTGCTTTTTAATTATGCACTCCAGCGGCAGGCATTCACCACTGCGGAGGCTTCCATCTTCACCCGGCCTTCCCTCCGGGTTGGCAGGCTGCAGTCTCTTGAATGGCGAAGCTGCAATGTCACTCTTGCACGTTGGGAGTCATTGGCATGGCACAGAGCTCCAAAGGAACAGCATAGGTATGCCATTCCTTAAGCGTGCATGTGGCATTGATGTCACCCGCTGCCAACCAAGTGAATATCTCTTAAATCTGTTTAGGCAGGGAAAAGACGGTGCAAATTTCTTTCTGGGTTGCAGGAGAGAAATTTTCACAATTCCCCCATCAACACAGTCGGTGCTGATGGGAATCCTTGACATTTTGTTCTTCTAGCGGGGGAGGGGAAGCCATCCCCGCTAGAAGAAGTCCAGCGATTATTGCTAGCGGCTGCAGCAGCCGCTAGCGATAATCGCAAGTAAATCCGGCTGGCTGGTTGTACCAAAATTGATCTGAAATGACTGAGATTTGAGCTGCCTATGGCTGACTTTAGGAGATATTAATTTAATCTACAGGTAAGCTTTAATGTAATCTTACCTGTAGGTAAAAATCCAATTCAGGGGTCTATTACTGCTTTAACCACTTGCCTACTGTGCACTTAAACACCCTTCCCATCCAGGCCAATTTTCAGCTTTCAGCGCTGTCACACTTTGAATGACAATTGCGCGGTCATGCTACACTGTACCCATATGAAATTTTTTATCATTTTTTTCACACAAATAGAGCTTTCTTTTGGTGGTATGTAATCACCTCTGGGTTTTTTATTTTTTACAAAAAAAAAGAATAAAGACAGAAAATTTTGAAAAAAAAAAAAAGTTTTTCTTATTTTCTGCGAGTAAATTTTGAAAATAAATTTTTCTCCTTCACTGATGTGCGCTGATGAGGCGGCACTGATGGGCACTGATAGGCTGCACTGATGAGGTGGCACTTATGGGCACTAATGAGGTGGCACTTATGGGCACTGATGAGGAGGTACTAATATGCCGCACTGATGAGCATTGATAGGCGGCACCGATAGGCAGCACTGAGAGGTGGCACTGCTGGGCACTGAGAGGTGGCACTGCTGGGCACTGAGAGGTGGCACTGCTGGGCACTGAGAGGTGGCACTGCTGGGCACTGAGAGGTGGCACTGCTGGGCACTGACGGGCGGCACTGAGGCGGCACTGACGGGCGGCACTGATAGGCGACACTGATGGGCACTGGCGGATGGCACTGGACACTGATGGGTGGCACTGATGAGCGGCAATGATGGGCAGCACCATCAGTGCCCACACTCAGTGCCCATAGTGCTGCCAGTCAGTGCTCATCAGTGCCTAGATGAGCAAGCACTGATGGGCACTGACTAGCAGCACTATGGACACTGATTGTGGGCATTTATGGGGGGCACTGATGGCGGGCACTGTGGGCACTGATGGGGGGGCACTGTGTGTGTGTTTTTACCTTCAGTAATCAGGGCACTGGTGATCGGTGCCCTGATTACATTCTCCTGTGTCCCCGGCGCTGTGAGGCTCCCCCTCCTTCCTCACACTGCAGGCTCCGTGTGAGGAAGGAGCGCCGGCAATGAGAGATGATCTCATATGTTTACATATGAGATCATCGCTCATTGGACGGCCCGATCACGTGGTGAATGGCCGCTGTGATTGGCCATTCACCACGATCTGTGATTTTCCCCGCAGCGCGCTCGCGGGAGCGCGCTGGGGGCGTGTCACTGGGAGGCCGTTTAAAAACGGCCTCCCGAAAATTCGAGTCCGCGCTGCAGCCGTATATAGGCTGTAGCGCGGATGGGAAGAAGTTAAGATGTGTGCTTGTATTAAAAGCAGAGATTGCATGTAACTAAGATTAAAATAAACAAAGTAAGCTTTCTGAATTTCGAACCGTTTTTTTATTGGATAGCGGTAGCCGCCCACTGAACACTTTCATTTGTTGCCTGCAATTATTTAAAGTAATTGTAAATGACCACCTTGTAAAACAACCCATTCAATTTAAAAAAGAAATGAAAGGCAAAACATTTTTGTATAGATATAAAAAGAACATTATAAATACCGGTTTTCCCTTTTTTAAAAGCGATACACATTCCCTCTGTTCTCAACTGCATAAGAGCTGAGGGAGGGGAAGCAACAGCACACTGAGCTTGCCAGTGACAGGCTGTTCAGGGGTGGGGGGTGGGGGGGGGCAGTTTAGGACAATTCTGATCATTGGAGGAGAGCAGCTTGAGTTCCCAGCACAGCTATAGAACTGACCATGGTGTGATCTTTTGCTTAGTGTGGTCAGTTTTTAATAGGAAAGCAGAGGGACTGGCAGGAACACCAGAAATTTAACACAAAGGAAGCAATACAAAGAGAACAGGAGACTTTCTCAAACAAGTACATTGTACTGCAGGCACATATCAGTAATAGAAAATGTTGGGGTAACAAACGCCTTAATTGAATGCATTTAGTTTAAAGCCTGATAATAACTTCCTGACCTGCTGTGGTTTACAATCAGTACTGATGACCAATAGAGATTGCACTGCGTTGTTTTCTTCGAAATTATTGAGAAGTGGATTTTTCTTTTTCTGGCAGTAGATATTTGGTGGCGGTTGACAGTGTCTGATAAGATAAAATGATTTGTGAAGTGATAGTTGCAGCATATGTACAGTATCTCACAAAAGTGAGTACACCCCTCACATTTTTGTAAATATTTTATTATATCTTTTCATATGACAACACTAAAGAAATTACACTTTGTTACAATGTAAAGTAGTGAGTGTACAGCTTGTATAACAGTGTAAATTTGCTGTCCCCTCAAAATAACTCACCATAAAACCGTTAATGTCTAAACCGCTGGCAACAAAAGTGAGTACACCCCTAAGTGAAAATGTCCAAATTTGGCCTGAAGTGTCAATTTCTTGTTTGTAACAAAGTGTCATTTCTTCAGTGTTGTCACATGAAAAGATATAATAAAATATTTTCAAAAATGTGAGGAGTGTACTCTCTTTTGTGAGATACTGTATATAGGGCCATAGACACTATAAGATTTTCTGAAGACTTTTTCCTTCAGATTTACCTTTTCTATGTAGTGCAAGGTCCGGCCAGATTGCTCACAAATGTAAAGTGTTTAGGTTTGACCTCATATTATATGGTTTTAGTAAATCTGAAGGAAAAAGTCTTCAGAAAATCTTAGTGTGTATGGCCCATATGGGTGGAGGCGCTCCAGAGGGGAGTCCTGTGTAGCAAACAATTGGCTCAATTCCCTCACTGAGCGAGAGCATGTTATTTATTTCATGATTTTTTCCACCTCATTGTTAAAAAGGAGTTCCTAAAGCATTGTCAAGTGAGCTCTTTATTGGTCAATATTCTGCACACTGCTATTTGAGAATACGGTCCTATATCACTGCATTAGAAACTAGAACAATTTGTTTCATAAGTTGCAGTTTATGATCCGCTGGCATATTTGTCAAGGAGGTCCAGTTATGTCTCCATTTAGCCATAATTTCCTAATTTGCCATAAAATGGTAGCTAATCCCCATCTAAAACCCAGAATACATGAAAAGGCTGAATAAAAAAAAAAGAAACTCCATACTTTAATGAATTTTATTACACACAAGCACTATATAGTACCCACTTTTTTTTTTTTTTTTTTTTTTTTTTATAGTAAAATATAAAAGGTTTAATGCCGAATGAATAGATACCTAACATGTCACGCTTTAAAACTGCGTATGCCCTTGGAACGGCACCAAACTATGGTACCTACAAAAAAAAAAAATCTCCATAGGCGACGCTCTAAACACCATTACAGGTTACCAGTTTAGCGTAACACAGGAAGTCTGGAGTTAAAATTATTGCTCTTGTTCTGACATTTGCAATGATACCTGACGTGTGGTGCAATCACTGTTTACATATGGGTGCAGAACTTGCATATGCTCTTGCATTTGTGCGTTAGGATTTGGGGGGAGGGGGGAGGTGTTGTGTTTTATTTTTGGTTTCTTGTTTATGTATTTTATTTAAAAGGTTTTCTCTTTTGCTCATTGACAGACACAGCTTCAGATCTTTATAACTGTTTGGTTAGATTGCCCCCTACAGGACTAGGACACAAGGCAAAAAAGTCTGGCTACGCCCATAGGCAGTTTCAGGGGGTGTACTCCCTCTCTCTGCTATAGACACTCAATTTTTTTTTTCTGCCTAGTAAGGACCTAGTTCCTTGATGGGATCTTTTGGTCCTGGCAATTTTTTTTCTTTTTAGATAGAAATTTATTTTTTCTCTTGGATTTTTCCTGCGAGATCTTCAATTAACTACCGGACTGGGCGACGGGCTAGATAATCTAGATCCAGTGGTCACCCCAGTCTGGCCAGCGAGCGCACGCAGACCTCAGCTCCGCCATAGGTCGGCTGTGACAAAGCCCCCCTGCATGGGGGCTGGCCTGCGAGTTAAACGCTTCACGAGGGGTTCTGTCTGGAGCAGTGCCCGCCATGTTTCTGGTATGGTGAGTAGCTGTTCCCCCTCCCCCTGGAGGTTTTTGGGGTGGACCTGGGCCCCTCCTTGGGACGGTCTGACCCTTGGGTCCCCTTCCTTCCCATCAGGCACCCCCCCTTGTCATCTGTCCCCCATCCTACCCCCCCTCTCTCCACATATATTGGGGCTGTTTGGATGGTCGGGTCCACCTCCTTGGGTGGTGGCAGGGAGCTATGTTGGGGGGGGGGGTGCACCGCTGGCGACCAGACGATCAACTGTGTTGGGGGGGTTTTGCAACTGGTGGGGGCTCTTGCCATGGCCCCCCATCCTGACCGGGGTCTGTCCTTGAGGCCTTGTTTCCATCCTGGGTTCCTGCAAGCCTCGTGGTGCCGCGAGAGGCCTCCACTTTGTTGTAGCCTGTGTGTTTCTATACATTTTGTGGTGGTTTGCCATTAAAAATAGCGGTGGCCATGACAGTAGAGCCCTGTAGGCGACGGGAGCCCCTCCTCCTCCTTTGGTGCTGACTCCTGGATCCTTTAACTTCCTGATCGCTGCACTTGGAGTGCAGATTATCCTGGTGGCTGCAGGTGCCTTTTTCTGCTGGGTGGTGAGTCTGGTGGGGTTCTCTCCATCTCTGCTAAGGATCGCTTGGAGCTTGTGCCTGGTGACCGGGTGGTGCTGCCAGCACGGTGGGGGTTGTCCCTTAGCAGTGTGTTACGTTTTTTTATGGGGTCCCCCTGGTGACTCATGGAGTCTTTGGAGCACATCTCCGCACCTGATCCCCTCTCTGAGGCTGCGGGGCCTTCCGGGTCCCAACCATCCAGTGATGCATCCGTCGTTAATGCCTGGAGTCCTTTGTGTCCCGGGTGGAGGTGGTCTTGGTGCGAAAAGGCGCTGCTGGAAGCACTGATTGTTTCTGTGCGTGAGACCTTGAAGATGGAGGATGCAGCTGCGACAGAGGCGCAGGTTCCCTTTGGCACTCACTATCCAGAGTGGCAAAGGTGTTTCCTTTCCACGCCTATTTTGACAGAATTGTCGCTAAAGAGTGGGAATGACCAAAGCACCCCCATGGGGTCCCGAAGCCCTGTACTAGGCATTACCCCTAAGAGGAGTCTCTCCTTAAGAAGTGGATTGTTCCGCCGGTGGTGGACCCTCCAGTTTCCCGATTTTAAACAAGGCAACCATGTTTCTGGTTGAAGAGTCCTTGGCCTTTAAGGATCCAGCTGACAGGCGGAGGCTGTGGCCCGCAGTATGTACACTCTGGCTGGTTTGGCACTGAGGCCAGTATTCACCATTGCCCTGGTGTCGCAAACTCTGACCACGTGAGCTAAGCTTTTACGTTATGACCTGGAGGGAAAACAGCTCCCCACTGCCTTTGCTGAGCTGGCGAACCAGCTGGTCCAGGGGCTACAGTTTATCTGTGATGCCTCTTTGGATGCGGCTCCCCTAGTGGCTCGGCTCTCTGTTTTGGCAGTGGTCATTCGGCGTGTCTTTTGGCTCAAATGCTGGTCTGAGGACCAGACTTCAAAAAGGCCTTGACTGATCTTCCCTTTCAAGGAGATCGCCTGTTTGGAGCTACACTGGATGACATCATAAAATGTCTCACGGGGGAAGAATACCTTTTCTTCCGCAGGCTACTAAGGAACCTCCTCTTAGATGTGGGCCCTCCTCCTCGGCTCATACGTTTTTTTTTTTTTAATCCCTCAGGGGTCGACTAACAAGGGCTCAAACCATTTTAAGGCCCCCCTCTATGGATCCAAATGAAACTGGACTGGCAAACCGAAAGCGGGCTTCTCCAGACCCACGGACAAGGCTCCTTAAGCATGAAGGTGCGCCCTCACCCATATTGGGGGTGGGGGCATGTTTTCGCTGGTTTCTGGAGTCGTGGACTTCCCTGGTACAAGACAAGTGGGTCCACAAAGTCATTTTGTCCGGCTACAAGATCGAGTTTCGCTCTTGTCCCCCAGGAGGTTCTTTCCTTCCAACTTGAGCTTGTCCCCAGACCGCGTACAGGGTCTGTTTAGGGCAGTACAAGACCTGTTGCTTCAAGGGGTAATTGTCCCGGTTCTGACTTCATAACGGTTTCAGGGTTTTTTACCTAACCCTGTTTACAATTCCCAGGAAGGAAGGCAAAGTGCGTCCAATCCTGGACCTCAAGGCACTGAACTGCTTTGTGCGGGTGCAGAAGTTCAGAATGGAGTCCATTCGCACAATGGTGGCATCCCTGCGTCAGAGGGATTTCCTTGCTTCTATCTACTTTTCGTATTCCAATATGTGCCAGTCGCCAGCGCTTTCTCCGCTTTGCTTTATCAGTTTGTGGCGTTACCCTTTGGTCTCGCCTCCGCTCCTCGAGTCTTCACAAAAGTCTTAGTCCCGGTACTAGCTTTGTTACGCCAACGGGAGATCACGGCGCTGGGCTACTTTGATGATCTCCCTCTGCGAGCGGAGTCTCCTTCTGCGAGCGGAGTTTCCTTCTGCTCTGGTGGAAAACCTGGAGATCACAATACGGACTCTGCGGGAGTTCAGCTGGATTCTGAATTATCAGACATCTGGACTATCTGGGCCTGACTCTGGATTCGGCCTTAGCCAGAGTGCTCCTTCCTCTAGACCAACTCCAGAAATTGCAGGCTGCAATTCATCCCCAGCTGTCCAGCAGATGGTCATCCCTCCGGACTTGCATGCGGGTGCTGGGCCTGATGGTGTCTACCTTCGAGGCAGTGCCGTATGTACAGTTCCATACGAGGTCCCTGCAAAGGGGGATTCAGGACAATCCGATCCGGCTGAGTCAGGGAACGAAGGAGTCCCTGATATAGTGGCTTCTCTCTCTGGTGCTTCGGCTGGTCAAGCCCCCCCCCCCCCCACTTGTATTGGACACGTCCTTGGCAAGCATTTTGCCCAGGGGATCTGGACACTGGAAGAGTCCAGACTACCGATCAATGTCTTGGAACTATGAGTGATCAGACTGTGCCTAGACCATGGGATGGATCGTCTTCAGGGATGTCCAGTGTGCATTTAATCAGACAATGGCCGTGGCTTATGTCAATCACCAGGGGGGCACAAAAAGTATCCTGGCGACTCTAGAGGTAGCCGGCATTCTAAGGTTGGCAGAGCGGTTCCTTCCAGCCCTCTACGCCATACACATTCCCGGGGTGGAAAACTTGCTGGCGGATTACCTCAGTTGTCAGGGGTTGGACCACGGAGAGTGGTCCCTTAATCCGGAGGCGTTTCATCAGTTGTGTCCCCGGTGGGGCACCCCAGAGGTGGATCTGTTGGCGTCTCGACAGAAATTTGCAGAGGTTTGTGGCTCATTTAAGGTATCCGATGGCGGACGCTAAAGACGCGCTGATAGCCCCGTGGGGGCCGTATCGTCTAATTTACGACCCCCCCCCCCTCCTTTCAAGCTTCTGCCAAGACTTCTACGCAGGAGTAAGCGCAAGGGATTCCAATCATCTTAGTGGCCCTGAACTGGCCTCGCTGGGCTTTGTATGCCGAACTGGTGCAGCTGGTCCCTGACGTTCCTTGGAAGCTTCCTCTCAGGGAGGATTTGCTGTCCCAAGGACCGATCTTCCATCTTGCTTTTACAGTCTCAGGCTGTGACGGCTTGGCTGTTGAAGGCCAGGTGCTGAAGGATAGAGGTTTATCTGAGTTGGTGATTCCTATACAGTTGAAAGCTAGGAAATCTATTTTGAAAATCTGCCATTATACATGGAAGACATGCATTGCGTGCTGTGAGTCGCTTGGGGTTCATCCTCACTCCTTGCTGACTCGCATCCTAACCTTCCTTCAACAGGGGGTTGAACAGAAGTTGGCCTTAAGTACCATCAAGGCCAAGTGTCAGCTTTGACGGTCTTCTTCCAGTGACCTTTGGCCACACACTACCTGGTGCGTACCTTTTCTTCAGGGTGTCCGACATTTGGTCCCTCCAGTGCGTGCTCCGCTGCTGCTTTGGGACCTCAGTTTGGTGCTTTCGGTACTCCAGAAGCCTCCCTTTGAGAATCTTTGAGAGATTCCCCTGCTTACACTGTCCCAGAAGGTGGCTTTTTTAGTGGTTTTTACCTTTTGGGTGCAGGTTGTCGGAACTGGCGACGTTATCCTGCCATTTACCTTACATGGTGCTTCAGAGATAAGGTGGTTCTTCGCCCCTGCCTGTCATCCCTTCCAAAGGTTGTCTCTTATTTTCATTTGAATGAAGACATTGTGTTGTCTTCCTTGTGTCCCAGGCCTAAACATCCGAAGGAAATTTTGCTTACATGCCATGGATTTGGTCCAGGAAATTAGAGTGTACCTGGTAGCTACGGAGTCTGCTCTCTTTGTGCTCGAGCAGGCCTCATCCCGGTAAACCCACTTCTCTGCCAGGACGTCAAATGATGTCAACCCGGGTGAAGTGGTTAAATAACAAACATGACACATTAACCTGCTCTGTGTAAGGCCCCGTTCACATAGGGGCGATGCTACCTCGGAGCAGCTGCCACGGACTTCATAACATTGAAGTCTATGGCGGTCGCCTCCTGGTCGCCCCAAAGAAGCTCCGGACCCTTTTTCTAAGTCGGAGCGACTTGTGTCGCTCCTATTAGAACGGGTCCGCAGCTTCCCTATGGGAGGCGACCTGTGAGGCGACCAGGTCGCCTCACAGGTCGCCTTAGTGTGAACGGGGACTAATGGTTTTGCACAGAGCAGCCCTGATCCTCCTCCTCCTTTTCCTGCCAATGCCCCTGGCTCTTCCGCCGAGTGCCCCCATAGAAAACCGCTTGATGTGGGGGCATGTGTGTGTTTGCTCCTGGAGGAAACAGACCCTCATACTCTGCCCCTTGTGGCTACCTTTCAAGCTCTAATGTCTGATCTCGTGGATTTGGTCTGGGTATGGGAAGATCTCGGCCCCCTGTACACTACATGGGCCAGTGCTAGACTCTGCAGCCTTTAGACTGAGTAAACATTGCCATAGAAGGAGACAAGTGTTCTCTTTTTTCATTTAGCAATCCTGTTGCTGGTGTGAGTTTCCACCGGGGACAGGTTTAAAAAAGACGTTACCCTAATACTGGAAGCTGCAAAGATACAACCGGGAAAGCTGGTGTCACCACCTTTTTGCTAAATATTGATTGGGACCATTTAATCATAAGCGAGTGCCAGTTGTGCCACAGTTAATTTTCAACTTGCTGAACATACTCGGTATTGAATTGAATATGGAAAAAAAATTACCTATGTGGTACTTCATTTACTGTCATCGTTTTAAGTTTCAGCAGAGTGTACAAAAAATATGCAGCTAAACCATCCAATCTTGTTATTTTCTTTCCCTTATTCACAGTGACCATGTAGATGGTAATCTTGCACTTTGGTCTCCTGCACCTAATGTGGCCAGTTGTCCAATGGTTGGATAGTCCTCTGAGTATTGGGCTGACTTGGGGATGTCTGGTAGAGAGTTTTTTCGACCTGGGTTCTGTGGAACCCTAGCTTTCCTCCAGATGTTGCTATGGGTTCCTAGAGAAAGGAGCAATTTCTGCCTTTCATATAAGTATTTCTTGTTGGCCACACGTGTAAGGGGCAACCTTCTCTGTGACTAGGGCCGCACCAATGCAATTTTCAGTCTTAGTCCTTAGAGTTCAATATTGAGTTGGCCCACCCTTTGCAGCTACAACAGCTTCAACTCTTCTATGAAGGCCATCCACAAGGTTTAGGAGTGTATCTGGGAATGTTTGACCATTCTTCCAGAAGCGCATTTTGTGAGGTCAGGCAATGATGTTGGACGAGAAGGCCTGGCTCGCAGTCTCAACTCAAATTCATCCAAATGTCTTCTGTCAGGTTGAGGTCAGGACTCTATGCAGGCCAGTCAAGTGCCTCCACCCCGAACACGCTCATCCATGTCTTTATGGACCTTGCTTTGTGCACTGGTGCACAGTCATGTTGGAACAGAAAGGGGCCATCCCCAAACTGTTTCCACAAAGTTTGGCGCATGAAATTGTCCAAAATGTCTTGGTATGCTGACACCTTCAAGCGCGGTTAATCAAAAACTCCCTGCAGTAGGTTAACCAATGGGACCCTGTAATATCCAAACTAAAACAATCCTTGGCTGCCAGTCCCAAGCATGGGATGCAAATGCAATGAAATAAAACAGTAAAAGACAGCGCACAATAGTGACAGTCAGGTGTCAATAGAGAATCCCCAGACAGCAAACCATATAAGGTTAGTTCAGGGGTGAAAAAAAAAAAAGGTGACTAACAGACTAACACGTTACCACTGGTGTGCGGGTGGCAGGGCATTGTGGGATGGTGGATGCCAATGGTCACTGCGAGTTAATCCAACGCTATGCCTCTTGGAGATGTAAAGGTGTCCAACGCAACAGGATCCCTATGGAAGCAAGGGAAGATCCTAGCTGGTTGCTGCCGGCACGAACCAGTCGTGTTGTGGAACTGCTGAGGGTTGCATGCTGTCTGGAAGTGATGTCACTCGGTGGAACGAGGCCAAATGCAGGAACCAACATGGAACGCAAGCCAATCCATCGCCGTGACTACGCATTTCGCGGGTATGCGCTTTGTCAAGTCACCTGGCAATGCATTGGCTTGCGTTCCACATGAGATATATACTGTAGGCAGGCTGCCCCAAAGCTGACATGACGTCCGCCCCATACCCATGTGTGCGCTCCAAGCTGGTTTACAGTGGTGCCGGGACATCCTAAATCTCATCCAGCCCTGTGGGCACCGCAAGCGGCCGTGGTTTTCCATCATCGGCAGACATGACTACAGTGCAGATCTGGATTTAACATATTATAGATCTGTAACAACATGTAAGTTGATCTAGCATTTTTTAATAAACTGTTTGCCCATTGCTCCACTTAAATGGCGATTCCCTGTCTTTGTATACTAGATTCACACAGGAGCGTGCAGGAAACCGCATGTGTTTCGATAGGAATCACACCGCATTCCTGTTCCAATCTCATGCAATTCTTTGCAGTGCGATTTAAGCCCATTAATTTTGTATGGGCTCAAATTGCACTGCAAAGGTGTCGGTTTTGGCTTTCGGAGCATTTGCATTAGTATAGGTAACAGTGCAACCCTACCAGTGACCATCACACTTCTGTACAGTGAGCTGTACATATAGTAGTTATCAAAAATAAAAGTTGGACAAGGAGCAGATCCAATATACGTTCAAGCCAAAGGGCTGGAAGGGTACACGGATCGCAACCTGCCAAGAGTGTGGGACTTGGGAGGCATAGATAGGGTGGTAAGAACAATTTATCAAGGACCATAATGTAGTATAAAAAATATTTTATTCCAAATGTAATTATAATTCACTATGAGACCATGGAAAAACAAACATGTACATAACATTTCAAAATAATATGAGTAAATCACAATAGTAGTAGTATGGATCATATAGGTCCTACATGTTTCGCCGGGGGGTAAAGACCATCTGCATTGGCTTCTTCAGGGACCCAAACCATATAATCCTTCTACTGGTTCTAAACGATAAAACCTATCATATATTAGTTAAATAGACATGAAGATGCCATGGAATCATATCTACATTTTGCATAGCAAAAAGCTTACCCTTTAATTTTTGACAAAAGATGACATCTGTTGAAAGTAACAGTTATACATAGTAGTTATCAGTAGGGGTTCTGAGCCTGGAAAGTAATTTGAATGGGTCATCTGTTTAAAGGTTGAGAAAGGCTGTTTTGTTGGGGGGGGGGGGGGGCAGTGGTAGAACTCAATGCTCATGTATTGGATAGAAATGTAATAGGGGTTCTTATTTTTAATGTGCTTTTTTTTTTTCTTTGCAAATGAATGCAAGTAAACAAAAACACTTTTGTATTTAAAATCTGTTTGATCCTTTGTTATCCAGTGTCCTGATGGAAAGCACCTGGAGGGACTTTCAAAGCAGCTGGACTGGGATGCACGAAAGATCCAGAGGTGGTTCAGACAAAGGCGAAATCAGGATAAGCCGAGCTTAGTAACAAAATTTTCAGAGAGCATGTGAGTGGATCCGTCTTCTGTCTCTTATTGTAATTAGAAGTGTTTGCTGCTAAAACACATGGTATTCACATGATATTTCCATCACAAATTTAAAAAAAATGGCAGTATTGAATAAAGAGTTCATATTTTTTAATCTGTATGAATAGAATAAAGAAACGTGCAGTACATCTCAGGAATACATAAACCTTTCCCCATATTTTATCTCTGTAAAGACTCTAGAATTACACACAAATACCTGTTGATGATCCAGAAATGTACACTGCACTCGTGAGACTGATAACACAGCATTTTTGTGGACTTAGTGGTGTCAGCCCTAACAAGTTGTGTTTTACTGAACTATTCTAACCTTGCTATTATCCTATTCTTAACAATGACACTGATCTGTAGCCCCAGAAAGAAGCTAGATGGGCAGTTTGGCCTCCTTGAGATAACACAGGATGTAGGACAGCTTTGAATTTCTGACATGGTCAACTGGTATTTTCGTTTTACGTCTATAACTGATATAACAAAAAAATAAAACATTTCTATAGTATTTTTACCAGGCCAAAAGGGAACAAAAAAAGTTTGCTGTTGCGGTTTACATGCGGAATTAAGCATGCGAGATATATACAGTATCTCATAAAAATGAGTACACCCCTCACATTTTTGTAAATATTTTATTATATCTTTTCATGTGACAGCACTGAAGAAATTACACTTTGTTACAATGTAAAGTAGTGAGTGTACAGCTTGTATAACAGTTTAAATTTGCTGTCCCCTCAAAATAACTCAACCCACAGCCATTAATGTCTAAACCGCTGGCAACAAAAGTGAGTACACCCCTAAAGGAAAATGTCCATATTGGGCCCAAAGTGACAATATTTTGTGTGGCCACCATTGTTTTCCAGCACTGCCTTAACCCTCTTGGGCATAGAGTTCACCAGAGCTTCACAGGTTACCACTGGAGTCCTCTTCCACTCCTCCATGACCACATCATGGAGCTGGTGGGTGTTGGAGACCTTGCACTCCTCCACCTTCTGTTTGAAGATGCCCCACAGATGCTCAATAGGGTTTAGGTCTGGAGACATGTACTGTGACATGCTGAAGGAGAGCATGATCCCCTCCCTTCAGAGGTAAGGATCTGGTTAAGTCCTTTGAGCCACAGGACGTGTAAATTAGATTTAGCAGAAAATAAAGGACGTTTTTAGCAAATCTTGTAACTAAAGCTGGCCATGTACCAGTAAAATTTGTTTCACATGTTTCCTTTTTAAAACATACACTCAATTTTATTTTATTTTTTTATTTCTCTTTTGTTCGTTGACTGACACAGCTCCAGAATCTTCTTGACCATTGGGTTATGCTGCCCCCTACAGGAGTAGAACACTAGGCAGGAAAAAGCTTTACCACACCTATGGGGCAGTCCCGGGGGGTATACTCCCACTTCCTGCTATAGGCATTCAGTCTTTTTCTGCCCAGTCAGGAGTAATGACCTAGTCCCTTGCTTGGGATCTCTGGTCCTAGCATTTTTGTCTTTTTTTTATTTTATTTTTTTTTAACTGATTTTTTTTTCCTTTCTTTCTTTTTTTTTTTCCTGTGAGAACAACAATCAACTGCTGGACTGGGCGACGGTCTGGATATTGTAGATTCTTATGGTCTCTCCAGTCCAGCCAGCAAGCATGACCTGACTTCAGCTCCACGCTAGTTAGGCCGTGACATAACCCCACTGGACGGGAGCTGGCCGTCGAGTTAAACGTCTTGCGAGGACCCATAGACCTGGGTATGACCCAAGTCACAGTGTGCCTCTGGCCTGCAGCACCCTCATTCTGATGGTGCTTAGGTCTGTCTGGAGTGGTGCCCACCCAGTTTCCACTTCCACTGGTGGCTTATTGGGGTAGACGTGGGCCCCTCTCTGGGATGGTCGGACCCCCGGGTTCCTTGCTTTCCAATGTAGCGTTCCCCCCCCTCAATTATCAGGGTCCCCCTGTGGCCCCTACCCCCACACCAAGCTCATCCCTCCTTTCCCTCCCAGGGGTGGCCATAGTTGTGTCTGTGTGGGGGTGTTGAGCAGGCGATTGGGGGCGGGGGCGACGCTGGCTGCTTAAAACGTGTTTTTTTGAGGGGATGGTCCTGGTGGGGGCCCCTACCAGGGCTCCTCACTGTCCATTTGCTTCTGGGGGTCCTCTGGAGGGTCCGGGGAGCTGCGTGGGCGCCGCCATTTTGTTGAGGATGGCTGCTGTATATATCGCCGGCCATTTTCTTGTAGTATCCCATTGATTAAACGGTGGACATTTTTTGTAGCCTATGGGGTGGCTATTCGGCGGTGGACCTCTAGTGTTCTTTCCTGAACTTTCTCTTCCTCTCTGATCGCCGCACTGCGTGCAGCCTTGGCATTGTGCTCAGTACCTGAGTCGGTGGTGAGTCCATGTGGGTGCAAAAGGACCTCCCTCTTTCTGCTATAGTTGGGACTTGTGGTGCCGCTGGTGCAGCGGTGGGTTTTTTTTATGCAGTATTTTTTTCTTTTTTGCTAGTGGTCCCCAGGTTAACCCATGGAGTCCCTGGAGCACCTGACCCCCTTTGAGGCTGCGGGCCCCTCTGGGTCCCAGTCCGCTTTGTCTGCTCTGACGGCAGTCCTAGAGTCACTAGTGTCCAGGGTAGATATGGTCCTGCAAAACCGGCCCGACAAAAAGCGTTCCCCCGCCTTCACTTGCATCCTCTATCTTCTCAGATTCTGAGGTTGATCTGGCCGCCGCGGACTCAGTTACCCTACTGGGTCTGCGTCCATGCACTCTGAGTGCTTTGATAGTGAGGGTCATTCCTCTTTCACTACGGCCACGCATGAAAAGACGCTAGTGGATACACCGATTTTATTGGTGCAGAAAACTTTAAATTTGAGGAAGTAGCTGCGTGGGAGACGCCGGTACCTGCAGATCCTCAAAGGCAGCAAAGGTTTTCCCCTTTCCCGCCTATTTGACAAAATTGTCGCGAGTCAGAGGGGTTTCCCTAAACGGTCTGTTGGGGTGCCTAAGCGCTTTTCTTGAAGGTATCCTTTTGAAGAGTCCCTGTTTAAAAAAAAATAACGGTACAGCCTGAGGTGGATTTTCAGGTTTCCAGGTTAAATAAAGCCATCCTTTTCCCGGTGGAGGACTCTCTGTCTCAGTTTTTTAAAGACCCTTTTGACAAGAGAGCTGCATCTCTCTTCCCAACACGTTTTTACCATGGCCGGTTCCATCCGTAGACCAGTGTTTACCATAACTTTGGTTTCTTAGTCCTTAACGGAATGGGCGAAGCTTCTGCGCCAGGATTTGGTAGGGGAACAGATTCCCACTAATTTCGCGGAGCTGGTGGACCAGTTGGTCCAGGGGTTGCAGTTCATCTGTGGCTCTCTGGATGCAGCTCCCTTAGTCTGCAGGGTATCTGTAACAGCGGTGATCCTTCGGCGCATGATATGGCTCAAATACTGGTCTGCGTATCAGGCTTCCGAGAAGGTCCTGTCTGATCTCCCTTTTGTGGGAGATTACCTGTTCGGAGCTTCCATGGATGAGATTATTAAGGGTCTTACAGGGGGGAAGAGTAATCCTCTCCCGCAGGCTATCAGGAGCTAGGAGTCTCGTCGATTGTGTGACCCTTTCTTCTCGGGTCACAAAGTACCCTTTCAGATCTCAGGACAAGGGATGATCGAAAAACCAGTTCGAACCCCCTCAGGAGGTTTAAAGAGGCCGTGGTCTGGTAAGCAGAGGGTGGGTCCCTCCAGACCCGCAGACAAGCCCTCTTCTACCTGTAGGGGGCACCCTCACCCTTATCTAGGGTGGGGGGACGTCTTCGGTTCTTTCCAGACCTATGGACCGCCTTCATTCAAGACGGGTGGGTCCACAAGCTAATTTGGTCCGGTTACAAGATCGAGTTTCGGTCTTGGCCTCAGGCAAGGTTCTTCCCTTCCAACCTGCGTTTGTCCCCAGATCGCCTGCGAGGTCTCCTCGTGGCGGTGCAAGATCTGCGCTTACAAGGGGTCTTTGTACCGGTTCCATAATCGGAACATTTTCAGGTGTTTCATTCATACCCATTTACTGTTCCCAGGAAGGAAGGCAAAGTTCATCCAATCCTGGACCTCAAGGCCTTGAACCGCTTTGTGCGGGTACAAGAATTCCGGAGGGAATCCATTCGCACGTTAGTGGCATCCCTTCAGTGGCATATGTCCCTCATCAAGGGGGCACAAAAATTTGTCCTAGCGGCTCGGGAAGTAGCCGGCATTCTAAGATGGGCGGAACGTTTCGTTCCAGCACTCTTTTCCACCCCTGGAATATGCAGAGCCAAATTACCTCAGTCGACAGACCTTGGACCAAGGAGAATGGTCACTTCATCCGGAGGTGTTTCGTCAACTGTGTCTCCGGTGGGGAACTCCCGAAGTGGGTCTTGGATGAATGGATGAGGAATTGGCTGCACTCCCATAAGATGCAATTTCAAAAATGTTTATTCAGGAGAAAACAAAATAAAATAAGCACAGATGATACAAGGCTTACAGCAGGGGACAAAAGGTGACGCATTTCACACGACTTGCGTGCTTTGTCAAAGCCAATTTCTCATCCATTCATCCATGATTTTCTGCAGCAGTGGCAGGGCGTGCACCTTGGTTTGGATGTTTGTTCACTTTCAGCCCTGCAGACTCACCTGTGACAGCGGTACCTGTATTTGATTCTCAAGGTGGATCTGTTGGCCTCTTGTCTTAACCGGAAGGTACAGAGATTCGTGGCAAGGTGTTGGGATCCTCTAGCCGACGCCACAGACGCACTGGTCCCTCCTTGGGGGCAATACTGTCTGACATACGCCTTTCCCCCTCTCAAATTTCTGCCGAGACTTCTGCGAATGATTGAGGCAGAAGGAATTCCGGTCATTCTTGTGGCCCCAGACTAGCCTCGCCAGGCTTGATACAACCTGGTACGGCTGGTCGCTGATGTCCCTTGGCAACTCCCTCTCAGGGAAGACCTGTTGGCGCAAGGGCCGATCTTCCATCTTGCTTTACAGTCGCTGGCTTTTATGGCTTGGCTGTTGAAAGCCAGGTGCTGAAAGATAGGGGGTTGTCTGACTGTGATTCCCAAGCTGTTAAAAGCTAGGAAATTAACCGCTAGGAAGATTTAGCATCGTGTCTGGAATTCATACAGTGTGTGGTGTGGATCTCTGGGGGTTTCCCCCTGTTCCTTTTCGGTGGCTCGAATTTTGGTGTTCCTCCAAAGAGGGGTGGAACAGTGCCTGGCCTTGGGTACCATCAAGGGTCAAGTTTCGGCCTTTTTTCTTTCAACATTCATTTGGCTACGCATTCCTTGGTTTGCACCTTTGTTCAGGGGGTCGCCACTTGGCTCAGCCTGTGCGGTCTCCGTTGCCTCTGTGGGACCTCAATTTGGTACCGTCGGTTCTTCAGAAACCACCTTTTGAAAATATTTGCGAGATTCCCCTGCTTACATTGTCCTAGAAGGTAGCCGTCTTGGTGGCGATTACTTCTGCACGCAGGGTGTCTGAACTGCTGGCAGCTTTGTCTTGTCGGTGGTTTACAGAGATAAAGTGGTGCTGCGCCCTTGTCAGTCGTTCCTTCCGAACGGTTGTCTCTTGTTTCCATCTGAATGAAGACATTGTCTTGCCTTCCCTGTGTCCTAAGCGACCCAAGGAGATTGCCTTGCATTCTCTGGATGTGGTTTGGGCGATCAGGGTGTACCTGGCGACAACCGAGTCATTTAGGAAATCGGACTCCCTTTTTGTCCTTACGGATGGACCTCGCAAGCGGTTTGGTCGCATCTGCTGCGACCATTTCCAGATGGATCAGAAAGATGGTCGTGCAGGCCTATTCGATCAAGGGTCAAGTTCCTCCTTTCCCTGTTGAGGCGCATTCTACACGGGCGCTTGGTGCCTCTTGGACCTTCCGCCATCAGGCGTCAGTGACGCAGGTTTGCAAGGCAGCCACCTGGTCGTCTGTGCAAACTTTCACAAAACTTTACAAAGTAGATGTTGGCATTTGCGAATGCTGCTTTTGGCCGCAAAGTTTTGCAGGCTACTGTTCGAGAGGACTTGGTCCTCTTTGAGGGTGTATTGTTTTCAGGTGAGCTCCAGTTGTTCCTGGTTAGCTCCTGTTTGACACTGCTTGGTACGTCCCAATGGTCAAGAAGATTCTGGATTTGTGTCAGTCATTGAACAAAAGAGAAAATTGGATTTTAGCCTTACCATAAAATCCTTTTCTCTGATGTCCATTGACGGACACAGAACCCACCCCTCTATTGAGTTGGGATATTATTTTTTCTTCTGACACTGCTTGCAACAAAACTGAATGCCTAGAGCAGGAAGTGGGAGTATAGCCCCTGGGACTGCCCCATAGACGTGGTAAAGCTTTTTCCTGGCTAGTGTCCTACGCCTGTAGGGGGCAGCATAACCCAATGGTCAAGAAGATTCTGGAGCTGTCTGGTAATGAACATCAGAGAAAAGGTTTTTACGGTAAGAGTGAATGTGGTTTTCGTTGAAGATATTACCTTCATTACATACTTAAATGCTAAATGCAAATGGAATTTTGAAGTACTTTTAAACTCCATCAAATTATCGAATGTACTGAGAATTTTTATATGAATATGCGTACGAACATTTATTCAAAAGTCTACTGATGTATGGCTAGCTTCACTCTACAATCAGGGCAGTGGTAGAGAGCGGCTAGGTGTCCTGGGAGCTGCACATCAAGGGTACAGGACTTCATTCCCATACAGCCTGAGGGGCTCAAACACGCACGTATACTTGATTCGCAGTGTGTACAATCAGAGCAGCAGCACAGACACAGCCTGGAGTATAAAACCATTTATCCAACATGAGTAAAGGCATTCTATAGACACACCTTGTTGCCAAACGCGGCTGTTGGAAATTGAACGCAGCACTGCTTAAATGCATGTGCTTAAAATCAAGGGTCGAATGCAGAAGAAGGCTGCATTATACCTTCTTTGCTGGCAAAAGAAATGCATCTCTGTGGAAACTGCTGCCTCCAAAGTGATGGAAAGCAGGCCAAACGTAACCTCGGAGCTGTCGTCTACACTAATAAAGTAAATGGGAATCTTCTGACTTTGTTTTACAAATGCAGGAAAACAATTTCCGTCTAAGAGCCAGAAGGAATGTTTTATGAGTGAAATCTTGCAGTGTTTTTTTTTTTTTTTTTTTTCATCTCCAAAGGTACCCATAGATACTTTTTCTGTATTGTCTGCATGACAATAGGGCATTGTGTGAAGGGTGACCTTGAGGACAGCAGGGAAAGTATGTCCGAATAAAATGTCTGTACAGCTTCCTCTTGTGGTTCACAACTTTTGCAAATGATTGTAGGGTGCTCTGAATATGCATCTAAAGCCTAGTACACACAATCCGATTATAGGACGAATGATCTTTTATTTTTGCATCCTAGTCTCGAAGTTGAAAACTAATTGGTTACTAAAGCACGAAAATTCTTCATAATAAAAATTTGAAAGTGATGTCTTGTATTGTCTTTGTATTGTACTTTCGGATGAAAACTGTACAGATTAAACAAATCATACGATCTGGTATCGTACAAGAAATTTTGTGTTTGTTCCTTCGGAAAATTTCAGATGAAAGTTGTATACTAACAATCCGATTATCGTGCAATCACTTCGAAAGCGATATTTTTTTTGTTTGATATTCTGATTGAGTGTACGGGGGCTTAAATTAAAAGAAATAATTTGATAAATTGATTATTACCTTGTGCTGTAATACGTTCTAATGTAGATAATGTTATTGGTTAGGATGTTGGATTTTCTCTTTGTATTAGTGGCTCTGAAGTTTTCAAAATCACATTTCTTCTCTCTTTTCACCCTATATTCCTTCTAGGTGGCGGTTTATATTTTACTCCTATATCTTTTCCTATGGAGTATGGTTTCTATGGTCGGTGAGTAGCCCTATGATTTTTGTCTTCAAAGCTACAGTTGTTCAATGTTATCTATCATTCTAAAGCTGGCCACACACACACTAAGAGCTCATTTACATAAATGGGAAGGGGGGCAGTTAAACCATGCAGCTTAGTCTTTTTTTTTTTTTTTGTGTAAATCCTTTATGCAAAAACACAAGGGATGCACACAATCGGAAGACAGAACACGTCATAATACTCAATACATAGAATAGTAAGCAGACCTACCGACAAGCCAAGCTGGTATGTGTAATGCACCATGTAAAATACAGTTGATGCACCGATGGGTCATGTACCATTTGCCTGCAGTCTGTTCAGAGCGTGCAATCTAGATGGTGGAGCAATTCGTCCACTAAAGGTCTGCACCTCCCCCTTTTTTTGTTTCAGCTAGAAAAATGGGGGGGGGGGGGGGAACTAACGATAAAAGAAAAAAGGGAAAATGTATGCATTGACATAAAAGCATACCATATAGGAATATCCCCATAGTACCCTAAGAGCACCCAGGACACCAAAATAAAAAAGGTGGGGGGGGGGGGGTTGGGAGGGAATAGGAGGAGGGAGATGGATAGGGAAGAGAAATGTGAAAGAAAGATGGAGAGAGGGAAGTAGTGGTTTAAAGAGGGAGCTTAGTTGTTTAAAAAGGAAAGGGAAGTTTGTATAAGGCACTACCTGATTGAGCAGACTTGAAAAATGTATCCCCCATAAAACATAAGCACTAGTGATAAATAAACAATCTTTCAGTGACAAAGTGCTTGTGCTGGAAAGAGCTAGTGGCTGGGGGTGGATTGGCATGAACCCCCCAAAACAAAGTGCTCAGTGCAAGATGGGATAATAACTGCTCATTCAATAAAACAACAGATAAATAAACAAAAGTGCATCAATATTTTTTTAACTGGACGCAGTGATAAGTGCCAGTGAGAACCGTTTGAAATAAACGGATATGGTGATGGTAGTACAGTGTTAGTATATACTCTAACCCAAACAAGGTGACTAAATCAAAGTAAAAAAACACCTTAAGGTGTTAAAATCTCAGTTGTCTGTGACAAGTGATTTAAAAAATGAATTAGTGGTGATTAAGGTGCCTATACCAGTGGTGCCCACTGGGTATCACACTCGCCCTATTTTTTCTTCTGGGCAAAATAAGTGTTGTGATCGCCACAGAGTAAGAGATGATTGGTTCGGGGTTCCTGAGGACTGTTATGAGCCAAGTCGGGAGATGTCTCCCCTCCGATGTCACAATCTATGATGCTCAAGCAGACAAAAACAGGACCCCCATGGCGTAGTATACAATCAATGAAAAAATGCAAGCAAGTACACACACTTCGGACCGATCACTGTCATATTCAGGACGCCGGGATGCTTCCGCTTCTGTGTTCCACGGCTCCAACCTGCTAAACCGGAAGTGACGTATGGCATGCGTAACTCGGCCCTACACGTTTCGTCATCAGACTTCTACTGGAGCGGCCTTAGTTGTGTTTTCACCTCCCCCAGACGCTTCTCCTTTAGCTGCAAAGGCAGCAGCCAGGAGTGTACAAATGCATCTGTGATGCTTTATTTTGTGGCAGGAAATATACCTTGTCTTGTTCAGCGGGCATTACTGCAACCCAATCAAGCAAAGGGAGCTGTGCTGCAATGCATGGCGGTGTTAAACCATATTGCCTCCCCACTGTCTGTCAAACCCCTCTGAGAAAAAAATCCAAGCACAATCCTTGCCGTTGGTGTAAATGAGAGAAATCATTCCATACCCCCATCCATGCTAAACAGCGAGGATGTGCAGCACAGTGGCTAAGTGGTTAGCACTTCCGTCTGGCAGCACTTGTCGTTGGTTTTAATCCAAACCACGGCACCACCTGCATGGAGTTTGCATGGTCTCCCTGTGCCTTTGTGGGTTTCCTCGTAGTACTCTGGTTTCCTCCCACACTCCAAAAGACATGCTGCTAGCTTAATTGGCTCCTGTCTAAATTAGCCCTAGTATGTGTATGTATAAATGTGAGTTAGGGACCTTAGATTGTAAGCTCCTTGAGGGCAGGGACTGAGGTGAATGTATAATATATAAATGTAAAGCGCTACGTAAATTGACAGCGCTATAGAAGTACCTGTAATAAATAATAGAATTTTTGTAAGAACTTACCGTAAAATTATTTTCTCTGAGACCTCTGACAGTCGCCGCCCACTCATAAAGTCTTCAGAGCGGCGACTGTCAGAGGACTCGGAGAAAAGAATTTTACGGTAAGTTCTTAGAAAAAATTCAATCTTTTTTTTCCGCTTTTATTTAAATCATACAAATAAAGCATCTTCATAGACACTTCAATTTCTAGGGTGACATCTTAGTTCAGCAGCAGCGTTGTCACCATTTCTCTACTCTCATAAGTTGGAGTACCAGCAGCTGGCACGTTCTGCCATAGTCACGGCAGTAAAAATGACATTCATCTGCTGCTAGAACTTGCACACCCACAGGAATGTGTTTATAGGACATACACCGTGCAGGAAGTGTAAAAAAAAATTAACAAAGTAGGGGGAAGACTTAGAAATAAGTCAGTCCGGTTTTACTTGCTGCTCTACAAATCACACCACACAAGCAAGCTTTCACATGGTGTCAGTTAGGCTTGGAGATTGGCTGGTTCTGAATGAATGAACTTCTCTCTGCCAACCCTTTTTGCTCCGATTACAGGCAGTCACATGATTAGTCACCACGAGTTTAAAGAGGCAGCTTCTTTAGGATAGTTATATCTACCCTTCTGTTACTCTGTTTTTTTTGTGCCCATCAAGATTACATTTAAAGTAGAACCAAAGGCAAAACTTTTTTTTTTTTTCTTCATATTGAGTAGTGGAGGATTAATAACCCCTGTAAGGTTTATTTTTCCCATTTGTGTGCCATTAGGGAACTTTCCCTTTGTTCCTGTTCCATAGCCAAAATAGGAAGTGAGAATAAATCCATCTGAAGGAGGAGGGGAGTTCGACAACCCGCTGATCACAATCTGCCTGTCTCCCTGCATTTACTGTAGATCATGAACAAGTACCTGCTTTGCCAGGTCCTCCCCTCAGTCTCCGCTGCTCTCCTCTTCCATGCAGAGTGGAGAGTGGGAGGCAGTACAGTACTTGACAAAGCCAGGAGCGGGAGCAGCCTCTGTTAACGTTTAGGTTAACCAGCAGGTGATTTGTTGCTGGGACGCTGGACGGTCCTAGCAAACAATCACCAGCTTGTTAAAATGAAAAGTTTAAAGTGGTTGTGTAACCCAAAAAAAAAAAAAAAAACACCCCTGTTCCCTTTATAGCAGGCTAATCAGCACAGTGCTCATGCTATCTAAGCTGTAAAAAAAAAATGGTTAATCCTGCCAATTCCGGAGTACCCCTCTGTGTGCTGACCACGATAAACATGTCTGATGAGCCCTGATTTACCATGGTCAGTTTACCTGCCTCCATCACCTGCAGCTCTCCTCTGTCTCCCTCAGTCCCCCTCCCCTATCTGCCTGTCAGCTCTGTGTGCCTGTGTCTCTCCCCCCCGCCCCCCCCCCTCCTCCTGCCGATATTGGTATTTTAAAAAAAAAAAAAAAAAGGTTAAAAATTGTCACTGCCAGCCCCTCTATTTTATCCAGGCATAACACACTTAAGTGTGTTTTTTTTTTTTTTTTTTTTTTTTTTAAACAAAGCCTCTACCTTTTCGTCCCATCCCCCCCCCCCCCCCCCCCACCAGATATCTTCAGGACGGCCACGTGACTCTCGGCCGCTCTCCTACTTAGATCCAGGGCTACAGCGGGAGGGGCCGAGTGGCTATGCGGCCTCCCCAGCTGATGTCCAAGGGAGATCTCTACCCCTCCCGCTGTTGCCCTGGATCTGAGTAGGAGAGTGGCCGGGAGTCGTGTGATTTTAGAGGCTTCGTTAAAAAAAAAAAAAAACACTTAGGATGGGTTCACACTGGATTAAGGAGCGGCTTTGAGCAGGAGGTCCGGTGCGTCCTGTTCACTGTTTCAGGTCCAAATTTGGGAGGAATTTTTGGCTGAACCCAGACCTGAAACAGACAACGCACACACATTTCCTACAAACTGCTCCGAAGCTGTCCCGGGGGTGTGTGAAGCGGCTCCATTGAGAGCCAGTCATACACTCCTGACATGCAAATTTAATGCAGGGAAACCCACATCCAATTCCCACCAGTGTAAACACAGCCTTAGTTTGGTATACCTGGATAAAAAGGGCTGCCAGTGAATTTCATTTGAAAGGTAACAACCACCTCCACTCTGGCAGCTCCCGCTCCCTCCCTCTGTCCAGCACTGTGCTGCCACCCATTAAGGTAGGTGAGCATTGCCTACATACTGGTGTGCCTACATACTGGTGGATGTGTGTCAGGGAGATGATGTGTGGGGGGCATAGGAAACTGCTTGGAGGGGGACACAGGACACTACAGTGGGGGGGTGGAGGGATTGGAACAGAGAACACTGCTATGGAGACTGGGGGGAGTAGAGCATATTACAGTGTGTGTGTGAAGCGGGGGGGATTTGAAAGGGGCAGAAGTGCAAAGGACACTACTGTGGAGGGGCTAAGGACACTATTTTGGTGGGAGTTAATGTGAAGGGGACAGAGGACACTACTGTGGTGGGGGGGGGGGCATGTTAAAGGGGGCAAATGACACTGCTAAGACACTTTGTGCTGTCCTTTTAAAAAAAAAAAAAAAAAAAGGCACCACTACCCTCACCCCCCTCAACTCCTACACCCCCTTGGCACTTTCCAGGGATCTTTGATTTCCTCCATATTGTACAGGTAGATCTTAACCCTTGATAGGTTGCCTACCCCTGCTTTACGGTGAGAGAATCCCTTGTTGTCACCTGTGTCACCACTACTAGTGTCCCCATAAGAAAATATCCCTATTATTCCTATTCTGGGGACAAACCAAAATTAGGGATGTTCTTTTACTTTCACTTTTGATGATGATGGTAAACAGGACAAACAGGGAGGGTGAATCTCCCTAATGGGGACACAGACAACAATAAAAGCCCGACAGGTGTTCTAATCCCTCTCCACTATGTCCAAAGCTTAAAAAACAAAAAAAAAATTTCCTTAAGTTATAATTTTAATTTTGGTGTATGTATAAATATTTTCACCAAGATATATTTTTGCACATTGGAGTCTACTGGAAGAGTTGGTGAATACATTGATAAGCCCCTTCATACAGGGGGCCGTACATCCTGCAGAGACTGAGTAATCATTCTCCCAGGACCCTCAGCTGCCACATACAGCCTTCCATTGAAATGAATTTGTAGATTCTCCTGTGCACATTTATCCACTGGGAGTTGCATAAAGTACGTGCAAGAACGAATGCTCTCAACGCTTTGTATACAGCTACATCTTCTAATTCATCGCAGTGGGTGGGTCGAAGTCTGCCTTAAAGTGATTGTATTATTATTATTTTTTTTAATAACACATCTGTCATGCCTACCTGCTCTGTGCAGTGGTTTTGCACAGAGCAGGCCCGATCATCCTCTTCTCGGGCTGCATGCATAAGGTTTTTTTTCTTTATTGCAGAGAATTCATTAAGATAAAAAAAACCTTGTACCTTCAGGGCCCTTTCACACTTGGAGTCTGTCAGGCGGACTCTGTTTTTCTCAGCGGGGGATCTATCCACTGATCCCCCGCTGAGCAGGAGGATGACAGCTCTGTCTCCATCCGTCCAGATTTGACAGATGGGATGTCAGCGGACATGTTTCCGCTGACATCCGATGCCCCATAGAGATGCATGTGGTGACTGTTCAGAACAACCCAAAAAACTGACAGGCTGATCTGAACGGTCAGCCTGTGTGAAAGGGGCCTTAGAACAACTTTTAAAAGTCAAGCAACAAAGCGCTGGTATTTTATGGATAAAGCTGTGCTTTTAAATCAATCTTCTTCCTGCTGTGGAAGTATCCCTTATCCTTTTTCTGTAAAATAAAAGGAACACACCAGGGAGATTTATCCTACATTGTAATTGGCAAGGCAGATGAGCTGAGAACCCTTAGCTGAACCTCCCTACCCAGTCCCTAATGGAAATAAAGAAATGTGTGGGTGATCCTATCAACTAAACTGTCACTTTTGGGTGGACTGGTCACTTGGGGGTGAAAAAAAAAAACACTTCCTAGACACAGAACTGTTTGAAGTGGAACAGAGCTCTTGCTGACATGTGGAAAACTGATTAGCGAGTGATTTTTTTTTTTTTTTTTTTTCCACAGTCTATTCAAAAATGAAGATTCTATTTTGACAGTGAATGGAATTTGGCAACTTTTAAAGAGTTTAATTAAAATAAGCTATGTGTAAACCTTTGTCTGGCAGAATAACCAGCAGAACTGGAAGAGATGCACACTATTTTTTTCAGCATTTTTCAGCATTATCTCATGCCAAGTTCAAAGTGCAGATGCTTCCTGCCTGCTAATATAGCCGTGTTTTCATTCTAATACCTTCTCTTAGCATCATTAAATATTAACTCCAGTTCCACAAGTCGTGGAATCATGGCATGCAGAATTACTGGGATCAGCAAGGCCAATGGGGTTTTTATTTTTTTTTTATAGATGGGTTGTAAACCCCAGATTTGGCCTGTCTCAAATAGAATCCTAGGCAAATTGATGTGACAGCAGTTTAAAAGCCACTATGTTTTTCATTGACACATGATTTTCAGTACTTTGTAGGATCTAAGGCTCTGCATTACCGGTGCTCACTTAGTTATTGTAAAGGCAGAAGGTTTTTTTTACCTTAATGCAAAACACAGTAGCTTAGCAGTGTAGATCGCTGTACTAGCATTGCTTGTACCAGGCATAAGAGTTAGAGACTGTTGCTTTAACAATCTGTCTGTGAAAACCTAGCCGCAGTGTGAAAGATAACGATATACAGTCGTTTTTCGTATTTTCTCTTTGTGATGGTGATTCATTTTCTTTTCTCTTTTGTTCACTGACAGACACAGCTTAAATTCTTCAGACCGTTGGGTATTACTGTCACTCTTCAGGAGTAGGACTAGGCGGAAACCTTTTTAGTTACCCCCCTGGGGCAGTCCCAGAGGGTATACAATCACTTCCTGCTGTAGGACTTCCACTTTTGTCTGCCTAGTTCAGGAGTAAGGACCTGGCTCTCTGCTGGGATCTGCAGTCCTAGTATTTTTTCCTATTTATTAAAAAAAAAAAAAGTAAAAAATTATATTTTTCTCTTGCGTCCTCTGACAGTCGCCACCCTCTCATACAGTCTTCACCAATGGGTATTGACCTCTTATCCACAGGAGCAAGCTAGGCATAAGACTTGTTAAAAACAAAGCAATTTACATAGACACACCTACAGGGCAGCTGTCCCACTGGTCCAATACCCCCGGCTAGCCTCATTCCCGTCCAGTCTCTAGGAAGACGGTGTCTGACATCCCTTATGAGGGGAATCATCTTTTTGGGGATTCCCTGGACGAGTTGGTTAAAGGGGGCACTGGGGGCAGAAGCACTCTGCTGCCCCAGAACCCCAGGGGTAAGTTTTTTTGCGGTAGGTGGGGCCCTTCCTTTAAACCAAATCAGGGGTTCTTTCGTGCCTTCAAGGTACAGGTCAAGGGGAAACCCTTTAAGGGCCAGGGTGGTCAGAGGAAGCCCTGGGCGGGCAAGCTAAAATCCACCCATGCCGGTCCTTCCACCTCAACCTGCAGGGACACCCTCACCCATTACAGGGGTGGGGGGACGTCTGCGCGGTTTCCTAGACCTTTGGCTGCTCTGGGTTCTGGAAATCATTAGATCGGGATACAAGATCGAATTCCTTTCGCGGCCAGCAGACAGATTCTTTCCCTCAAATCTTCGTTTAACCCCAGATTGGTTACACGATCTTCATCGGGCGGTTCAGGATGTCCTCGCCTAGGGGGTGATCGTCCCGGTGCCTCATCGGGACAGGTTTTGGGGGTTTTACTCAAATCTGTTCACTGTGCCCAGTAAGGAGGGCAAGGCACCTCCATTTCTGGACTTGAAAGCTCTGAACCGCTTTGTGCGGGTTCAAAAGTTCGGCATGGAATCCCTCAGTACGCTGGTGGCCTCCGGAGATTTTCTGGCTTCCACCGACCTCGAGGTTGCGTATTTACACATCCCTATATTCGCGGGTCTTCATAGGTTCCTCCGATTTCGCAATAACGGAGGATCACTATCAGTTTGTGGCATTACCTTTCAGTCTCGCTTCGGCTCCAAGGGTGTTTCCCAAAGTGCTGGCTCCTGTTCTGGCCCTTTAGCGGGCGCAGGGGATTGCGGTCTTGGGATATCTCTTACGCGATCTGTCAACTACCGTTCAGACGCCCCGGGAGTTCGGATGGACCATCAACGTTCAGAAGTCGACCTTGTCCCCTTCTGTTCGTCTCCCTTATCTGAGATTGGTCCTGGACTCTGCCCAAGTAAAGGTTTCCTGCCGGAGGACATGCTCCGGACTCTACAGGACGAGGTCCGGTCCCTTCGGGACAAGGATTCCTCGTCGCTCAGGGCCTGCATGCGGTCCCTGGGGTTGATGGTGTCAGCCTTCGCGGCAATACCATTTGCACAGTTCCACATGCGATCTCTTCAAGCGGAGATCTTGGCTAGGTGGGACAGGCATCCTCAATCCTTGGCAAGAAGGATATCTCTGAGCCGCCAAGTCAGAGAGGATCTTCTCTGGTGGCTCCTGTCCCCCACTCTGACGGAGGAAAACTCCTTCCGCCCGTTGTTGTGGACTGTGATAACCACGGATGCCAGCCTGTCATGCTGGGGTGGCGTTCTGGGCATTCTGTCTTCCCAGGACACTTGGTCGGAGGAGGAATCCTCCCTGCTGATGAACATCTTGGCATTGCAAGCGATCAGAATATGCTTGCTCCGTTGGTCGGCTCATCTTCGGGGCCGCCCTGTGCGGGTCCAGACGGACAAACGCCACTGCGGTGGCTTACATCAAATTATCAAGGGGGCAACAGGAGTGCCCGGGCGGCCCAGGAAGTGACCAGAATTCTGCCTTGGGCCGAGACGCACGTCGGCGATTTCGGCAGTTCACATTCCGGGTGTGGAGCATTGGCAGGCCAATTATCTGAGACGCCAGACCCTGGACCAGGCAGAATGGTCCCTACACCCAGAGGTTTTTTGGATACTGTGCGCGAACTGGGGATCCCCGGATGTGGATCTGTTCGCCTCTCGGCTAACCAACAAGGTGGGAAGGTTTGTGGCACGAACGCACGATCCTCTGGTGGTCGCCTGCGCTGGTGGAGCCTTGGAATCGGTATCGCCTGATTTCTGCCTTTTCTCCGCTTCGGTTGTTGGCCAGGTTCCTTCGCAGGTTAGTCTCGGAACCGAAGTTTGTGATTCTGGTGGTCCTTGACTGGCCGCGCCGGTCTTGGTACGTGGCCATCATCCAACTGGTCGTCGAGACTCCGTGGCGGCTCCCGTTCGAGACGATCTGCTGTCTCAGTGGCCGATCTTCCATCCTACTTTACGGTTGCTGACCTTCGCGGCGTGGCTGTTAAAAGCCAGGTCTTGAGAGATCAGGGTCTCTCGTCGGCGGTCATTTCTGCCCTGCTCAGGGCTAGGAAGGCCTCGTCCGGTAAGATCTATTACCGTACTTGGAAGGCCTATTTTGCCTGGTGTGAATCCAGGGGCATCCATCCTCGCTCCTTTTCGGTAGCGTGGGTGTTAGCCTTCCTCTAATCTGGTGTGGACCAGCGTCTTGCGCTGACCACTATTAAGAGCCATTTATCTGCACTGGCCATCCTTTTTCAGCGCCCCTTGGCACCTAAATTCATCGATAGGCACCTTTTTATCAAGGTGTACGTCATTTGGCTCCTCCTCGGAGAGCACCTTTACCTCCTTTGGTCTTAAACTCGATCCTGTCTGTTTTGCAATGTCCTCCCTTTGGAAACATCAGAAAAAAATTTCTGCCTCTGCTGACGAGAAAGGTTACCTTTCTGGTGGCTATCACATCTGCTCGCAGAGTGTCTGAGTTGGCGGTTGTAAAAACACATTTGAAGTCTCCCAAAATCATGTGGGAAAATGTGTTATGGTCTGATGAAACCAAAGGTTGAACTTTTTGTCCATAATTCCAAAAAATATGTTTAGCGCAAAAAAAAACACTGCACATCACCAAAAGAACACCATACCCACAGTGAAAGCATGGTGGTGGCGGCATCATGCTTTGGGGCTGTTTTTCTTCTGCGGGAACAGGAGCCTTAAGAGTGAATTATGAACAGTTCTAAATACTAGTCAGTATCTGCACAAAATCTTCAGGCTTCTGCTAGAAAGCCGAACATGAAGAGGAACTTCATCTTTTAGCATGATGACAAAATACATACATCCAAATCAACAAAGGAATGGCTTCACCAGAAGATGATTAAGGTTTGGAATGGCCCAGCCAGAGCCCAGACCTGAATCCGATTGAAAATCTGTGGGGTGATCTGAAGAGGGCTGTGCACAGGCGATGCCCTTGCAATCTGACAGATTTGGAGTGTTTTTGCAAAGAGTGGGCAAATATTGGCAATCAAGATGTGCCATGCTGATAGACTCATACCCAAAAAGACCGAGTGCTGTAATAAAATTAAAAGGTGCTTCAACAAAGTATTAGCTTAAGGTTGTGCACACTTATGCAACCATATTTTCGTTTTTTATTTTTACTTCTCTCCACATGAAAGATTTCAGTCTGTTAAACTGAGTTGTACAGTTTATAGGTCACATCAAAGGTGGAAAAAGTTCTGAAATGATTTATCTTTGTTCCATTTTTTTACACCACAGAAACCTGACGTTTTAACAGGGGTGTGTAGACTTTTTATATCCAGTGTAGATGAATCGAATCTCGGCCGGACCCTGCTGAACTAGACTAGATTCAATCCATCTATGGGCAGCTTTAGTGTGTACATTTCGTGGCTGGATATTGCCTGCACAGCCAGCTGATGTATGTAGCTTTATCTACAATAGCAATGTAAACAGAATTTCAGATAGCTCCAGTTCTGTCAGGGAAGGTAGAGTAATGTTTACACATTTCTGAGTGTTATCAGTTGTATATTCATGCAGACAGTTCAAAGCATTGATTCTCTGATAACTGGATGTGATTGCACCTTCATTTTAAATCCTAGCCACCCCTTTAGTACTCATATTTAGCCATATGGGGTACACTTGGTAAATGTAGGTGTGCCTTGGAGAATTTGGGGAATGGCAACATTTTGTTGGAAGTATGTAGTATTAAAAAAATAAAAATAAAATAAATGCACTTAAAAAAAAAAAAAAAAGACATCATTCAACGCTCTATAGTCCCCAGGCCAAGAGCACCTTCAGCACTGGCAATGCCTTAGGTGCATCTCTAGTACAGCCCCATTAAAAACTTTGGGGAGTCACTGTATGCCTAGGTTCATACTGGTGCGATGCGGGAACCACAGCAATTCCTGTGCGGGTTCCCGCATCGCATCTGAATCGCAGGCATTTTACGCCGCTGTGGGTGTCAATAACAAGTTAATGACACTCCCAAATTGGTTTGCAGAACACAGTGCAATCAGATCGCATGGGCCTGAACGCCCATGCGATCCGATTCCAGTGCAGAACAAGAATGGGTCCTGCGCCATTTTGGTTCAACTGAGTTGCAATGCAATGCGATTTCAGCCATGCAAACTGGCTGAATTTGCATCGCACATACATCACATGTGTCTGGCATTGCGTAAGCGTAAACCCAGCCTGTAGTTGACAGTGCTGAGTTAAAAATATTAAAACAAAGGATGTAAGCTGCAGAAGAGGCCGAGACTTTCTTGATGAGACAAGCAGGTAGCTTTTTGGCGAATGGGGTGGGTGGTGATATGTTTAGGTCTGGGTCTGGACTGGTGTTTGCACAAACTGGACTTATCTTTTAAAGTAGTGGTCCTCAACTCCGGTCCTCAGGGCCCACTAACAGGCCAGATTTTAAGTATTACCTTGGGGAGATGCAGGCTAGAATACTGCAATCACTGAGCAGCAAATTAGATCACCTGGGATGTATTTCCGTTATGTTGCAAACCTGGCCTGTTAGTGGGCCCTGAGAGCCAGGGTTGAGGACCACTGTTTTAAGGTATATAAGTAAGGATCACCTTCTGTAAACACCATCTATCCACATGGTCTGCAGATCCAGGGATGAAGAAAGGGGATTGAATGAAGGTTAGAAGTGACCATCCCATGCTAGATTCTAGTTTATGCACTCTCCCAGCTTAAATGCCCATAAGACAGAAGTGCCCTTAAAATAAGACACTGGGGTTTTTTACTAAAGGCAAATCCACTCTGCACTATGAGTGCACTTGGAAGTGCAGTCACTGCAGATCTGAGGGAGACATGCTAGGAAAAAAAGCCCCACGTTTTTTCTTGCACCTGATTGGATGATAGAAATAGTAGAGCTTCCCCTGATTTCAGATCTTCCCCTTAGATCTACAGGGACTGCACTTGTAGCGCACAGTGTTTTAGCCTTTAGTAAATCAACCCCTTTGTTTACGATTTTACCTAAATCTGGACTTAACTGAATGGTAAAAAAAATGTGCATCTTTAACTTATATTTGCTTATTAGAATTAGTATTTCCACACATGTGACATTGCGCTGGCATAAGGTTGCTGGACATCGGCACTAATATGGCAGCTGCTTTGCACCCATATAGCTCTGTGGTATGGCTAAATCTGTAGAGCAGCCTGCATTTTGCCATTGTGTGTTCTGCTTTAAGTGCTGTATCCTTCACAACAGATTTGTCTTGCACTGTGTGAGGCATAAGGTTGCTGGAGTCTAGGTGAAAACCTGAGAGTGACACAGCTAGGTTCCTTGTTAGGAGAAATTTTCATTTAGGAGAGAGCTTTTGATCTTCATATGTTCACTACACATACCTGATATAGTCATTCTCCAGGCTAATCTTGACTAGCCACGATGGTAATGTTTTTGTTGCTATGGAAATAACAAGCCTATAAGGCTGAGTTTATAGTGATAAAATAGCTTTCTCTTTCATTCATCGACGGACACACTGCTCCATAACTAATAACAAGTGGGTTATATTGCCTCCTCCAGGAATAGGACTAGGCAGAACAAAAAACACCTGGCTACGTCCATTGGCTGTCCCCAGCTGGTATATAACTCCCAGCTGGGATCTATGGTCCTAGTAATTTTCTCCTTCCTTACATCTTTTTTGTTTTTCTCTCTGGAGATCTACAATCAACTGCCGGCTGGATAATCTAGATCCAATAGTTCCCCCAGCCCAGCCAGTGAGCGCATGCAGACCGCAGCTACGTGCTAGGTCGGCCGCGACATAGCCTCACGGACAGAGGCTGGCCTGCGAGTTAGACATCTTGCAGGGTCGCATATGACCGGGATTGGGTTTGACAGCTCCCCTACTTGTGGCGAGGAGTTCTGTCTGGAGCGTTTCCCGCACCATGGAAGGGTAAGTACAGTGTCCTCTCTCCCCTTTTGGTGGTTTTCTTTGGGGTGGACGTGGGTAATCTCCAGGGACGGTCATACCTGCCTGCAGGTTCCCTCCGCCAATCCTTAAATCTCTCACTGAGCTGGGCTTCCCCCATTCCCCCCTGTCCAGACCTAGAGTCTGATGGGGGTCCCAGGGCAGAGAATGCAGCCCGCTGTCACCACTCTGTAAGGGTCCTGGGATAGTGTGTCTTGCCCTAGTAGTCTAGAGCAGTAGTCCTCAACTCCGGTCCTCGGGCCCACTAACAGGCCAGGTTTTAAGTATTACCTTGGGGAGATGCAGACTAGAATACTGCAATCACTGAGCAGCAAATGAGATCACCTGTGATGTAATTTAGTTATCTTGCAAACCTTGCCTGTTAGTGGGCCCCGAGGACCAGGGTTGAGGACCACTGGTCTAGAGGGTTCCCAGTGTAGGGGACCCCATAGGTGCATGCCCTGCTGTTTGCAGTGTGGGTATAGCGCAGGGGGATCCTTGTGCAGAATGCACAGCCGAGTCCCCTCTTAATGTGTGTACTACCTCCAAAGGGGGGGGGGGGTGTCCCCTTGCAGAGGGTTCAGCATTGCAGAGGGTGCATGAAAGATCATGGCCGCATGCTTCAGTGTTTGTAGTGGATGGGGGCCATTTTCCCTTAGTCTGGTTGGTCTCCGGTTGGCCGCCATGTTTGTGTAGCAGGATTCTGTCACGGGGGGCCATTTTCCCTTAGCCTGGGAGATGCTGGAGGCAACTGAAGCCTCGTGGGGATGCCGAAGCTCCTCCTCTTCCTCCTTAGTTTCCTCTTCCTGTGCCCGGAACATATGAACAGAGATGGCGTCCGTGATGATGCTGGGTTCATATTCTCGGCTCTCCTCCGGTTGGTAGAGTGAGTCTTTGGGGGTCCCTGTTATCTCTCTCTCTACTGATATTTACCCTGAGCTTTGAGGGGATCCTTTAGTGATGCCAAAAGATCATTTTTGTACTGCAAGGTCTTCCTTTCCTTATGAAACGTCAGGGTCACATCTCACCCAAGTGGCAGGTCCCTCGTAACCCCAGCTTCCCATGGTTGCACTGACGGCAGTCCTTAATGTCTTGGATGGAAGTGGCGTGTGGGCAAAGGCCCAGGAGGAAGCCTCCCCCACATTCCCCTGCCTTCCCCTACTCAGTCTCTCATCCGATTCTGAGCCGGATGCCGCTGTGGACGCAGCCCGTCCAGGGGGACTTAATATCACACCCCCTGATGCATCCGATAGTGGGAATTATTACTTTATGAAGTAGACGCTCTTATTACTACAGTGCGTGAGACTCTAAAGATGGAAGATGCGGCTGATGTAGCCACAGGCATGGCTGTGTCGTTTGGTATGCATAGGTCGCATTGTACTCCAAAGGTGTTTCCTTAGGTGCTTTATTTTGACAGATTTTCCTGTAAGGAATGGGAACAACCAAAATTACCCTTTTGTGATCCCCAAACCTTTTGCTGTATGTTACCTTTTTGAGCAGTCACTTTTTAAAAAGTGGACTAGTCCACCAGTGGTGGACCCTCCTGTTTCCAGGTTGAAAAAAACAACCATGATCTCAGTAGAGGAATCACCAACCTTTAAGGACCCAGCTGACAAAGTGGAGGCTGTGGCACGCATCATGTTTACTATGGCTGGTTCGGCATTGCGGCCAGTTTTCTCAGCCCTGGTGCTTTTCAAACTTTCGGTTTCAGCAGTGGTGAATTAGGCGCATGCTGTGGCTTAAGAATTGGTCCACAGACCAAGCCTCTAAGAAAGCTCTCATTGGTCTGCCCTTTCAAGCCGATCGCTTGTCCTGAGTCTCCTTGTGCGGATTTAATTTCTGTAAAGGTTCATGTGATGTCTCTAAACTACCTAAGGTCCCCCCTGTCCAGGAAATTGATATACCTAGGTTTAAATCTTTCTGACCAGGGTGGTCCTTCCTCTGTACAAACTTCAGGGACCACAGGCTGTGTTTCACTGGCTGCTGTCACACAGATAGTTCTCTCTCCCATTTTGCATGCAGGTTGTCTAGTCTTATCCACCTTCAAAGCAGTTCTGTTTGCAGTCTTACAGGCAGCCCCTTTAGCAGGTTCGGCTCCACAGGAGGACAATACCAAAGTTTTATGCCGCAGGAGTCCAATAGCCAGGCTAAGGCCAGTATCATCCTTGGCTAATGGGCCATACACACTATAAGATTTTCTGAAGACTTTTTCCTTTAGATTTACCAAAACCATATAATATGAGGTCAAACCTAAACACTTTCAATTTGTATGCAATCTGGCAGGCCCTTGCACCACATAGAAAAGGTAAATCTGAAGGAAATCTACCAACAAAAGTTGGATAGTGTGTATAGCTTTAGTCTTCTTCTGCAGTTCCTGCGAGGATCTTCCAATCATCCTGGTGGCTGTAAACGTCCCTTAGGGGCTTCCTCTCAGAAGACCAGTTGTCCCAAGGGCTGATCTACCATCCTGCTTTACAGTTGCTGGTTTTAATGGCTTAGCTATTGAAAGCCAGGTACTGAGGGATAGAGGTCTGTCTGGATCAGTGATCCCTACTATGGTAAAGGCGAGAAAGTTGTCTTCCAGCAAGATATACTATTGTATGTGGAAAGCCTACATTTCTTGGCGTGAGTCGATTGGCGCTCATCCTCGATCCTTTTCTGTGGCTCGGATCTTAACCTTTCTTCTACAGGGCATTGATCAGAAGTTGGCCTTGAGTACCATCAAGGCCCAGGTGTCTGCCGTGGCAATCTTCTTTCAGCGACCCCTAGCCATGCACTCTTTAGTTCGTACCTTCATTCAGGGGGCTCGACATGTGGCTCCACCTGTACTCTCTTTTGCCACCATGGGATTTAAATGTAGTACTTTCGGTTCTCCAGAAACCTCCATTTGAGAATGTTTGGGAGATTCCCCTGCCTACGGTATCCCGGAAAGTGACATTCTTGGTGGCTGCTACCTTGGCTCGCAGGGTATTGGCATTTTCCTGTCGCAGTTCCTCTTTAGTGGTCCATAGGGATAAAGTGGTTCTTCATCCCTGTCCATCATTCCTGCACAAAGTTGTCTTTGATTACCATTTGAAAATTGTGTTACCTTCCTTGTGTACTAAGCCCGCTCATCCCAAAGAATTTGCTTTGCATACCTTGGATGTGGTTCGTGCGATTGGGGGGTATCTGGCAGCTACTGAGTCTTTTCGGAGGTCCGACTCGCTTTTTGTGGTTACGGACGGACCAAGGAAAGGGCTGGTTGCTTCTTTGGCTACCATCTCCAGAAGGGCAGACGGTGACTCAGGCCTATTCCATTAAAGGTCAGGTCCCACCTTTCCCAGTCATGGCACATTCTATTCAAGCGCTGAGTGCTTCCTGGGCCTTCCGTCATCAGGCTTCAATATCGCAAGTTTGCAAAGTGGCCCTTTGGTCATCCGTGCATTCACAAAATTCTATGACGTAGCTACTTTGACATTTGCAGATGCATCTTTCTGCCACAGGCTGCTGTTTAAAGAGGGACTGTTCCCTCTTGGGGGTGTTTTTTCTGTAAACCTTTGTTTTTCAGACGGGGCTCCTGGGACGTAGCCAGGTGTTTTGTTCTGCTTAGTCTTACTCCTGGCGGAGGCAATATAAGCCAATGAAGCCGGGCATTTCTTCTCTCATTGACGACCAACAGCGAGGCATTTTTTCATTCTTCCACTGACCACCCACACCAGGGAATTCTTTTCCCTTTCAGTGACCATCAATGTACAGGGCAGATTTACTTCAATTTAATTGCAGTCTTGCTTTAGTTGCAATATTAATGCTGTGCTGTTATGTTCCATACTCCTGATAAAAGTGTTTTTTCAGCAGTTGCTGGTTACGAAGTAGCCCAGTAGTAGCACATGAACTGCAGCAAATAAGTGCAGTGTATGTTGTGACTCAGACTCAGTTTAACTTTGCCTCTTGAAACTTTGCTTAAAGTGATTGTAAAGGTAAACATTTACCTGAAATGGTTTTGCACAGAGCAGGCCTCGATCCTCTTCTTTTTTGGTCCCCCCCCCCTGGCTGTCCTAGCTCCCCCCCCCTCCTTGCCAAGTGCTCCCACTAGCATGCCTCGTGCTATGGGGGCACCTGAGCAGGTTTGTCCCCGAGCTACTGTCTTGTTAATCTACATTGTCCAGTCACAAACAGAACGCAGCTTGGCCTAAATTTTTCACCACAGCACATACATTGAGCCTCATTGTCCCTCTTTATGAAAGTCTAAAGTTGAAAGATATGTTATTGCAGTCACTGACAGCAATTGTGGGGGTTATTGTAGACCTTGTCCAATTTGGGGGATTTTTTTTTTTTTTTGCAGTTTAGTTTATGGCACCACAGTTGAATTGCTAAATCTTTGTTTTCTTGACTACACGCTACACAAAAAATATGCCTGCCTCTTATGGCAGCTGAATAATTAAAGGAAAACTGTCCTACGAGAATTCTGAAGTTTGCCATTGTGGTCCCGAAAAATGCTAGTTGGCCATCTGATTTCACTGCATTTATGAGCCACTGGTCAGGCGCAAGCATACAGCACATAGATCTACTGATTCTCATACATGTTCCAGTTACTTAGAAAGAACTGAAGGCTTTTGATCAGCTTGACAGTTAAGGGAGCTATCGTTTTCAGTGTAAACATCAGTTTAAGGCCTCATTCACATGGGATGTACAATACATAACTGTGCTCCTGTGGAGGGTAGTTTTTTTTTTTTTTTTTTTTTTTTTACCTTGATGGGGATGCACAGATGTTTCATGCATCCCTGTGTAGGCAGTCACATTGATGTCGGTTGGGATGCAGCAGCTGCGTGGACCCAGCTGCTACTCCCAATCCGACATCTCTGCAGGTGCATGAACTCGACTGCATCCTGCATTTAGTTTATGAACGCCCCACGTAAACAAGGCCCTTATATTAAATTAAGATGACCGACATGTTGCCTTTCCTGCCATAACTTAGGTGCAGTAACCTAGGCAAGTCAGGTACATGTTGGTTTAATATTGGTTCTTCTGGAACTCGCGTTATGATCTCCCTGCTAGGGTAGCTAAATCCCTACCAAGTCCTTATCTTCCAACTGACCCAGGTAAAATACAGCAGATATGTTTACTGGTTTCAACTGCAGTCTCCCTAACACATTTTGGAGTAGAAGTGGGAGTTTCCAGTGCATCCTAAAATGAAGTTGAAGTTCCTATTAGAAGCTCTTCAAAAAGCTCACTGAATCTGGCTGCAAGGAGTAATCTGAAAACTCGCTGCTTTTTCGAAAAATGGTGTTTAGTTGAATTTAATGGAGAAATGTAGGGTAAAGCACGCCAAATGCAGCATGCTTTTAAATTAAGGATAAGCCAGTGTAACGCAGGAAAGCAGTACGTGCATGGTGAAGTTAACCTGTATATGCTTTATAAGTGAATACTGGAGTTTTTCTTGTGAAATTTATTGCATTCAAATTTTTGCCTATAAGTAATGAGGGCAATAGGATGAATTTATTGTAACTTTATTTTTGTTATTTATTGCAGACCCCGTGGTTATGGGATACACGACAATGCTGGTACAATTATCCATATCAGGTATAGTTTCCACAATTGAGCACTGCTTGTCCCAATGATATTTTGACAAGGCAACCGGGCGGGTAGGAAAGTCACCTGAAGTAATCCAAAACTGAATCTTTAAGCTCACTATAGGTGTTAACTGAGAAGCCGCTCGGCTGTCATTACAAGGAGCAGGAGGGGACGTCCCCCCTCTCCCGTGGCTCGCCTGGGTCTCCCGTCCCACCTGGAGAACCGGGCAACCAGCCTGCACAGCCGCCGAAGACCCGATCAAAGCTACATTCAGCTCTGATCGGGTCTCCATTCAAAAACCCAAAATTGATGTCATGACATCACTTCCGGTTAATGGCACCAGATTAAAAAAATGACAGCATT
The DNA here is from genome assembly GCF_965119305.1 of Pelophylax lessonae. Taxonomy (NCBI): domain Eukaryota; kingdom Metazoa; phylum Chordata; class Amphibia; order Anura; family Ranidae; genus Pelophylax; species Pelophylax lessonae. Next base: position 659,358,022 of record NC_138769.1, on the reverse strand, counting down.
CAAAACAGCCGAACTTGGCGTTTTGAATGCTTTTAAGTGCAGAGTTGGGGTTTGGGGTCTCCCTCCACAAGAGTACCTGTCAAAGAAAAAAAAATATATATTTTTTTTAAATTTTTTAAATGTACAAAAATATCGGCCTATATCGGCCGATACCAATATGCATTGACCAAAATATCGGTACCGATGTTGGTCGATTACTACCGTATTTTCCAGCGTATAAGACGACCCCCCAACTTTTCCAGTTAAAATATAGAATATGCATAAAACAGTGTAAGTGGATTAAACTTTTCCAAATTCACTCTAAAGCTGAAAGGAAGTATAAAACAATAAATCCATGGGAGCTGCCATGCTCCACAACCCCCCTCCTTGCATCCCAGTCCCCTCCACAGTACCCCTCCTTGTATCCCAATCCCCTCCACAGTCACCCTCCTTGTATCCCAGTCTCTTCTACAGTTGTCCCCCTTACTTGCACATTACTCACAGTCCCCTTTACAGCCCCCCCTTACCTTACACAGCAGATAGAGGATGCAGCATGTCCGAGCATAAGGCAGGAAGTGTCCATCTTTCCATTTAAAAGGGAGATTGGTTGCTAGGACCGCCCCTAGCAACAACAAATCACAGGCTTTTTAACTTAGACAGCGGTGGAGGTAGGGGCGGGGGAGCCTGGATGGGAGTTCTGTCAGCTTAGGCAGTCCGTGTGGCAGCATAGCTGAAGTGCTCTCACTCCCCCACCGCATATTCTCCAGTTCGGCTCCAGCATCCGCCGTATAAGACGATACCCGGCAAAAAGACGACCCCCGTCTTTTGAGAAGATTTTCCTGGGTTAAAAAGTCGTATTATACGCCGGAAAATACGGTAGTATAAACCCAATACCAAAAATGTAATATAGCAGCTTATGGATCCTAAAATGCGTTGGCTGCCTTCTTTTTCTCTTTTAGGCTTAATTCCCCTTTTATTTCACTTGGTTTTCCCAGCCAGTAATGTGCTTTCTGGAGAAAGTTGTAAAGCAGACACCTTTTTGGAGCGTGACATTGTCTGTCTAGGGAGAGGTGAGTGCCAACCTCTGCCACTTTGTCTGGACAGATTGGTCTGTTAAAGGAATTTAAAAAATAAGACATACTGGCCCAGATCACCAGGTGGAAATAAAGTAAAAAAGGCTTAAAAAAACAAACAAAAAAATAAACAAATGCGGCCATTACATAAGAATTGATAAGCTGCTATTTAATACAGTTTTTTGGTTTAATACCACTTTATTGTGTAAAAACATTTTCCCTAGTGTCAGGCAACACACAGTTGGATGTAATATACTAGGGCATCTTTCATGTGTTTTTTTTTTTTTTTTTTTCTACTTTCAGCCGCTCATATCAGGCTTGTACTACTATTATATTCAGGAACTGGCCTTTTACTGGTCTTTAATGTTCTCCCAGTTTACAGATATCAAACGCAAGGTAAGCTTTTCTTCAACAATTACAGTAATTGCGTTCTCTCATGTTTAAACTCCAAGTGTTGCATGTTAAAAGAAATATACTCTCTAAATGGTGGTCTAATTGCTAGGCAGAAGTGATGGTAAAAGGCATAGAAATGTTGTCTCATCATCACTGGTCACTAGTGTATTCTCTAAGGCTCATGTCACACAAGTCAGCCTGGGGGTGGTAAAAACAGGTGGCTGGTATGTATTTTTACCACTACCCACATACATAGGGATGTGGTGCCGTGCCCATGCTGCTTTCCATTGTGGTGCAGCAATTTTAATGCTACATGCAAGGTTTAATAGGCAGCACTGCCTATTGAACTCTCCCTTTGTAAGCGCTGCAACTACAACGTATGGCTTGACGTTGTGGCAAATTCCAGCAGTGCGACATTGTTTGGCAATAAAAACACCCGCAAACCTCCTTTTACAACCCTCTGAAAAGCGTTACAACCTGGATCGCTTTTTGGTGTGGGGGGAGGTTTAATACCACCACTGTTGTGAAAGGAGGTATAGGGAAAATATGCAAAAATGTATTTCATTGGTGACAACAGCAGCTAAGCACAAAGCCAGCCCTTCACATTCACGTTTTCCCTGTGGAATCTTAATCTCCAAGTATTTAAACACAGGCACGACTGGTACTGGGCAGAAAAAGGTCAACTGGGGGTTAATGGAGTGGTCCAACTGTAGTAAAGTGAACTTAGTCCAATAAATAGACCGTCCCGAATATTCTCCAAACTCCGAAATTATTTCCATCATATTATCGGCATTAGGCAGGATTTTTTTCATGAAATGCTTCATATCTGAAGCCCCTCTATAGAGTCACTGGCCTGAATTCTGGTCTCTAGAGGTTCTATGGCGAGAGTAAGCAATAAAGGGGAGAGAGAGCATCCCTGTCTAGTACCATGGCCAAGCTGGAGAAATTTTTCTACCCCCCTGCCTTATTACAGCCTGGGGATGGTATTATAATAGCCCAAGCCAAACTTCTCCAATACAGCCTATAAATATCACCTTTCCACACTGTCAAACACTTGTAGCGTCTAAAGACAGCCGAACTCTAGCACCAATATTATCCACTGGTGTCTGCTTATTAATAAATATTCATCTAAGGTTAACTGCTGTAGATTTATTTATCATGAAACCCGCCTGATCCCCATGTACAATTTTAGAGATAACCTTATTTAACCTCCTGGCTAACACCTCTGCTCAGGGCTTGACAAATTTGCATTGAATCTAGGATCTAGCTAAAAAAATTAGAAGCCATGTTTTTTAAAACAAATCTTATGGGTGGAACATATAACATTTACCCGAAGGTGAACTCATCCTTTATCCCTTTTACAGCCAGAACTGGTTTTAAGTATTTTTTGCAAGCGTTCAAAAAATAATTTTAGACCTTAAGATTACATAAAACCCCCAAACATTATATATTTTCTGAAAGCAGGCATCCTAGAGAATAAAATAGCGATAGTAATAATTTTTTTATGTTGCACAATATTACCAGTAAAAAAAAAAACTCATTAAAAGTTTTTCTCTTTCATTCATTGACGGACACCGCTTCTGGTATTCTTAACCATTGGCAGAAGTTCTGGTTACACCCATGGGCAGTCCCAGGGGTTATACTCGCTCTCTCTGCTATAGCCACTCAGTTTTTTCTGCCTAGTCATGAATGGGGACCTAGTTCATTGCTGGGATCTTTGGTCCTGGCAATATTTCCCTTTTTTAAATTGATTTTGTTCCTGTCTTTATTTTGTTCCTGTGAGAATTCCCACTGCTGGACTGGGTGACAGATTGGATACTTTTTGCAAGATCCAGAGGGTCCAACTACCCCCCCCCCCTCCTGGCGAGTGCGCGCAGGCCTCAGCTCCGTGCCAGGTCGGCCGCGACATAGCCCCACTGGACGGGGGCTTGTCTGCGAGTTAAACATCTCGCAAGGGCGCATATGACTTAGCCTCGGCCTGTGTCGCAGCATTCCTCCTGGCTGACAGCCCCCCCTTATTCCGATGGCGAGGAGGTGGTCTGTCTGGATCAGTGCCCATCCTGTTTTCATGGTATGGTTAGTAGCTGTCCCCCCCTCTTCTCCTGGAGGGTTTTGGGGTGGACATGGGTCCCTTCCTGGGATGGTTGTACCCCCAGGTTTGCCTTCTTCCCCCCCCCAGCCCCTCTAAATTTCGGTGGTCACTGTGAGTCTGCTGCCCCCCCCCACCCTTCCTGGGTGAGGTTATGAGCTGGCTTTTGTCACATGCTCTTGAGGGGGGCTTGTTGGGATTGCTGCTGGCTGGGTTTTTTCCTGGTGCGCAACGGGAGGTTGAGCAGGGTTTCCCCCCCCCCCCCCCCCCCTGGGGTGATTAGGGCAGGGATGTCCTCTGGGCTCCCTGCCCCAGTTGTCCGACCGAAAATTTAGGCCCCGGATTTGCGACTTACTGGTCAGGATCTATGTGGGGTGGCCCAGTGAGGGTGGCTGAAGTCACTACCCTCCGTTTGGGCATCCATCCTTTCATCCACTGCCCCTGTATGGTCGACTCTCCTGGGGCTCATGCCCAAGCGGCTGGATATCCACAAATATTTAGGCCGCAGCTTGCGGCCTACTAGGCCAGGAGGCCGAGTCGGGCGCCTCCTTTGGGGGCCGGCCCCAGCGAGGTTAGCTAAAGCCCCTGCTCTTCCTTTCGGCATCTGCCTTTTCCTCCGCTGGCCCTTTTGGCTGGGATCCGTGCACTTGCGGCTGTGCCTTAACAAAAATTTAGGCCACAGCTTGCAGCCTACTGGGCCATGCGGCCAGCTTAGCGCCTCCCTTGGAAGGGGTCGCGCTGTGGGGGCGGTTTATTTTTCGATGGCAGCCAAAGTAGCTGGCGACCGGGTGGTGCTGCGAGCACGGTGGGGGTGTCCCTTGGCCGTGTTTTTACACTTATCTGTGGGTCCCCCTGGTGACTAATGGAGACTACTCAGATAGTGAGGAAGATTCCTCAACGTCTGCAACCACGCACGAAAAGGCACTGGTGGATGCACTGATTGTATTTGTGCGTGAGCCTCCAAGGTTGCGGGGCACCAGTTCCCTTTGGCACTCGCAAACCACCCAGAGCGGCAAAAGGTGTTCCCCTTTCTCCGCCTAATTTCACAGAATTGTCACGAAAGAGTTAGGACAACCGAAGCGTCTCCTTGGGGTCCCTAAGCGGTTTGCTAGGCAATACCCCTATGAAGTGTCCCTTTTCAAAAATTTGTCTTTTGCATCGGTGGTGGACCTCCTGGTTTCCAGGTTAAACAAACAAAACCATGGTTCAGATTGAAGAATCTCCGGACTTTAAGGACCCAGCTAACCACAAAGGCGGAGGTTGTGGCCCACAATATGTTCACCCCGGCTGGCTCAGCATTGAGGCCGGTGTTCACCATTGCCCTGGTGTCGCAAACTCTGACTGAGTAGGCTAAGCTTTTACGCTGTGACCTGGAGGGAGAATAGCTCCCACCTGCCTTTGCTGAGCTGGCAGATCAGTGGGTTCAGGGGCTGCAGTTTATCTGTGCTGCATATTTGCATATGCCTCCCCTAGTGGCTCGGCTCTGTTTCAGCAGTGATCCTTCGTTGTGTCCTTTGGCTAAAAGACTTCTAAAAAAGCCCTGGCTGTTCTTCCTTTTCAAGGAGATCCCCTGTTTGGAGCTACCCTGGATGACATCATTAAGGGCCTCATGGGGGGGGGGGGGGGAGAGAGAGGAGAGAAGGGTACCTTGCTTGCACAGACTACTAAGGGCAAGGACCCTCGTCGCAGATGTGGGCCCTCCTTTTCGGCTCATAACAAGTTTTTTTTGACCGTCAGGATTGACTCACAAGGGATCGAAGCCTTTCGGGGCCTTCTCTGATGGATCCAAGCGAACTTGGTCTGGCAAGTCGAGGGCTGGCTTCTCCAGACCCGCAGACAAGGCTCCTTCAGCAAGAAGGTGCGCCCCCTAACCCATATCTGGGGTGGGGGAACATCTTCGCTGGTTCCTGGACACGTGGACGTCCCTGATACAAGACAAGTGGGTCCACGAAGTCCTACGATCCGGATACAAGATAGAGTTTTGTGCTCGCCCTCCGGAAAGGTTCTTTCCTTCCAACGTGCAACTGTCCCCAGTCCGCTTACAGGCCCTCTTTGGGGCAGTGCAAGATCTCTTGCTTCAAGGGGCGATTGTCCTAGTTCCGAATGAGAAACGTTTTCAGGGGTTTTTCTCAATCTGTCCCCAGGAAGGAGGAGAGCAAGGCGCGTCCAATCCTGGACCTCAAGGCGCTAAACTGCTTTGTGTGAGTGCAGAAGTTCAGGATAGAGTCCATTCGCACAGTGGTGGCTTCCTTGTATCACGGAGATTTTCTTGCCTCCGAACACCTCAAAGATGCCTACCTTCACATTGCAGTATATGTCGGTCACCAATGCTTACATCTCTTTGGGAACATTCGGGGCGTTACCATTTGGTCTCAACTCCACTCCCCAGGTCCTCACTAAAGTGTTGGCCCCCGGTACTGGCATTGTTACGCCAGTGGGGGATCGCGTTCCTTGGCGCAGCAGAAAAACTGGAATTCACCATACGAACTTTGAAGGAGTTTGGCTGGATTCTGAATCTTTGGAAGTCAGCCTTGGTCCCTTCTATGAACTGAGACTACCAGGGGCTTACTCTGCCTTAGCCACAGTATTTTTTCCTCCAGACAAACTTCAGACACTGCAGGTTGCAGTTCGTCTCCTGCTGACCAGCAGATGGTCGTCCTTCCTGGCTTGTATGCGGGAACTGGGCCTGATGGTGTCAACCTTTGAGGCGGTCCAGTTTGCGCTGTTCCATGCAAGGTGCCTGCAACAGGAGATTATCATCACGAGACAAGAATCTGCTGTCTCTGGACAACCAAATTCTGCTTTGCCGGGGTACGAGAGAGTCCCTGATTTGGTGGCTCCTTCTTCCGTGCTCCGACAGGGCAAAATCCTTCCTACCCTTGTATTGGACAGTGGTCACCATGGATGCCAGCCTGGCTGGGTGGGGAGGCGTCCTCAGCAGAAGCTCTGCTCAGGGGGCCTGGACCCTGGAAGAATTCAGACTACCATTCAATGTCCAGATTTACGAGCAATTAGGCTGTGCCTGGAACAATGGATGGATCGTCTACAAGGCTATATCCAGTGTGCATTAACTCTGGCAATGCCACGGATGTGGCTTATGTCAATCCCCAAGGGGGCACAAGAAGTGTCCTGGCAGCTCTGGAGGTAGCCGGCATTCTCAGGTGGGCAGAACTTGTCGTTCCAGCCCTCGCCGCCGTTCACTTTCCAGGACTGGAACTTTGGCAGGCGGATTTACTCAGTCGGCAGGCGTTCGACCAGGGGGAATAGTCTCTTAACCTGGAAGTGTGTCATCAGTTGGGTCTCCGGTGTGGCACCCCCGAGGTGGATCTGTTGGCGTCTTGGCTCAACAGAAAGGTACATAGGTTCATGGCTCAGTCACGGGATCCATTGGCGGACGCCACAGACATGCTGGTGGCCCCGTTGGGGGTCAGTATCTTCTGATTTATGCCTTCCCTCCTCTCAAGCTTCTGCCAAGACTTCTACAGGATCGAAGCAGAAGAGATTCCAGTCATTTTAGTGGCCCCGTACTGGCCTCGCCGGGCCTGGTAATGACGACTCTGTGTGACTGGTTGCCGACGTTTCCTTTGAGGCTTCCCCTCAGGGATGATCTGCTGTCCCAAGGGCCAATCATCCAGCCTGCTTTACTTTCGCTGGTTTTGACAGCTTGGCTGTTGAAAGCCAGGTGCTGAAGGATAGGGGGTTGTCTGAATCAGTAATTCCAACATTGTTAAAAGCTAGGAAATCTTCTTGGAAGATCTACCATCGTACGTGGAAAATGTACATTACCTGGTATCCCTTGGGGTTCCACCTCGCTCTTTTTCGGTGGCTCGGATCGTGACCTTCCTTCAACGGTGGGTTGAACAAAAGTTGGCCCGGAGTACTATCGGGCCAGGTTTCTGCCTTGGCGGTCTTCTTCCAACGACCCTTGGCTACAGCTCTGGTGCGTACCTCTCTTCAGGTTGTTCGGCACTCGGTCCATTCAGTGTAGTCTCCTTTGCTGCCTTGGGACCTTAATTTGGTACTTTCGGTTCTCCAGTAGTCTCCATTTGAGAAGCTTTGGGAATTTCCCCTGCTTACGCTGTCCCAGAAGGTGGCATTTTTGGTGGCTATCACCTCTGCGTGCAGGGTGTCGGACCTGGCGGCACTATCCTGTCGTTCACCTTATCTGGGGATTCACAGGGATATGGTGGTGCTTCGCTCCTGTCCGTCTTTCCTTCCTAAGTTGGTCTCTGATTTTTGAATGAAGACACTGTGTTTCCTTCCCTGTGTCCCAGGCTTAAACATCGGAAGAAAATTGTCTTTCATGCCTTGGATTAGGGTGTACCGGACGGTAACTGAGTCCTTCCGTAAATCGGATTCCCGGTTTGTCCTTACGGATGCACCCCGTGAGGGATTGGCCGGGCAAGCAGCAGCCTTGCATAGTGTGGGGCGTGGACTTAGCCCCTAAACCATGATTGGCTAAAGGCACCTAACAGGACATTGTGCTGTGATTGGACAAAGCATACAGGTCAGGTACATGCTTTGGCCAATCATCAGCAATCAATGCACTGCAACAGCGCATTGCATTATGGGGCGCTCATCGGTGGGCAAACTTCCCGGCGAGCACCCCATTTGTTTGTGTGTTCAGCGAACACATGGACAGCTAATGTTCGTGTCGAACTTGCGTTCGACAGGAACACAGAGCCCATCCCTAGTTAATGATTATAGTGACTTTATATGTAGAGGTGTATACCCATCATAAATATTTCCTCCTAAGATATTTCTGTGTATATGTAAAGAATTACTTTGATTGACATTTGATTTGGTAATGTACTGTGTATCATAAACAATTGTGCAGAATAAATATACAGTTCTATAACCCATACAATATCCTACACTATATTGTCAAAGGTTTTGGGGCGCCTGCCTTCACTCCCACATGAACTTAAATGGAATCCCAGTCTTAGTCCATAGGGTTCAATATTGAGTTGTCCCACCCTTTGCAGCTAAAACAGCTTCAACTCTTCTGGGAACGCTGTCCACAAGGTTTAGGAGTGCGTCTATGGGAATGTTTGACCATTCTTCCAGAAGCGCATTTGTGATGTCAGGCACTGATGTGGATGAGAAGGCCTGGCTCGCAGTGTCTGCTCGAATTTATCCCAAAGGTGTTCTCGGATTGAGGTCAGGACTCTGTGCAGGACAGTCAAGTTCCTCCACCCAAAACCCACTCATCCATGTCTTAATGGACCTTGCTTTGTGTACTGGTCCAAATCATTTAGTGGGGGTGTTTTTCAGGGATTGGGCTTGGCCCCTTAGTTCCAGTGAAGGGAACTCCTAAAGCGTCAGCATACCAAGATATTTTGGATAATTTCATACTCCCAACTTTTCTGGAACAGTTTGGGGATAACCCCTTCATGTTCCAACACCAGTGCACAAAGGAAGGTCCATAAAGATGCATGAGCGACTGGGTATGCAATTAAAGTTCATGTGCGTGTAAAGGCAGGTGTCCCAATACTTTTGACAATATAGTGTATATTCCTATTCAAGTTCCTGAATATGCTAAGTTAGGAGCAATTCGTAATTTTTAGTGCCAGTTTTAATTGCGTTAATGGCGGAAATAAACACACCTTGTAAATAGTATTTAAAAGTTTCCCACTTGAGCCACTCGTCCTCCTAGAGCAGGGATCTTCAAACTACGGCCCTCCAGCTGTTGCTGAACTACACATCCCATGAGGCATTGAAAAACTCTGATATTCACAGACATGACAAGGCATGAAGGGAATTGTAGTTCCTCAACAACTGGAGGGCCATAGTTTGAAGACCCTTGTCCTAGAGAGTGTTATCCTCAAAACACCAAATAATGCTTTGTTCTTTGGTAGTGTTAAAGGGCAACAATTTTCTTACCTGAAAGCGTTTAGACGCCTTGGGGCTTTAGCTGCATTTTGCTGTTTAAAGGCCCGTACACACGATAAGAAAATCAGAAGTAAAATTTCGTCCGACGAACGATCTGCCGATTTTCGGATTGTTAGTATGGTGCTTTTGACAGCTGATTACAAATTTTCGGACGACAAAAACTGGATGTGCAGGCTATAAAATGTTTATCGTACGTCAACACAACATCCAATTTCCATTTAATTAGTACAGTTTTCGTCCAAAAAAATCATAAGAGCAAGACTAGGCATGCTCAGAAAGAAAGAACACATACAAAACAATCCAACACATGACATCACTTCTGAAGTAGAATTCTGTCATAGTAGAATTTTCGTATGAAAGTAACGTCTTCACTTTCCATATGAGACTAGCATGCAACAAAAAATGGACGAAAGCTTGTTCGATAATCTGATTGTGTGTACGAGGCTTAAGCAGCAAGCCAGCACACTAACAGAAGTGGTCTGAAACACCTCTCGGAGCATACTGAACCGAATAGTACCGGTTTGGAGCAAATTGGCGGCCAGGGAGAGGATCGGTAATAGGGTCAAGTTCTAGTAGATAGGGAGCAGCACTTAACACATTGTTTAGTACACAGCATCTGCATGGTGTGCATTCATGGTATGTGGATCTCCTGGCTTGTGCTAGAACTGCACAGTCTGACTCACCTTGTGCTTGAATCACTGTGAGTTAAATGAAGCCAGTGTAACACAAGTCCTGTTTGTTTCAGAGTCTCATGTTTTATAATTGTATTCAAACAGTGTCCCATAAAAGCTTTAATTTCTTTACTCTGCACTGAAACCAAGGTCATTTAAAGTATGCTGGCCATGAATCTTAAACAACGTAACATACATAGAATAGGCCGCTTAATATAGCTGCAGGCCAGTTATTGCCGCAAGCAAAGTTTGTGATCCAACTAGTTATAAAAACTCGCTCTAAAGAAGCTTTTGTGATAATGACGTGGCTTCCCAGTTTTATTAACCAGTACCAGTGTAAAATGCAAAGTTTGTTGTTGAGTGTATGTGAGATGTGTTTGCATTTATAACTAGAGTTTCTCTAAAGATAGGCAACTGTATGGAAACTTGTAATAAAGGGAAATTTTATGTATGTGTGTATATATACACACACATACACATATATATGAGATATAGATATACACACACACGCATATATGTATATATATATATATATATATATATATATATATATATATATATATATACACACAGACAGACAGACGTAAACCGAGTGGAAATTTTGGTATCTGAAGCGAAAATGCCGGATGCATTTGGCCGAAAACCGGTTGTATTGTATTCCACTTTTTAATTAATGTGAATTAAAACAAATATGAATTTTTCGGCACCTTTTATTAGTGCAAGGAAAGCTCAAGAAAAATGTATCCCTTTTAAATTCTATGAATGTCTTCACATTGGTCTGTTGCACCTCTGCTGTGGTGTTAAAATCCTGCTTGCTGCATTTTTGGTCAGTTAAAAAAACGCACCAAAAACCTCCCCGTTGAAATACATTGAAAGCGCAGTAAGAACGCATTAATATTGCACCCTTAAGTTTTTTATGTGGTTTTTGAGTCACCTGACCTATGAGAAACCAACCATAAGCACAATAAAATCGCCACAAAATCGTGTGATTTTCGGCGCAATTATCGGCACCTTATCAGCAAATTGCCAATAACACCATTTTGGGATGAAAATTCTGTACATCGCGAACACACTGTGTGTATATATACTGTATGTGAGCGTAAAACTGCAGTTTTTCAACAAATACATACAGAGTAAATTAAATCTTTTATATTTCAACATGGACCAAAAATACTGGTGGAGCGCACAGCATTCCAGTACAGCAATATTGACACCACACAAGGTCTCCTTTCTGTTCTCAGGCCACTAGTCTGTCTTTAGCAGAATGGTATAATGAAACCACTGAAGGATAATTTAGTTTTAGGGTCAGTTTATAGATGTACATAGTTAATATATGATTGCCCTTTCTTCGAACACACCCTACACCCCCAATTCTGATTCTGAATCAATTTGTTCTTTTCTGCAATTTGTTCCATAATACTTTTTTTTTTTGGTCTTCCAGGATTTTCTTCTTATGTTCATTCATCATCTGGCCGCAGTGAGCCTCATCTCATTTTCCTATTTCAATAATATGGCACGAGTGGGGACTCTGGTTATGTGTTTGCATGACTCTGCGGATTCCTTGCTGGAGGTGAGGTCATGTTAACTTGCCTATGTTTAGCTATTTAAAGGTAATTTTCCACCCTCTACCCTACTTTGTATAATCCAGCTTCATTTACAGTGGGACTATCCAAAAATGTTTGCTCCTCCGAAACCTTCACTATATAGTCTGCCTGGTACCATGCAACCTCTGCCTACATTCACTCTGGCTCTGTGACCTTCTTTAACTTCAATGGAAATTCCTCTACAGTGTTACAGGCTGATTAATGGGCTTTCCATTGAAGTGAATGTGCAGGGTACCACTTTGATATTTGTGGACAGAGGCTGTGTGGCACAAAGCAGGTCTAATACAGTGAATAGCTCAAGGAAGCGCGTTGTACGTAAGTATAAAGTACTATGAATGTATAAGGTGAGAGAGCATAAAAGGATAAGCACACTCTAAGCAGAGGGGGGGAACTTGCAAATATTTAGCCCCAACCGGTTCCTGTATGTAGAATCTTTTTTCCCAAAGACCTCATTGTTGGGCTGTGCTTGTATATGTGTCTTTTAGGTAAGGTGTAATGTATTGGAAAAAGCCCTGCTTGCTGTGGTGCACTTTTCAATAAACACGCATTAAAGGAAGACTCCGTTTGCAGTAATAGAGCATCCTCCCCCACTTACAAAGCTTAGTAGCCTGCTATCCCCTGATCACCAGGTACCAGACTGGAATAGAGCTGTCCACTCCTCAAACGTGCTGAGAAAATGAAAAACCACCGCTTGCTGATATTACTGGATTCAAAGGTTTATTCCAGAATACAACCTCAGCAGTAGTCCCTGTCTGAAGACCACTTCCCCAATAGATCTTTGTCATAGGGGAGAATAAGCCCTAGTGGCTGAAATACGTTAGAAGGAGGTAGTCTTTTTAGATGGGGACTACTGTTGTGGCGATATTGTGAAATAAACTGGTGCATAAGGCGACATTACCAATTGTCAATTCTTCGTTTTCTCAAAGTTTGACGAAACATGAAACTCTCAATGAGTCTACAGCACAATACACCTGGAAAACACCTTAAACTCTGAAATGCAAACAAGGGCTTTGTGAAGGAAAATTGACAAATATGTGCTGTTTTCCATTAGCTCTGTGCCTACTTGTCAGAGCTAATAAAAAACGCTACAATAATTTTCCATTACATCACTGCCCTTACTAACTGTGCTGCCTTTGGGACTTCATTATGCTCTACAGACCATGCACTGCCTCGTCACACACGGACACATACATGATGGCAACAGTGTAAAATTAGACCTGAAGTCAAGATAGGAAAAAAAAAAAGGTATTTCAGTTGTGCCTTTCTTTACTAAAATTAAAGGAGATGTAGGGCCCATGGTAATTTTGCCCTACTTCTACTGTGGGTCACAGGACTAGAGTTAGTTCTGAACTCCTGAAACCTTGATTCAGCTGACATCAGGCTAAAGTCCACTGTCAGCTCATGTCACTGTAGACTGGGGGGGGGGGGGGGGGGCTAATGCTTACCTGAGCCCCATCTCGATCCAATGATGTGCATGAGTGCCTCGGCTGTCTCTCCCTCCTGATTGGCTGAGACACAGCAACGGCGCAATTGGCTCCTGCTGCTGCCAATTGTCAGCCAATGAGGAGAGAGAGGGGCGGGCCAAACTGTGGCTCCATATCTGAATGGACACGCGGTGCCTCAGCTCGGGTGCCCCCATAGCAAGCTGCTTGCCGTGGGCACACTCGACAGGAGGGAGGGGCTCAGAGCTCTGGCGAAGGACCCTAGAAGAGGACGATCCAGACTGCTCTGTGCAAAACCACTGCACAGAGCAGTATAAAAATGTTTGTTCTTTTTAAAGAAAAAAAAAAAAAAAGAGACTTTATCACTTTAATATGGGGAATCATCAGATGCCTGGACCAGAAGCTGGCTGAGCCTCTCAGCGTGTCGCTCAGAGCCTGAGCCAGCTGCTCCCGCCCCCTCAAAAACCCAGCACTCCTGTGTGCGCTGGAGGGGCAAATCAGAGAGCTGGTGTCTTGACAGTCACTGGCTCTCTGCTCACTGAAGACCGAGAACTGAGCGATCAGCGCTCTTTGGTGTAAAGGCGTCGGGAGGACAGATACAGCATCGAATCAATGCTGCAGACTGAGAGGGGGTGGAAGTGCTGGGAGCCAATCAAGCTCATCTACATACACACATGTTTAACTATAACAAAATGTCACTTTCTTGGCTGTGCTGTTTGGCAGGGGTAAATGAATCTCAGAAGTGGCTGGCCAGATTAGACCATTCACATACTATGTGTATTCATTGGTGTGCCCAGAGTTGCTCCAACAATTTTGTTATTTGTGTATTAAAGATTTAACTTTTTCAAAAAGTGGGACTTGACTTGATAAAGGGGTAATAATAACCCTGAAATGTTTTGTCAGCTGCACCTTCTCCTCCCTGTTTCCAGGTGTCCGCTGTTTAAACGTCTCAGTACGTTTGTGTTCTGGTATTGTATGTTTTCCACGTGCTTTCTCTTCATTTTGTTATATATTTGCTTAAGTGGTCGGCTTCTCAGTTCCCTTGTATGGTTCAGTAGCAGTGGTGATAGTGACCTGTGTTAATGTGCAATTCCCTGAACATTTTGTTTCGCTATGTATACTATTTTTTTGTACACTGTTTATAGAACATGGTTTTGATACAATGTATACATGTTTAAAAATTTCAAAGCTGTTCGATGTGTTGACACTTTTTTTGCTTATCCCCTTTTAGGGTTCTTTCACACGGGCGGTCCGATCAGATCCGCCTGTCAGTTTTTTAGGCGGATCTGATCGAATGCCCCATTCAGCCCTATGGAGCAGCGGATGTCAGCGCTGACATGTCCGCTGCCATCCGCATCCGATCCTGTCCATGAAATCCGGACGGAAACCCTATTTTCCATCCGTCCTGGGGATCGGATCGGATGAGAGCCGACAGCCGATATCCCATAGAGAGCAGCGGGGGCTGTGACACCACCCTCTCTGCACTGCAAGCGGAGACGGAGCTGTCATCCACCTCCTCAGTGGGGATGTCGGACCGTGTGAAAGAGCCTTAGAGTAGATGTTAAAAGGATAGTTTCACCTTTTTAAAAAAAAAAAAAAGAAATAAATGCACATCTTTTTGCAGGTAAAAAATATGCTTTTATTTCTTTTTTACTTAAAGCCTGTAAAGCATTGCACCCGCAGGTGCCCTGCATGACTTCTGCAGACTTGTCAATGTATCCGCCTTCTCGTACACACCGTATTTGGTTTTAGATAGATTAGGGAAGAATTTCTCTATGGTATTTACTTCTGTCTTTGACTCCACTGGGGAGATTAACCCTTCCTGTTCCTGTGATACCCACTCAAGAAATGGTTGGTGTGAGAGTTACAGGGGCTGAAATATATAGGCAGCAGTAAAAACATCATCTGAAGTCCTTTCTTTTCTCCACACCGCTACCTGTGTTGCTGGCCATGTCAGGTAAAGGTTTTGAGTGATCGTGTCATTGCAGCCAGATTTTTGTGACATGCAATGGGTTATTTCAGCTCTCCTGATGTGTTAAGGAAATGGAGACTGATGCAAATAAGAACTTATTATAGCTGATCTCTAGGTTTAATTTAACTTTAAATAGTTTGTTTGGACCAAGCTGGTTAAAATTAACGATTTGCTTCACTAACAAATGTGAATATGCACTTCTGCGCCACTGGAAAGCAAAAAAAAAAAAATAAAATGTTTTTGTGCTAAATCAATAAATAAAGCTGCTGCAGTCTGTGAAATGTGTATACCTTGCAGCCATACAAGTGTAATATTAGACCGCACTGCTACAAAAAACAATAAATTAGTCAAGTATTATGTGTGAATCATGTGCATCAATATATGTAAAAGTATAAATGAAAATCCACTCCATACATCACATCTCAAAAACTGTGATCAAGTGCTCTTGCTCTTATAGACCAAAAAGTTCCAACAGCAAAATATTAATTTGCACACTGTACCCTTTATTGATAAAGTGCATTTATTGGGAGGATGTGTTGCCGGCTCATGTACACACAGACAAGGTTGACTGCTGTGGGAGAACACAGAATGATTTTGCTGCGTTTTGCATCCGGCGGTCAAAACATTCCTTTCTCTTTCGTTCATCGACGGATACAGCGCTCCATTAATCATAACTAGTGGGTAAGATAGCCTCCTCCAGGAGTAGGTCTAGGCAGAACAAAAAACATGGGCTCTGCCCATGGGCCGTCCTCAGCTGGTATATAACGCCCTCTCTGCTCTAGGTAATCAGTTTTTATCTGTCTAGTCAGAAGTAAGGACCCTAGGCTCCTGGCTGGGATCTCTGGTCCTAGCAATTGTTCGCCTTCCTTACATATTTTTTTATTTCTCTCGGGAGATCTACAATCAACTGCCGGGCTGGGCGACGGTCTGGATAATCTAGATCCAGTGGTCCCCCCAGCTCAGCTAGCGAGCACGTGCAGACCACAGCTACGTGCTAGGTCTCCCGCGACATAGCCTCATGGACAGAGGCTGGCCTGCGAGTTAAACATCTACGGGTTTGGGTCTGAGTCATAGCGGTCTCTTGGCTGACAGCTCCCTTACCTTGGTGGCGAGGAGTTCTGTCTGGAGCGTTACCCCACCATGGATGGGTAAGTACAGTCCCCCCTCTCCCTTTTTGGTAATTTTCTTTGGGGTGGACGTGGGTAACCTACAGGGACAGTTGGAGCTGCTTGCAGGTTCCCTCCTCCCATACTTAAATCCCTCACCGAGCTGGGCTTCCCCCCACTCCTATTCCCCCCTGTTTGGACCTAGAGTCTGGTGGGGGTCCCAGGGCAAAGAATGCAGCAGAGACCCCTGTGGTTGCCCCCGCTATCCCCACTCTGTAAGGGTCCTGGGATAGTGCGTATCCCGCCCTGGTAATCTGGAGGGGTCCCAGTGTAGGCGGCCCCTAGGTGCATGCCCTGCTGTTTGCAGTGTGGGTAAAGTGCAGAGACCGGGGCAGAGTGCACAGCAGTCTCCTAAATGTGTGTCCTACCTTCAGGGGGGGTCCCCTTGCAGAGGGTGCAGGAAAGATCCTGGCAGCATGCTTCAGTGTTCAGTAGCTGATGGTGGCCATTTTCCTTTAGTCTGGCTGATCTCCCCTTGGCCATGTTTGTGTAGTCGGATGATGTCACGAGCGCCATGTATACCTTAGTCTGGCTGGTCTCCGGTTGGCAGCCATTTTTGTGTAGCCCGATGTCACGAGGGCCATTTTCCCTTAGTCTTGGAGATGCTGGAAACAACTGAAGCCTCGTGGGGATGCCGAAGCTCCTCCTCTTCCTCCTTAGTTTCCTCTTCTTGTGCCTGGGACATATGAATAGGGATAGCGTCCATGATGATGCTGGTTTCAAATTCTCGGCGCTCCGGTCGGTAGGATGAGTCTTTGGGGGTCCCTGTTATCTCTCTATCTCTCTCTCTCTCTCTCTCTCTCTTGTACAAAAGTTTTATTTTGAGAAGAGGCATAAACATACATCAAAAACATGGTATACGTGTACAATTAGATAAAAGAAAATGGAACGTAGGGGAACAGATAGCAGCAAAACATGATACAGACATAGGGCGTGAGCCAACCGGGAAACATCACGGACCAAATAATGAGTATCAACAAGCGGAAATGCATAGATAGGGACCTAAAGTCCCCTAGTGTTTCACAATGCAGGAAGATTATCAAAAGAAAAAGTTCTATTACGTTCCAATAAGCAAACAGAGGCTGGGCCTGAGAGTACCAAGCCAGGAAAGAAAACAACATTAAAAGACAAAGGAAAGAGAGAAAGAAGGAGTGAGAAAGTAGGACAAACAAAGAGAGAAACGACAATGGAGGAAGACTAAAGAAAGGGTAGGGAAAAGGAAGGGGGGGGGGGGAACGAGTCCTGCGGGGCGTGCGTCCAGGAGGCATTTAAAGAGAGAAGGGTGGTCTGGAATCTGGAAGGGGCAACGGTCGAGATCCAGGGGTCCCACACCTTAAGAAACTTAGCGTGGGAATCAGCAACTATCGCAGTCAACTTTTCATTAATGAGAATATCATTCATACGGGTTCTTGACCGCCTCAAAACTAAGCAACGGGGTCTTCCAAGATCGGGCAATGGTCAATTTCGTAGCTGTAAACAAATGCTGAGCCAACTGACGTTGTGTACGAGTCAAGTCAGGTATAGGTTTACACAAGAGTGCCTCATACGGGTCCTTCTTCAGGGTGACTTGATAAATATTACGGAGCAAGGCATAAATCCTAATCCACAGTCTGCGCACCTTGGGACATGTCCACCAAATATGTGCCATGGTCCCCTCCTGAGCGCATCCCCGGAAGCACAGGGGGGAATATGCGGGTATAAATTTAGCCAGTCTAGCCGGAGTATAGTACCATCAGTAAAATACCTTATAAGCATTTTCCAGAATCAAGACATTTCGGGAACACTTAGAGAGACCCGCTGTCATGTGCCGCCAGTCTTCCCTGTCCAACCCGCCCCCCAATTCTAGTTCCCAGTTAGAGTGATAGACCGTGAAAGGGGGTGTATCGCAGGCAATAATGGAGGCATATAGGAGGGATATGAGTCCCGGCGAGTGGGGCCGTGCCCTACAGAGGCTTTCAAATGGCGTAAGCGTATAGGGTAAAGGTCTATGTTTAACCACTTTACCACTAGAGCATTTTGCTGTCTTACGTCTGGGCCACTTTTTGGGATTCGGCGCTGTGCGTATTTAACTGACAATTGCGCGGTCGTGCGATGCCGTACCCAAACGAAATTTGCGCCCTTTTTTTCCCACAAACAGAGCTTTCTTTTGGTGGTATTTGATCACCTGTGCGATTTTTACTTTTTGCGCTATAAACAAAAAAAGAGCGTTTATTTTGAAAAAATAACAATATTTTTAACATTTTTTTTATATGAAATTCCCCCCAAAAAAGATGTAAAAAACTATTTTTTTTAATTTTTGGCCAATTTGTTTTCTGCTACCTAGGTTTGGTAAAAAAAATCGCAATAAGTGGATTTTGATTGGTTTGCGCAAAAGTTATTGCGTTTACTAACTAAGGGAAAGATTTTTGTCATTTTTGGTGTTTTTTTTTTTAACGAGTAATGGCGGTGATCTGTGTTTTTTTTTTTTTTTTTTTTCCGGACTGCGACATTGCGGCGGACAGATCGGACCCTTGACTGACATTTTTGACACTTTTGGGGGTACCAGTGACATTACTGCAGTAATCAGTGCTATATATATGCACTGTTACTGTAAAAATGACACTGGCAGGTAAGGGGTTAATTTTATTGGAGAGGGAGGGGTTAATGTATGCCTGGTGCTACTAACGTGTGGGGGGGGGGGAGGGGACTGAGTGAGCCAGGGACAGATCGGATGTTGAGCTATGCTGAACACTCCGATCTGTCACTCCCTGTCACTTAGGAGATCCGCCCGCTCTGTTTACACAGGTGGGCGGATCTCCAAACTGGATTCCCCGACGATCGGGGCAGAGCAGCGGTGATCGCTGCCGCTCCTCCCCTGGCCCGACTCCCGCTGTGAATGAAAACAGCGGGAGCGCGCCTCCGGCGGCGCACGAGCGCCGCCTACAGGGGAGGAGTCTAGCGACGTAGGTCTACGTCGCTAGACGATAACGAGCCACTGTGCCGCAGTAGCAGCACAGTGGCTAGAGGTAAAGCGGTTAATGAGTTGCTGAAGAAAATTATGGAGTTGCATATAACGAAAATGTTCCCGCAAAGGTATATCGTGCGAGGAGCGGAGGGCCCCAAAAGGAAGTATCCTCGTGGGGGTAAATAACGAGTGGACATCCACAAAGCCATGGTCAGTCCACCATGAAAACACGCGTGGATTAGCTAGACCAGGTGGAAACATAGGGCAAGGGAAGAGATGCAGTAAAGGTAATCTCTCTCTTTGCTGATAGGTACTCTGAGCCTTGAGGGGATACTTTAGTGTGTGGCCAAAAGATCGCTTTTGTACTGCAAGGTTTTCCTTTCTGTGTGGAGCCTTAGGGTTACACTGACCCCCTAATGGAGGTGGCAGGTCCCTCCGACCCCAGCTTCCCATGGTTGCACTGACGGCAGTCCTGCAGTCCTTAGTGTCCTGGGTGGAAGTGGTGTGTGGGCAAAGGCCCAGGAGTAAGCGTCCCCCGCCTTCAGTTGGTCTCATCTGATTCTGAGCCGGATGCCACCGTGGACGCGGCCCATCCAGGGGGACTTATTATCACACCCCCTGATCAATAGTGAGGATGATTCCTCTATGGTCGCAGCAGCGAATGAAAAGCCGCTGGTATACGCACTTACTACTGCAGTGCTTAAGACTTTAAAGATGGAGGATGCGGCTGATGTAGCCAGGGAATGTGGCTGTGTCGTTTGGTACACAAAGGTGTTTCCTTATATGCCCTATTTTGACAGGTTTTCTGTAAAGAATGGGAACAACCAAAATTACCCTTTGTGGTCCCCAAATGTTTTGCTGTACGTTATCCTTTTGAGGAGTCTCTTTTAAGAAGTGGACTAGTCCACCAGTGGTGGACCCTCCTGTTTCCAGGTTGAATAAATCAATAATGATCCCAGTAGAGAAATCACCATCCTTTAAGGACCCAGCTCACAAGTAGGCGGAGGCTGTGGCACGCAGTATGTTTACTATGGCTGGTTCGGCATTGCGGCCAGTCTTTGCCTCATCCCTGGTGTCTCAGACCCAAACTAAATGGGCCAAGCTTTTGCACCAGGGCCTGGGGGGTGAACAGGTCCCCGCTGCTTATGTTGATTTAGCAGACCAGTTGGTCCATGGGCTGCAGTTTATTTGTGATGCAGGTTTGGATACAGCTCCTGTGCTGTCCAGACTATCTGTTTTAGCGGTGGTTTTTAGGCACGTGCTGTGGCTTAAGGATTGGTCCGCAGACCAAGCCTCTAAAAAAGCTTTAGTTAATCTGCCCTTTCACGGCGATCGCTTGTTTGGGGCTACCCTGGATGACCTCATTAGGGGTATTACAGGGGGTGGCAGAGTACCTTCCTGCCACAGTCAAGGAAAGGGAAGGAGCCTAGCCGCAGAAGGGGTCCCTCCTTCTCATCCCATAGAAAATTATTTCGTGCTTCTGGGACAGAGAATAAGGGAAATAGATCTTTTAAATCTTCCCCAGGAGGTTCCAGCAACCTTGCTCTGGTAAGCCTAGAGCTAGCTTCCCCGGACCAGCAGACAAGATTTCTTCAGCATGCAGGTCTGCCCTCACCCATTATTGGGGTGGGAGGACTTATTTGGGGAGCGTCAAGGAGATCTGCAAAATGTTTCTTTTGGGGTTACCCACAAAGGGGGACAAAGCTTGTCCTTGTTAGGTCCTGAGTCTACTTGTGCGCATTTAATTCCTGCAAAGGTTCAGGTGATGTCTGAACTACCTAAGGTCCCCCCTATCCCTGTACAGGAAATGTATTTACTTAGATTCTATTTCTGACCAGAGTGGTCCTTCCTCTGTACAAACTTCAGGAACCACAGGCCGTGTTTCACCGCCTGCTGTCACACAGATAGTTCTGGCTCCTATTTTGCATGCAGTTTCTGAATCAGGGCATATCTACCTTCAAAACAGTTATGTTTGCACAGTCTTACAGGCAGCTCCTTTTAGCAGGTTTGGCTCCACAGGAGGAGGATACCGAAGTTTGTGATGAGGTCCTCTGACAGGTGCCACAGGCATCCAAGGGCCACGTTAAGGCCAGCATCATCCTCTGCTAAGGCTTCCTCCGCAGTTCCTGCGAGGAATCAAGAGCGAGGATCTTCCAATCATCCTGGTGGCTGTAAATCTCCCTTGGGTACTTCGTCTCAGAAGACCAGTCGTCCCAAGGACTGATCTTACATCCTGCTTTACAGTCGCTGGTTTTAATGGCTTAGCTATTGAGAGCCAGGTACTGAGGGATAGAGGTCTGTCTGGATCAGTGATCCCTACTAATGGTGAAGGCGAGGAAGTCATCTTCCAGCAAGACATACCATCGTACGTGGAAAGCGTACTTTTTTGGTGTGAGTCTATTGGCGCTCATCCTCGATCCTTTTCTGTGACTTGGATCTTAACCTTTCTTCAACAGGGTGTTGATCAGAGGTTGGCCTTAAATACCATCAAGGGCTTGGTGTCTGCCGTGGCAATCTTCTTTCAGCGACCCCTAGCCACACACTTTAGTTCTTACCTTCATTCAGGGGGTTCGAGATGTGGCTCTACCTGTACAGTCTCTTTTGCTGCCATGGGATTTAAATGTAGTACTTTTGGCTCTCCAGAAACCTCCGTTTGAGAATGTTTGGGAGATTCCCTTACGTTACCGTCTAAGGTGACATTCTTGATGGCTATTGCCTCGGCCTGTAGGGTATCGGAATCGGCGGCATTATCCTGTTGCGGTCCCTGTTTAGTGGTCCATAGGGATAAAGTGGTTCTTCGTCCCTGTCCATTGCTGCCCAAAGTTGTCTCCGACTTCCATTTGAATGAGGACATTGTGTTGCCTGCATTGTGTCCCAAGCCAGCTCATCCCAAGGAAGTTGCTTTGCATACCTTGGATGTGGTTTGTGCGATTTGGGTGCATATAGCAGCTACTGAGTCTTTTCGGAGGTCAGACCCGCTTTTTGTGGGTTCGGACGAACCAAGAAAAGGGCTGGCTGCTTCTTCGACTACAATCTCCAGATGGATCAGGCAGGCGGTGACTCAGGCATATTCCTATTAAAGATCAGGTTCCACCTTTCCCTGTCACGGCACATTCTACTCGGGTGCTGAGTGCTTCTTGGGCCTTCCGTCATCAGGCTTCAATATTGAAAGTTTGGAAGGCGGCCACTTGGTCGTTCGTGCATACCTTCACAAAATTCTGTTGGCTAGATACTTTGGCATCTGTGGATGCTTTTTTTGGCCGCAAAGTTTTGCAGGCTGCTTTTTAAGAGGGGCTGTTTCCTCTTGAGGGGTGGTTTTTTTTTTTTTTTTCTTTAAACTTTTATTTTTCGGACTGGGCTCCTGTGTCCTGGTTAAGGGCTCTTCTGTTTAACCTTGGGTTATTTTCCCCATCCCTCATTTTGCTTTTTGCACTGCTTTTGGACGTCCCACTAGTTATGATTTATGGAGCATTGTGTCCGTTGATGAATGAAAGAGAAAATGGGATTTTTGTACGAAAATCCATTTCTCTGAGTTCGACAGACACAGCACCCATCCCTTTATGGAGTTCTGATATTCTAATACTGCTTGCTACTAAACTGATTACCTAGATCAGAGAGGGGGGTTATATACAAGCTGAGGATGGCCCATGGGCATAGCCAGGTGTTTTTTGTTCTGCCTAGTCCTACTCCTGGAGGAGGCAATATAAGCCACTAGTTATGATTTATGGAGCGCTGTCTGTTGATGAACTCCGAGAAATAGAATTTACGGTAAGTACAAAAATCCCATTATCCTGAATGTGATTCTTCCACACTTAGGAGAGGGAGGTTGAACTTCCCCCTAACCACAGCAGCTTCTAAAACTCTTTTAAAAGCCTATATGTACATGGAGACAGGTTTTTATGAAGCTGAGTTTAGGAGCTTTGGCAAATAACACCAAAAGCCCATAAACTCAAGTTTAGAAGTTATAGTGTACACGATCCCTAATGTTTAAAGTGCCTATGAAGACACACTGAGCTTTGGAGCATGGTTCCTCTGCCTCCAGGGCAAAATAACCTAGGCGTACATCTTTTTCTGTGAGCAAAATAATATTGGTATTACCACATATAGTTATGAAGTGGTCATGCTCATATCAAAGTTGGCTCGTGCCCACTTTCAAAGTGCAAGGTGACCCCACATGGATTTGCACTCACCATTAGAATTTGACCCTCTTATGGATAGGTCACATCACACTTTCTTGGGACAAGACCCCAAATATATTTTTGCACCACACCAGTCAGGTATATCGGAGTATGATTCCACCCCAGGTTGTGAAACGCCACTCTAAAAAATATTACAGAGACCTATTCATTGTGCAAGGCTGTTAACTTTATTCGATTTAAAACACACTTTGTTAAACTCACATTCATTAGTGCCTGTGGACCGGCATCGGGTACATTTGGCATGTGTGGAAGATGGCCGCCGCTACCCAACCTGGAAGCCGCTTGCACATCCGAGACAAGATGTGACATCACTAGGAAATAAAGTATCGACTTGGGAACGCGTTTTATATGGGATTGGGCATCTGAAGACACCTGTCCAGTATTTTTGAGTATCTTCTAAGATCCATATAGGGGTCTTGTGACCTATCTAGAAATAGAAAGTCCAATTCTTATGGTAAGTGCAAATCCATGTGGGGTCACTGAAAGTGGGTTTGCATCCTCTTTGATCATAGGAGCATGAGCACTTGATCACTACATGTGGGAACAATACCAATAATAATTTGCTGTGAGACTTTTATGATTTTCAATGGACTTTACCTACAGTGCATTCAGAAAGTATTTACAGCGCTTCACTTTTTCCACCTTTTGTTATTTACAGCCTTATTCCAAAATCGATTGTATAATTGTGAGGAAAATAATGTATTTAAACAATACCCTATAATGACAATGTGAAAGAAGTTTGTTTTGAAATTGAAATTTATTAAAAAGAAAAAAAATTCTCATGTTCATAAGTATTCACAGCCTTTGCCATAACATGACACTCAATATTGAGCTCAGGTGCATCCTGTTTACACTGATCACCCTTGAGATGTTTCTACAACTTGATTGGAGTCCACCTGTGGTAATTTGTTGATTGGACATAATTTGAAAAGACACAAACCTGTCTATATGAGGTCCCACAGTTAACAGTGCATGTCAGAGCACAAACCAAGCCATTAAGTCCAAGGAATTGCCTGTAGGCCTTCGAGATAGGATTGTATTGAGGCACAGATCTGGGGAAGGGTACAGAAACATTTCTGCAGCATTGAAGGTCCCAGTGAGCACAGTGGCTTCCATCAGTAAGTGGAAGAAGTTTGGAACCACCGGGAGACTTCCTAGAGCGGGCCACTCTGACAAAGCTCCGCATTTCTCTGTGGAGAGAGGAAAATCTTCCATAAGAATTACCATCTCTGCAGCACTCCACCAATCAGGCCTGTATGGCACATGACAGCCTGCCTAGAAGACACCTGAAGGACTCTCAGACCACGAGAAACAAAATTCTCTGGTCTAATGAAACGAAAATTTAACTTTGGCCTGAATGGCAAGCGCCATGTTTGGAGAAAACCAGGCACCGCTTATCACCTGGCCAATATCCTCCCTACAGTAAAGCATGGTGGTGGCAGCATCCTGCTGTGGAGATATTTTTCAGAGGCAGGAGCTGGGAGACTAGTCAGGATTGAGGGGGAAAATTAATAAGGCAATGTACAGAGACATCCTTGATGAAAACCTGCTCCAGAGCGCTCTAGACTGTGGCGAAGGTTCGTCTTCCAACAGGACAACGACCCTAAGCACACAGCCAAGATAACAAAGGAGTGGCTACAGGAAAACTCTGTGAATGTCCTTAATTTATTCATAAATGATCTAGAGGAGGGGATATCGAGTAAAATCTCAGTATTTGCGGATGATACTAAACTAAGCATGCCAATATCTTCTGGGTAGGATGTGGAAACCTTACAAGCGGACCTGAACAAAATTATGGGGTGGGCAACTACATGGCAGATGAGGTTTAATGTTGAAAAATGTAAAGTAATGCACCTGGGTGCCAGAAACCAGAAAGCAAGCTACTCATTAAGGGGGGAACCTCTGGGTGAGTCTAGGAAGGAAAAGGACCTGGGGGTACTGGTAGACAACAGGCTTGGCAGTGGCATGCAATGCCAAGCCGCTGCAAGCAAAGCCAACAGAATACTGGGATGTATAAAAAAAGGGGATTCACTCCAGAAATAAAGAGATTATTCTCCCACTCTACAAAATTCTGGTCCGGCCACATCTGGAGTATGCTGTCCAGTTCTGGGCACCGGTCCTCAGGAAGGATATGCTGGAACTGAAGAAAGTCCAGAGAAGGGCAACAAAAATAGTTTGGGGAATGGAGGACATCAGCTATGAGGAAAGACTACAAGAACTGAACTTATTCTCTCTGGAGAAGAGACGATTGAGGGGGGATATATCAATGTACAAATATTGTACTGGCAACCCTAGCATATGGAAAAACCTATTCAGTGAAAGGATATACAATAAGACATGTGGCCACTCACTAAAACTAGAGGAAAGGCGGTTTAACCTTAAAACACGCAGGGGGTTCTTCACTGTCAGAGCAGTAAGGATGTGGAATTCTCTTCCGCAAACAGTCGTATCAGCAGGGAGCATCGATAGTTTCAAAAAACTGTTAGATGGGCACCTTAGAGACCACAACATACAGGCGTATACAATGTACGGTTAACAGCAAACACACACTCACATCATAGGTTGAACTGGATGGGCTGATGTCTTTTTTCAACCTCACTAACTATGTAACTAGGAGTTGCCCAGACTTGAACCTGATTAAACATCTCTGGAGAGATTTGTAAATGGCTGTGCGCCGACGCTCCCCATCCAACCTGATGGAGCTTGAGAGGTCCAGAAAAGTAGAATGGGAGAAAAAAATAGGTGTGCCAACCTTGTAGCATCATACTCAAAAAGACCTGAGGCTGTAATTGGTGCCAAAGGCGCTTCAACAAAGTATTACACAAAGGCTGTGAATAGTTATGTACATGTGTTTTTGTGGAAAAAGTGAAGCGCTGTGAATACTTTCCAGGTGCACTGTATTTTGTCTATAACCGCAGGAGCATTTAATCACGGTTTCTTTATTGGGATTTTTTTGGCACGGCGTGGTTTTTATTTACTTCACTAACAGCTGCAGTGGCTGTCAGTGCTATTTAAACTGTAGCTAAGGCTACATACAGCATTCAGCACTGTGGTCTGGCAGTGAGGAGAAAACATCCAGTGCCACTCCCAAAACAAAATATTCTGGCTGAGCGCTGCTCAGCCATTCAGAGAAAGCTTTGTATTCTTTGTATACGAAGCTTCCTCTGATTGGCTAAGGCGGAGAGTCAGGCAGATGACGTCATGAACTTACCTAGTCAGTTTTTTTGCTACATAAATAGTTTGTTTTGACCAAACAAACTAAAGTTAAATGAAATGTGGAGATCAGCTTTAAGGGTCGGTTTACACCAAAACACAGTGCGATAAAAGTGCAATGCCTGTGCGATCTGCATGCAGGTGCTAATGTATTGCACCGCTAATGCAGATCACAAACACTGTGCATTTTGTGGGCACCAAATCGCTTGCTACCACCATGGAGTTAATTTTGAAAAATGAATGCTTGCACTACTTTTTCCACAGTTCAGTGTGCTTTACACCTATTAAAATAAATGGGATGTCAAAACTCACTTCACAGGAAGGCAACGTGAATGTCGCGTTCTGATGTGAAGTGGGCCAAAATCACTGACCAGTCAGGCAATCGAACAGACAAGATGTGAAATTGTGTTTTTCTCTTTCGTTCATTGACAGACACCGCTCCATATCTACTTGACCCTTGGTTATGCTGCCCCCTACAGGAGTAGGACACTAGGCGGGAAAAAGTTTGACTATGCCTATAGGGCAGTACCAGGAGGTATAATCCCACTTCCTGCTATAGGTGTTCAGTTTTTTTCTGCTTAGTCAGGAGTAAGGACCTAGTTCCTTGCTAGGATCTCTGGTCCTGGCATTTTTTCCTTTTTTAAACTTAATTTTTTCTTTTTATTATTTTCTGTTCCATTGAAAACTACAATCAACTGCCAGACTGGGCGATTCACTGGATATCCTAGATCTTTACAGTCTTCCCAGTCTGGCCAGCGAGCGCGAACCAACCTTAGCTCCACACTAGGTTGGCCGCGACATAGCCCCACTGGACGGGGGCTGCCCAGCAAGTTTAACGCCTCTCAAGGACGCATATCCCTAGTCCGGGCCTGTTTTACAGCGTGCCTCTGGACGACCACAGCACCCCCATTCCAAGATGGTGCAGTGGTCTGCCTGGAGTGGTGCCCACCCGGTTCCATGGTGTGGTAAGTATTGTCCCCCCTCTCCCTTGGTGGTCTTTCGGGGTGGACATGGGCCCCTCTCTTGGATGGTCGGACCCCCGGTTCCCCTCCATCCCCCCAGCCCCTCTAAACAGTCATGGTGGGTCTTTTGGCCCCCAATTCTGGAGGAGTCTCCGGTTTTTAAAAGATCCTTTTGGAAGGAGAGCCAAGACTTTGGTCCGCCACATGTTTACTGTGGCTAGTTTGGTCCCTAGTCCAGTGTTCACCATAGCTTTTGTGTCCCTGACTGTCTCGAGTGGGCTACGCTCTTGCAGGTTCTGGAGGGGGAACATCTTCTACCTGCCTTTGCAGAGCTGGCGGATTATTTGGTCCAGGGGTTGCAGTTCGTCTGTAATGCCTCTCTAGATGTGGCTGCCTTAGTCTCTGGGTGGGCTGTCCGTGACGGCAATAATCCTTCGGCGCATGATATGGCGAATTTCCTGGTCTGCGGACCAGACTTTCCATAGGGCCTATGTGGGGTAAAGCCTGTTTGGAGCCTCCTTGGAAGGACCTCCTCTGGAGGTTCCATGAGGACCTGGTCTGGTATGCCGAGAGTGGGTCCTTGCAGACAAGCCTCCTTCTGCCTGAAGGGGCGCCATCACCCGTATTTGGGGTGGGGGAGGATGTCTTTGCTTCCTCCTGGACCGGCAGACCTCCCTGATTCAAGACAAGTGGGTCCACGAGCTAATTCGAACCGGCTACAAGATCAAGCTTTTGGTCTTCTCCTCCAGAGAGGTTCTTTTCTCCCAACCTGCGTTTATCCCCAGACCGCCTGCGAGGTCTCTTCGGGAGGTTCAAAACTTGACACTACAAAGTGTGGTTCTTCCGTTCTCAGAATCAAAACTTTTGTTTCATGGGTTTTATTCAAACGTGTTTGCAGGTCCCAGGAAGGAAAGCGAGCTACGTCCCAATCTTGGACTTCAAGCTCTGAACAACTTTGTTGCGGGTACAGATGTTTTGAATGGAGTCACTTCGTACTGTAGTGATATCCCTATATCAGGGGGATCTTCTGGCCTCTCTCGATATTAAGGACGCTTAACTTCATATTCCGATATGTCAGTCATTCGTGCTTCCTCCGCTTGCCGTTGGCAAGGAGCATTATTAAGAGGTCTCATCTCAGCCCCTCGGGTTTTCACAAGTGTTGGCCCAGGTGTTGGCATTGTTGCACCAGTGGGGGATTGTGGTACTGGAGTACCTGGATAATCTTCTGTGAGCAGTCTCCAACTGCTCTGACGGACAACCTGGGAGATTACTGTGCGGACTCTGATTGGAAATTAAATTTCCAGGTATTGGTTCTGGTTCCGTCCACTTAGTTGGACTATCTGGGTCTTTTCTGGACTCGGCATCAGCCAGGGTGTTCCTCCCATGGGATGAGTTCCAAAATCTGTCCACACAAGACCTCTGCAAACAGATTCTTGTCATGTGAGGGTCCCTGGTTCAGTGGCTTCACTCTCCAGCGCTTCGACATAGTAAATCTTCCTTCCTGTACTGGACGGTGGTCACCACAGATGTCAGCCTGTTCGAGTGGGGTGGCGATTTTTGGCACGGATTGTGCTCAGGAGTCTGGACTCTGAAAGAATCCAGACTACCAATCGATATACTGGACATTTCCTCTGCAGGTGTTTTAATTAGTTGTGTCTCCGGTGGGGAACTCCCGAGTTGGTTCTGTTGGCCTCTCGTCTCTACAGAAAGGTGCATGGGTTTGTGGCACGATCCTGGGATCCTCTGGCGGACACCACAGACGCACTGGTGGCTCTTTTGGGGCCGGTATTGTCTGATATACGTCTTTCCTCTTCTAGAACTTCTGCCAAGACTTGCGTAGGCTCGAAGCAGAAGGGATTACAGCCATCCTAGTGGCTCCAGACTAGCCTCGCTGGTCTTGGTACGCAGATCTGATACGGTTGGTCGTCGATGCTCCTTGGAGATTTCCTCTTAGAAGAGATCTGTTGGCTCAAGGGCAAATCCTCCATCTTGATTTACAGTCACTGGCTTTTAAAGGCTTGGCTGTCGGAAGCCAGGTGCTAAAGGTCAGTGAATCAGTGACTCCCACGCTGCTGCAAGCTAGTAAATCTACTTCTAGGTAGATCTACCATCGGGTTTGAAGAGCGTACTTTGGAATGTGAATCTCTTGGGGTTCACCCTCGCTCCTTTTTGGCGACTCTGAGTTTGGCTACCTCCAACGAGGTGTTTAGCAGCATCTGGCCTCGGGTACCATCAAGGGC
This sequence comes from Pelophylax lessonae, assembly GCF_965119305.1. Classification (NCBI taxonomy): domain Eukaryota; kingdom Metazoa; phylum Chordata; class Amphibia; order Anura; family Ranidae; genus Pelophylax; species Pelophylax lessonae. The sequence goes on along the minus strand of NC_138769.1, from coordinate 659,328,183 downwards.
CAGGTTCGGCCTTGGTAATATGCTTTCATCATCCTTTTGCTACGCTTCTGTGGTTCAAACCTTTGTTCAGGGGGTTCATCAATTGGCTCCCCCAGTGCAGTCTCCATTGTCCTCGTGGGATCCCAACTTGGTGCTGTTGGTTCTTCAGTAACCCCCATTGGAACATATTCGCAAGATTCCTCTTTTTACATTTTCCCAGAAGGTAGCCTTCTTGGTGGCCTTTTCTGCACGGAGGGTGTTTGAGCTGGCGGCTTGTCTTGTGGTTCATGGAGATAAAGTGGTTCTTCGTCCCTGCCAGTCGTTCCTCCCTAAGGTCGTCTCTGATTTCCATTTAAATAAAGACATTGTGTTGCCTTTCTTGTGTCCTAAGCCTAAGCACCCTAAAGAGATTGCCTTGCATTCTTTGGATGTGGTTTGGGCAATCAGGGTGTACCTGGCGGCGACTGAGTCGTTCCTTGTATCGGATTCCCTGTTTGTCATTACGGATGAACCCCGTAAGGGGCTGGCTGCGTCTGCTGCGACCATTTCCAGATGGATCAGGCAGATGGTGGTGCAGGCCTATTCCATCAAGGGTCAGGATCCTTCTTTCCCTTTTTTAAGGTGCATTCTACCAGGGCGCTTAGTGCCTCTTGGGCCTTCCGTCATCCGGCGTCAGTGGTGCAGTGTTGCAAGACGGCAACCTGGTCATCCGTGCACACTTTCACAAAATTTTATAAGGTAGATGTGTTGGCATCTGTGGATTCTTCCTTTTGGCCACAAGGTTTTGCAAGCCGCTGTTGGAGAGAATTAGTCCTCTTTGAGGGTGTATTTTATTTTTTTATTTATTTTTTTGTCAGATGAGCTTCTGTTTTACCTGGTTTGCTATGTTTAGCCTTTGGGAAATATGTTTATTGCTGTGTTCTTCCCACCCCTTATGTTTATACTGCTTTGGGATGTCCCAATGGTAAAAAAAAATTTGGAGCTGTGTCCGTCAATGAACGAAGGAGAACTGGATATTTTGTCTTAGTGTCCATTGACGGACACAGAACCAGCCCCTCTAATGAGTTGGGTTATATGTTCTTCTGACGCTGCTTGTTACAAAACTGAAGACCCATAGCAGGAATTGGGAGTATACCTCCTGGGACTGCCCTATAGCCGTAGTCAAACTTTTTTTTACGCCTAGTGTCCTACTCCTGTAGGGGACAGCATATCAATGGTCAAGAAGATATGGAGCTGTGTCCATCCAATGAACATCCGAGAAAAGGTTTTTATGGTAAGGCAAAAATCCATTTTTTTTTTTTTTTAAAGCGATTCGTTTCTTACATGCAGATTTTTGGTGAACCTGATTGATGGCGGTTGACCTATAACACTGGTGGTTGATATTTAATGCTTCTTTGTGGGTTTTTCAAGCTGTAAATCTAAAAAGAAGCAGGATCAATTGTTTTGCTGTTTTGATTTGCAGAGCAGTTTGCTGATATTTGGATGCATTTTTCACGCGTTGAGGTCCTCATGGTTGTCATACCTATCACAGTAAACTGAATGAAGAATGTCACTATGATATGCCCACCACATGCATGGTTTTCTTGTGGTTATATTGCTGTTTCCTTTATGTATTCTCTAACTTATTGGTACTCTTCTTTTCTCTTAAAGGCAGCAAAAATGACAAATTATGCAAAGTACCAGAGGTTGTGTGACACTTTGTTTATGTTGTTTGGGCTGGTGTTTGTCATCACGCGTCTTGTCATTTTTCCAACATGGTAAGAGCTGTATACATTCTCTTTATTTTGCCATTAGTGTAATATTTTGCCATTAGTGTAATATATGCAACGCTAGCCCTCATGTTCTTGATTATCCAGAATCCTCCTCAGATCCAACAATCTTAAGTCATCCTTATTAATATGAGAATCCCATTGTAGACAAGCTTGGGGCTGCTTTTTGCCAATAGTGTAGCATTTTATATATTTTTTCATACAACTCTATTGATTGCCTCGCTGTGATGTCAAATACAACTTTTTAAAATCCACCAAGCCTTTACTAACCTACTTGTGACAGGGTCCAACATTTTTATACATCCAATCCTTTGTTGTCCTTAAAACACCATAGGATTTAAACTGTTTTTGTATTCCATAATTTCTTATGGCAATTATGTGTGCTTTAACCACCTCAATACAGTACTTACCATTTTACCCCCTTCTTGCCCAGGCCAATTTTCAGCTTTCAGTGTTGTCGCACTTTGAATGACAGTTGCGCGGTCATGCAAAACTTCACCCAAATGAATTCTTTAATTATTTTTTCACACACACAGAGCTTTCTTTTGACAGTATTTAATCACTGCTGGATTTTTTACTTTTTGCTTAAAAAAAACTAAAGACCAAAAATTTTGAGAATTTTTTTTAGGTTGTCAAAACATTTTGTAAATTTTCTCCTTTACAAATATGTGCTGATGAGGCTGCACTGATGGGGTGGCACTGATGAGGAGGCACTAATATGCAGCACTGATAGGTGCCACTTATGTGCAATGATAGGTGGCACTGAAAGGCAGCACAGACTGGCGTCACTGATGGGCACAGTTAGGGCTGTATTGTAATCGAGGCACTGATGATCAGTCCCCTGATTACCTTTACACATTTCAAATGTGAGGAGATGCTGCTGCTTGGCACTCCTCTCCTCACAATTTATCAGTTAGGCGAGGAGAGACGATAAATGGCATCTCCTTGTTTACATGTGATTGGCTGTGATTGGGCACAGCCGATAACATGGGTAAAGAGCCGTGGCTCTTTGCAGAGATTGGGGTTGTGCCGTGTTCCAGGTCATGATTGTGGCTAAACTGGCCGCCATCATATGATACAAGTTAGGATTTTTGGTAGAAGACACTTTGTTCTGGCCAAAAAAAAAAAAAAAAAAAAAGCTCTGCCCTTTCTCTTAGCAATTTTTGTGTGTGTGTGCATATAGTGCATGTGATCAAACTAAATGTACAGGTTCCGCTCAAGACTCCACCGACTGGTCCTCTTATGTAGCTACCACTTTGTGTGCAGACAAGGACAGAGCTTGTCCCAGCTCTAGACCTGTAATGGGAAAAGTGAAGTCCGAAAGTTGCAAAACCCCATAAGGTGTATGACTGCCTCAGCCCGGGCTCCAACCAGGCCACATCAACCGTCATACATCAGAATTTGTCACTGTACAAATCATTAGTAAGACCTCATCTGGAATATGCAGTTCAGTTTCGGGCACAAATTCTAAAAAAAGGCTATTGGGGAACTGGAGAAAGTGCAGAGAAGAGCAACCAAACTGATAAGAGGCATGGAGGAGTTCAGCTATGAGGAAAGATTAGAGGAACTGAATTTAATTCTCTTGAGAAGAGGAAACTAAGGGGGGTGGGGTATGATCAATATGTACAAATACATAAGGGGTCCATATAGTGAATTTGATGTTGAGTTATTCACTTTAAGGTCATCACAGAGGACAAGAGGGTACTCTTTACGTCTAGAGGAAAAGAGATTTAATCTCCAAATATGGAAAGGTTTCTTCATATTAAGAGCTGTGCAAATGTGGAATAGACTTCTGTCTAGCTCAGTTTGCTTACAAAAAGGCCTGGATTATTTCCTAAATGTACAGCCCTGGCCAAAAGTTTTGAAAATTACACAGATCTTAATTTTCACAAAATCTTTTGCCCTTGTTTTTATTATGGCAATTTGCGTATACTCCAGAATGTTATCAAGAGTGATCAGATGAATTGCAAAGTCCCTCTTTGCCATGCAAATAAACGTAATCCCACCAAAAGAAAAATTTCTACTGCATTTCACCCCTGCCACAAAAGGACCAAGCGGACATCAGATCAGTGATTCTCTCGTTAACACAGGTGTCAGTGTTGACGAGGACAAGGCTGGAAATCACTCTGTATGGCTGATTGTTAGAATAACAGACTTGAAGCTTGAAAAGGAGGGTGGTGCATGAAATCATTGTTCTTCCTTTGTTAACCATGGTTACCTGCAAGGAAACACATGCAGTCATTGCTTTGCACAAAAAGGGATTCACAGGCGAGGATATTGCTGCTACTAAGATTTCACCTAAATCGTCCATTTATCGGATCATCAAGAACTTCAAGGAGGGAGGTCCAATTGTTGTGAAGAAGGCTTCAGGGAGCCCACGAAAGTCCAACAAGCGCCAGGACTGTCTCCTACAGTTTATTAAGCTGCGGGATCGGGGCACCACCAGTGCAGAGCTTTCTCATGACTGGCAGCAGGCAGGTGTGAGTGTATCTGTACGCAAAGTGAGGAGAAGACTTTTGAAGGATGGCAGCAAAGAAATCCTAAGAAAAACATCAGGGACAGACTGATATTCTGAAAAAGGTACAGGGATTGGACTGCTGAGGACTGATGAAAAGTCTGTTTCTCTGATGAATCCCTTTTCCGATTGTTTGGAGCATCCAGAAAAAAACCTTCTGGCAATTTCCATATACTCCAGAAGGTTATCAAGAATGATCGGATGGTTTGCAAAGTCCCGCTTTGCCATGCAGGGGAAGACTTTTGGAGGATGGCAGCAAAGAAGTCCTAAGAAAAAAAATCAGGGACAGACTGGATATTCTGCAAAAGGTACAGGGATTGGACTGCTGAGGACTGAGGAAAAGTCGGTTTCTCTGATGACTCTCCTTTTCGATTGTTTGGGGCATCCGGAAAAAAACCTTGTCCAGAGAAGAAAAGGTGAGCGCTACCATCCGTCCTGTGTCATGCCAACAGTAAAGCATCTTGAGACCATTTGTGTATGGGGTTGCTTCTCACCTAAGGGAATGGGCTCACAGCCATGAATAAAGAATGGTACAAAAACATCCTCTGAGAGCAGCTTCTCCCAACCATCCAAGAACAGTTTGGTGATGAACAATGCCTTTTCCAGCATGACGGAGCACCTTGCTATAAGGCAAGTGTTAACTAAGTGACTTGGGGAACAAGAATCTAAATTTTGGATCCATGGCCAGGAAACTCTTCAGACCCTAATCCCATTGAGAACTTGTGCTCAAACCTCAATAGGCAGGCGAACAAAAAACTACTACAAATTCTGACTAACTCTAAGCATTGATTATGCAAGAATGGGCTGGCATCAAAATGTGGCCCAGGAGTGGATTGACGGCATGCCAGGGAGAATTACACAGGTCTTGAAAAAGATTGACTATTTGCATAAACTTCATGTCATTGTCAAAAGCCTTTGACACTTCTGAAATGCTTGTTGTTATACTTCAGTATACCATAGTAACATCTGACAAAAACATCTAAAAAAACACTGAAGCAGAAGACTTTGTGAAAATGATTTGTGTCATTCTTAAAACCTTTCAGCCACGACTGTACATAATATAACTGGACACTAACATTTATAGGTAAGGCTTATCCAAGGAATATCCGATTTGCCTCTTGGGGGATCAGAAAGGAATTGCCCCCCCCCCCCCCTCTGGATCAACTGTGGGTATAGGATTGTGTATATAAGATTCCCCCCCCCCCCCTTCAATGGTTGGCTAGATGGAATTTTTTTTTTTTTTTTAACAACCAGACTATGCAACTATGTGTAACCATCTTATGGGGTTTTGCCCAGATGTGCAGCTTCCAGGAGTTTTCTTTTACATTATATAGTGCATGTGACACATGTGCAGCGCAGTGTACACAGTGCAGAGCATAGCAGTTATTGGTAATGCAAACCTATCAGTACTAAATGATGGGTACTGTAAATATCTCCTAAACATGTACCGTTTAGGAGATATTACCTTACACGCAGCCAGTGACGTCACTGGCGCATGCGCTCTGAAGGAACGGCCGCTCGCGCCGTTCCTTCAGAGCCCCGTGCCGTGACCGTCGGCTCCCGCGTGAGTGACGTCACCGCGGCTCTGGCCAATCAGTTGGCCGGATGCTGCGATCCCGGAAGACGGGCGACTGGACATGTCGCCCGTCATAGAGGTAAGCGGGCGGCACGGCAGGGGCTCGTTCTAAGGTAAGTATTTCATAATGAGCTAGTATGCGATGCATACTAGCTCGTTATGTGTTTCTCTTTCAGGGTGAAGAAAAAAAAAAATATGCGGGTTTACAACCTCTTTAAGTCCTTTTGCACACTGTACTGTTTTACACATCACCTTTTCTGTACATATGTACATTTGAGGTGTTTGTGTTGCGCATATTTACGTAAGCATACAATACATTCCATAGGCAGTCTTAGACTCCATTCACACTATTACGACTTGTCAGGCGACTTGGTCAACCTGACAAGTCGTGCACCGTCGCTCCCACTGTGTAGTTCAGGAGCCGTTCTTATAGGAGCGGCACAAGTCGCTCCGACTTAGAAAAAGGGTCCAGTACTATTTCGGGGCGACCTGGAGGCGACTTGCATTGACTTTCATTATGTGAAGTCTGTGCAAGTCGTGCTGCACGCGACTTCACAGGTCGCTCCCTAAGTCGGAGTGACCTAATGTGAACGGGGGCTTAGTTATTCAAAATATTTGTTTATATGCGAGTATCAGCACAAAATACTGACCTAGAAAGCTGATTTTTTTTTTTTTTTTTTTTTAACTTGTGAATACACAGCACATGTTTTTGTACCTTTTGTGTACAGGCACATTGTAAACAATAGGCTGTATTTTAGAGGAGTAAAAAAAAAAAAAAAACGTACTGAGCTTTTTCAAGCTGCAGTGTGCAAGAGGCCTAAATGTGATACTGTTGTAAAGCCAAGCAGACATAGGTTGCTAATTGGTTGTTGCGAATGCACCAGCACTTTAATGAGTGGCTGTTCACCTACTAGTGGAATGCTTAATACACGAATAGGTGGGTCTTCAAAGCCTTTGGTTTAATTGGTGGATAATATACACCCATCAGCTATAACATTATCACCACTGACAGGTAAAGTGAATAACAATGATTATCCTATTAAAATGGAATCTGAAAGTGGGTGGGATAGATTAGGCAGCAAGTGAACATGATGTCCCTGAAGTTGGTGTTGAAAGCAGAAAAACAATGGGCAAGCGTAAGGATTTGAGCGACTTTGACAAGGGCCAAATTGTGATAGCTATATGACTGGGTCAGAGTAATTCCAAAACGTGCAGCTCTTGTGGGTTGTTTCCAGTCTACAGTGGTCAGGACCGACCAAAAGTGGTCCAAGGAAGGAAAACTGGTGAGCCATCAACAGGGTCATGGGTGGCCAAGGCTCAGTGATGCACGTGGGAGCGACGGCTGGCCTTTGTAGTCTGATCCAATTGAAGGCTACTGTAGCTCAAATTGCTAAAGTTGAGAAGTATTGGATTTTTTTTTTTCTTTCCCCGAGAATCATACATTGGTGTATGCAGCATCAGTCCCCTGCCGGCTCTAAGACTGAGAACTAAGATATCAAACACCGCAGATCGCTCAGTTCTCAGAGCTCCCTGAGCAAAGAGCTGGTGACTGTCAGTTACTGCTGTCTGCTCTGGCCCTTCCGCTCACTGAAATGCTGGGCTGAGGAGGGGTAGCTCACTGGGCGGCTGAGCCGGATTGCCATGATCCTTCCCGAGCCTGGACCGGCTCTGTGATGTCAGCAGACAGTGGACATCAGACGAAAGAACTGCACTCCTGTGATCTATAGGAGGAATACAGCTGAATGAGGTTTGGCTGTACTTTAATGCTTCGCTGATACAAAACGAAGTAGGGTAATAAGTTTACAGTAGGCCCTCAATAAAATTAAGTGGTGGGCAACTACATGGAAAATTAGGTTAAATGTTGAAAAATGTAACATTACACTTGGGGGCTAAAAATATAAACTCGCATTACTCGCTGAGGGAGAACTTCTGGGGAAATCTAGGATAGAAAAGGATCTGGGAGTCCTAGTTGATCAGACTCAGCAATTGCATGCAGTGCCAAGGTGCAACAAGCAAAGCTAGCAGAGTATTACATGCATTAAAATGGTATTTGCTCAAGAGATAAGTCTACAATTCTACCGCTTTATAAAACTCTGGTCCAGCCACATCTTGAGTATGCTGTCCAGTTCTGGTCATCAGTCCTCAGGAGAGATGTGCTGAAACTGGAGAGTCCAGAGAAGGGCAAAAAAGCTAATAAGAGGGCTTGAGGACCTCAATTATGAGGAACGCCTACAAAATTAAACTTCCTTTCCCTGGAAAGGAGACTCTTAAGAGGAGATCGTATAGTCATATACAAAAATATCTATGGTGATTCTAGCATAGGAAGAAAACTATTCAGTCTAAGTTTGCTTAAAGTGGTTGTAAACCTCACATGCAATATAAATAAAGCACTTCCCTCTATAGTGTGTCCCTGTCTCAATTAAAAGTACTGTCATTTCTGTCTGCGACTTTGTTCCTCTATCATCAGCATGAATCACTTCTGACAATTTTTTCTGACACCAAGGAAAAAAAGGTGACCGGGGAGGGAGTTCCAGCTGATTGACCACCTAAGCTCTGTTCCTGTGTGCTGTGTGAAGGGGGGTGTGTTCCTTCCCTCCAATCAGCTCTCCTCACTGAGCTCTGCAGTGTGTAATTTAAACTCTCCACCCCCTTTTTGACAGCTCAGACAAGCTTTATAAATTCTGGACTTTGAACGTATGTAGATAAGAGGAAACTGCAGATACAGGCACAACTTATATAGGATTTGTCAAATTTCTGTGTATCACCTGAGGACAGTCACTTCACTGGGTATATGTAGGCGTTTACAACCACTTTAAGAGGACTTGTCCCAACTAAATGAAGTTGGACAAGAAGCAGTTTTACCCTTCAACTGCGTAAGGTAATGCCAAAGATGTAAGATGTCGAACTCTCTTCCACAGTTGGTGTCGGCATGTCAGGAGTGTCTACTATTAAAAAAAAATAAAAATTGGATGAACATCTTGGCAAACCGATCATACGGGAATATGGAAAATTATAGTAACTGTCTTACCAACTATGTAACTGGTTCCCATAGGTGTTGGAACACCCAGTACTTCACAGTTCGTGTATGAGGCTGCATAGTTAACTGGTCAAGGTGCCCATGCTGACCAGTGTCCACAGCCAAAAGCGCCTACAATGGGTACATGTGCATCAGAACTGGACCACGGAGCAATGGAAGGTGGCATGGTCCAATGAATCGTGTTCACTTACATGGCTCCAGGATGCACTATGGGAAGAAAGCAAGCCAGCAGACACTTAAAGGATCTACTATTGATGTCTTGGTGCTAGATACCACAGCATACCTTTTAGATGTCTAGTGGAGTCCATGCCTCAGCGGGTCAGGGCTGTTTTGGTAGCAAAAGGGGGGACCTACTGGATATTAGGTGGGTGGTCATAATGTTATGGTTGATCAGTGTACATTGCTCCTTTTTTACCTTTAGTATCATACATTCATTTGACATGCTTCTGGTATTGCTGATACAAGGGGTCCACAAGCACTGGGGTGCCAATGAAGATCCATTGTGTTTATTTGTTGCACATAATTCTGTTTGATATTAGTTGCATTTTATAAAAGGTCTTTCCTGATTGTACAGTAAGGGCCTAAGGCTTCTTTAAATCCTTACTACTGGGTTATATACAACTACCATCAGGTGACTGGATAGTGCCAAAAGGTCATGGAGATCTGCTCTCTACTTAGAGAAGCTTAGCTTCTTTTATGGACTTTTCTTTCTTCTCATGGATCTTTTCAATGGTGATTCTTCTGTGAAGACTTGAGTGCATGACAACCACTGCAGCTATCTGGATTGTCTGACTCCATGGCAGAGCCTTGGGGAATCATATACAGACCCCGCCACATGGAAGGCCAGTCTAAAATGCACTGGTTCCTGCTATGGGCGCTTTCCTTGACACGTAATGTTTGAGGTTAGCTATATATGCTTTACAGGTCCAGAGCCCTGGTCTGCCAGGTGCAGAGCCTGAAAACGTTTTAGGGCATGTGTCCACTGTGATGTAAAAGCCAGGAAGAGGTTGAAATATATTAAAACAAGGATCCTCACCCTCTGAGGCATCAGATCAGGAGAACACTCCTGAGATTCTCTTAAGCTAAAGAAAACTATAGCTGTTATTATAAACTCAGCATGCTCTTCCCTTGCATTGGGGTACCCAGGGTTGTTCACCCTAGGGCAGGGTTAGGCAACCTTGGCTCTACAGCTGTTGTAGAACTGCAAGTCCCATAAGGCACTGCAACACTCTGACAGCCACAGGCATGCCTCCCCAAGGCAGAGGCATGATGGGATTTGTATTTTCAGCACAGCTGGAGGGCCAAGGTTGCCTACCTCTGCCCTAGGGTGTCCATAATGACATCTTGGATCTCTAAAATGCCTAAAGCCAGCTAGGATCTTGTAGAGCCTGTCCTCTGTAGGGAATGGCCTCACCCTGAAAAGATATTCTCCCCTAAGTATTTTGCCAAGCAGTATCCTGTTAAAGAAAACTTTTTGTTTAAGTGGTTGAATTTGCCATTTCCTGCCTTAATTGGATTCTCATGGTTTCCGTGGAGGAAGTCATTGCTTATCCCGTGTCTCAGGTTAGAGTATCTGGGCCCGTCTCTAGACACGGCCCTCTCCTAGGATTTTTTTACCCCGGGACACATGGTTGTCTCCTTCACTCTTGCACCCAGAACATCTGGGCTCAGAAGAAATACTCGGTTTGTGATTGCATGAGGGTTCTAAGTCACACAGTTGCCTCCTTCAAGGCTGTGTTATATGCCCAACTTTATTCCATACCATTACAACTCCACAATCTAGGAGCTTGGGACAAAAAGACTGTGTCTCTGGACTTTCCCGTGCATCTGACCCTCATTACCAGATTCTCCTTCGCATGGTATATTTACAACTCAACTCTCCCTTTCCTCAGTTGTGTAGAGTTGTCATGACAGATGCCATTGTGTTGGGCTTGAGGTAAAATTCTGCACGTATTTTCACTGCAGGAGTCACTGGTTGTAAGAAAAAGCTCACTTCCCTGTTAACATTCTGGAACTCAGGAATTATTTTGCCCCTTCAAAGCTAAACTCCTCTCCTACGAGGACACCCAGGGAGAACCCATAAGGAGAGTGCCATGGAAGTGGTCTAGATCAATGATCAAGGAAACTAGGAGCAGTGCCTCTCAAGCAGAAGTGGACTGAATCCTCCCCTTGGAAAAACAGGTATATAGGCGCTACAACCTTCCCACATAATGGCCCCGTCCGGCCCCCAGACCTTGAGGCTGCTAAAACCCACAACGTACCAGAATAATCAAAGGGACTCAGGATGACATCCAAAAAACAGTATTCCTTTATTGAAAAGACCTATACAATGCTGTAAAAACATCCTACGCGTTTCGAACCTTAGTCTTTCGTCGTAGATGATAAAAACAGAATAAGTAACACCTAAATAGTATATAAAAAGGTCACACGATTAACCAGCACAGGTGAATTAAAAATGCAAAATGGAAAACCTGACCGGACTCCGTGCAGTGGAACACATCACAGAAGATATAGGGATTTGAAAAACCATGCATATAAAAAGTGACTCGCAATAGCCTGCATGGTTTATATTGTTCCAGAATAGAACATCATAACATTAGTTAGTGCTACAGAAAGATGATACTGCCTAGACACTAAACTAATAAAGATCGTTTAAGAAACACAACAGAAAAAAAGGGGAAAAATTGTGTAAGCAAACTAAAAGCCAGGCATATAAAAAGCTACCCACAATAGCATGCATAGTTTAAATTCCTCTTCTGTTCATTGACGGGGACAGCTCCTGATATTCACATCCATTGGGTTATACTGCCCCCAACAGGAGTAGGACACTAGGCAGAAAATAATTCTGGCTACACCCAGGGGGTATACTCCCTCTCTCCACTATAGCCACTTTCTGCCTAGTCAGGAGTAAGGACCTAGTTCCTTGCTGGGATCTTTGTTCCTGGAAAAAAATTTTAGATACATTTTTTTCCTCCTGGATTTTTTCCTGTGAGATATACACTCAACTGCAGGACTGGGCAATGGGCTGGATAATCTAGATCCAGTGGTCACTCCAGTCTGGCCAGCAAGCACGCACATGACCTCAGCTCTGCGCTAGGTCGGCCGCGACATAGCCTCACTGGACGGGGGTCTGGCCTTCGAGTTATACGCCTCGCGAGGTCACATATGACCGGGTCTCGGCCTGAGTCGCAGCGTTCCTCCTGGCCGACAGCCTCCTTCCCCCCCATTTCGATGGAGGGGGGTTCGGTCTGGAGCGGTGCCTGCCTGGTTCCTAGTATGGTGATTTGTTTCCCCCTCTCCCCCTGGAGGGATTTGGGGTGGAAGTGGGCCCCTCCTTGGGACGGTCGGACCCCCAGGTTCCCCTTCTTCCTGCAGGCACCCCCCCCTTTGCCAAGTTCCTCATCACGCTGGGGCTTTTTGGGTGGTCTGACCACTTTCCCGGGATAGGGGCAGTGGGGTGCGCACCTATCAGACGATCGGAGGTGGGGGTTGTACCTGGTGGGGACTCCTGCCAGCCCCCCCCCCCCAGCCTTCCTGGATCTGTCAAAGAGGCCTTTTCTCCCTCCTGGGTCCCTGTAAGCCTCGTGGGGCCGCCTTTTGTTGTAGCCTGTGTGTTTTTTATACACGGCAGCCATGTTTGTGTAGTCTGGCGGCCGTTTTCTTGTAGTTTGTAATTGGGAATGGCAGCGGCCATGACAGTGGAGCCCTGTGGGCGACGATTTCGGCGGTGGGAGCCCCTCCTCATCCCCTGGTGCTGACTCCTGAATCATTTTTCTTCCTGACCGCCACCTTTCTGCTGGTGATGTCTGGTGGGGTCCTCTCTCACTGCTGAGGATCGCTTGGTTTTACACTTTTTGTGGGGTACCCCTGGTGACTCATGGAGTTTTTGGCGCACATCTCCCCACCTGATCCCCCTCTCAGAGGCTGGGGGGCCCTTCGAGTACCAACCGTCCATCGATGCACTGACAGCGGTCCTGGAGTCCTTTGTGTCCCAGGTGGAGGTGGTTTTTGGGCGATGGGCTAGCAAAAATGCCCCCTGGCTTCCCCTGCCTCATCTGTCTCATCAGATCCTGATTCAGCCGCTGTGGACGTGGGTTACCCTGCTGTGTCTGCAACCACATGCCTGGAATCCTCTGATAGTGAGCATGATTCCTACACTTCTGCGACCGCGCACGAAAGGCGCTGGTGGATGCACGGATTGTATCTGTGTGTGAGACCCTGAAGATGGAGGCGCAGGAGCCCTTTTGCATTTACAAGCCATCCAAAGTAGCAAGGGTGTTTCCTTTCCCTGCCTATTTTGACAGAATTGTCGCCAAAGAGTGGGGACGACCAAAGCGTCCCCTGGGGTCCCTAAGCGATTTACTAGGCGTTACCCCTATGGGGGAGTCCCTTCTTAAGAAGTGGACTGTGCCACCGGTGGTGGACCCTCCGGTTTCCAGATTAAACAAGGCAACCATTCTGGTTGAGGAGTCCCGGGCCTTTAAGGATCTGGCTGCCCGGAAGGCGGGGGCTGTGGCCCGTACTCTGACCGAGTGGGCTAAGCTGCTGCACCGTGACCTGGAGGGGGAGCAGCTCCCCCCTGCCTTTGCCGAGCTGGTGGACCAGCTGGTCCAGGGGCTGCAGTTTATCTGTGATGCCTCTTTTGGATGCAGCTCCCCTATCTGTATTTGGCAGTGGTCCTTGGGTGTGTCTTATGGCTCAAGTGCTGTCTTATGGCTCACGGGGGGAAGAGTACTTTTTCTTCCACAGGCTACTAAGGGCAAGGAACCTTGTCGTAGACATGGGCCTTCCTTCTCAGTTCATACGTTTTTTTTTCGTCCCTCAGGGTTGACTGACAAGGGCTCGAAGCCTTTCAGGGCCTCTTCAGAAGGATCCAATTGAACCTGGTCTGGCAAGCAAAGATCAGGCTTCTCCAGACCCGTGGACAAGGCTCCTGCATGAAGGTGCGTCCTCACCCGTATTGGGGGTAGGGGGGAAGTCTTCGCTGGTTTCCTGACCCGTGAACTTCCCGGGTGCAAGACAAGTGGGTCCACAAAGTAATTCGGTCTGGCTACAAGATAGTTTGGCTCTTGTCCCCGGCAAAGTTTTTTTCCTTCCAACTTGCGCCTGTCCCCAGACCACTTACAGGGCCTATTTGGGGCGGTACAAGACATGTTCCTTCAAGGGGTAATTGTGCTAGTTCCAACCTCTGAACTTTTTCAGGGTTTTTACTCAAACCTGTTTACAGTTCCCAGGAAGGAAGGCAAAGTGCGTCCAATTCTGGACCGCAAAACGCTAAACTGCTTGTGCGGGTACAGAAGTTTAGAATGGAATCCATTCGAACATTGGTGGCATCTCTGTTAGGGGGAATTCCTCGCCTCTGTCAAAATCAAGGATGCCTACCTTCACATTCCGATATGTGCCAGTCACCAGCATGTTCTCTGCTTTTCTGTGGGAGAAGAGCATTATCAGTTTGTGGCGTTACCCTTTGGTCTCGCATCTGCTCCTCGGGTCTTCACAAAAGTGTTAGTCCCGGTGCTAGCTTTGCTACACCAACGGGGGATCGTGGTACTAGGCTACTTGGATGATCCTCTTCTGCGAATGGAGTCTCCCTCTGCTCTGGTGGAGAACCTGGAGATCACATTACAAAAATTTGCGGGAGTTTGGATAGATTCTAAATTTTCTGAGGTATGCTCTGGTCCTGTCCACGAAGCTAGACTATCTAGGCCTGACTCTGGACTCTGCCTTAGCCAGAGCGGTTCTTCCTCTGGACAAGCTCCAGAAATTGCAGGCTGCAATCCGCCCAATGGGAGGAGGAAGCCATATACAAAAATAAAACACCAGAACTCATTTTATACAATAGATTTATTGATGGTCTGATCTTTTGGAAGGGACCAAAGAATACGTTGGAAGAATTCCTTAAAGAACTGAATAACAATGATAAAAACATCAAACTAACCTGGAACATCAGCGAAGAGGAAATCACATATTTGGACCTTCTAATCATACAAGAAAATGGGAAAATACACACAAAAACCCACTTTAAAGAAGTGGACCGAAACAGCTACCTCCCTATTACCAGTTGTCATCACAAAAATTGGCTGTGGAACATCCCGAAGGGACAATTACTTAGGCTGAAGTGAAACTGCACAAAATATATTGACTTTGAAGAGCAAGCGAAAATTTTAGCTCAAAGATTCATGGATAAAGGATACGAACAAGAATTTATGGACAATAAGGTTGTAGAAGTCAAAAATATACATAGAAAGGAATGAATAGAAAAGAAACAAAAGAAAAACTCCTATATAGATAATGCACCAATAATACTGAATTACAATATGCAATATAAAGCGGTGGATAAAATAATAAAAAAGCATTGGCATATCTTAAAAATAGATAAACATTTGAAAGACAATATACCAGAAAAACCAAAATTTATATACAGAAAGGCACCGACATTGAAAAATAAAATAGTCAAAACCATTATAAACCCCCCCAAAAAACTGCTGTCATTTTTTACAGGAAAAGGCTTTTATCCCTGCAAAAGATGCTTCGCCTGTACAAAAACAAAATACCCAAAACAAAAAATATCAGAATTTACATCCACAAGCAGTGGCACGAGACATAAAATTAGAGATTACATCTGTTGTAATACAGAGGGAGCAGTCTACGCCTTAGAATGCAGTTGTGGGCTGCAGTACATAGGCAGAACCAAACGCCTGTTAAGAATCCGTATAAAAGAACATGTGCAAAATATAATAAAAGGAAGCGACAAACATACTGTGTCTAGAACTTTGCTAAATATCATCGTAAAGACCCCTCAAAAATGACATTTTGGGGAATAGCCCCCTACAAAAAACATTGGAGGGGCAGTCACAAAGTTCGCACCCTAAGCCAACTAGAATCCCAATGGATTTTCAAAATGGATTCTTTTACGCCTAATGGTCTTAATGTGGAGTTCGATCTGAACTGCTTTATTAGTGATTTTTAACACATTCATATAAGTACTTACATCAAGTAAACATCACTAAAATATTTTTAATACATTTTTACACACCCACAAACAAGCAGTTTAGAAATAGGATTTGAGAAATTAAAAAGGTGATTCTATGTCTTTTCAATATATGTAGTTTTAAAACAATTTTAAACTACATTTTATCCTTTTATATTTTTAAGGAGATCATTTTTAAGTAAATATGATTTTATAATAATTCTATGCTGGGAATAAAAGGGTAAAGAGAAGCAAATTTTGAATAATTACAAGATTAGAATATACAGAGAAAGAAAATCAGTATGAAAAGGAATAAGTATGCTCTCCCTTCAAGTGTATTTTGCGTTTTTTTTTTCTCTGGTTTTGTTAAGATTACCGGTAAAAAAGATCGTATACAGATATGTTAGACATTTTGCATATTGAAGATTCCAAGACCTTGATTTATATGCTAAAATGGTTTAATAAGGAAAATAGAAGTATCTATAAAGATTAAAACCTCACTTCCGGGGTAAACAAAGAAGGAAAGATGGTGTAATCAAGTATAGTAACATTGGCAATATGGCGGACCGGTGATATCCGCCGGAATCTAAGTACATAGATTTTCCAAAATGGCCCCGGCTAAACTTCCGGCCTCACCGATATAAATAGAACGTCACATCCAGTAAAGGCCACTCCCTGAGGAAGTCACGTGACGTAACGCGTAGGAGGAGCCCCAGAAACCGGAAGTGACGTTGAAAATCGGAGCGAAGTCCCCATAGCGGTATTCAGAGTGTTTTATGCCGAGAAACAAGCAAACCGAATGTAAGTGTATTTCTTTTGTGTGAAATAATACTGCACCATGATGGCCCTCTTTATTTGATGAGCCCCTGAGGTCGTGGTAGCAGATAAAGAAACCACAACATAAAGCGCCCCAATACGGAGCCCTAGAGGTACATCGGGACCACACATAGGACCCTGTAGGAAGGACCCGGGAGCCGTAAAGGACTACACCGAGGGAAAAGATACATAAACACAGGCGATTTATTCATATTGTTGAGGTGAGAATTTAGAGCACCTAGAAGTGACACCTGGTGGAGGAGAAAGTCCCAACACCTTAATTGCACGGAAGCACCTTGTGGTTTAAGATCAAGATTGAAGTCACACACCTGATTGTATTGTTTGTGGTGATTTGGAAAAACTGACATTTTTTTCTTAAATCACATTTTTGATTTTTTTGAATTTCTTTGTTATATTTTTTGAATCTTCTGAATTTACATATGATTTGAAGCACCTAGCACTTTAGAGATTGTTTTTTCCTCACGAGAAAAAAAAAAAAATTCGATCACAAATTTTATTGAAGCACAATCACACATTTAAGGGATATTAGGAATTGATCTAATAAATAAAACACCCCATCTTTATAAGCACGGCACTGAGACAGATTGTAACAAAATATTCTAATTTTTTTAGTTTAATTCACTTCTGAAGCGCACCATCACCCCCTTGTTTCTTAAATTGTCGTGTAGACTGGTTTATAGTACCAGTATCGTGGTGCAGCACTAGGAAGGGATGAAAATCACCTTGGATAGCGCAGGAACCACCTACACATACACAATCCGCCTTCTGCTGTCCAATGAATGGTCATCCCTCTGGATGGCATGCGGGTGCTGGGCCTGATGGTGTCTACCTTTTTTGAGGCTGTTCCATTTGCACAGTTCAAAACGAGGTCCCTGCAAAAGGAAATTCTGACCATATGGGTCAAGATTCCACAGTCTCTGGACAATCTGATCCGTCGAGTCGGGACACAGTCACTGATATGATGGCTTTGTTCTCTGGCGCTTAACCTGGGAAAATCCCTCCTCTCCTTGTATTGGACAGTGGTCTCCACGGATGCCAGCCTGTCCGGTTGGATAGGCGTCCTCTGCAAATATTCTGCTCCGTAGATCCAGACACTTGAAGAGTCTAGACTACTGATCAATTTCTTGGAACTGTGCCTGGAACATTGGACAGATCGTTATCAGGGATGTCCAGTGCATATTCAATTGTACAATTCCACGGCCGTGACTTAGGTCAGTCACCAGGGGGCACAAGAAGTGTCCTGGCATCTCTGGAGTTAGCCAGCATTCTAAGATGGGCAGAATGGTTCGTTCCAGCCATATCTGCCGTACACATTCCCAGGGTGGAAATTTGTCAGGTGTTATTCCTCAGTCGGCAGGCGTTGGGCCACGAGGAGTGGTCTCTTCATCCGGAGGCATTTCATCAGCTGTGTCTCTGATGGGGCACCCCCGAGGTGGATCTGTTGGCGTCTCGGTTCAACAGAAAGGTGCAGAGGATTGTGGCTCGGTCAAGGGATCCTCTGGCGGACGCCACAGACGCGCTGATGGCCCTGTAGGGTCCGTATCTTCTGATTTAAGCCTTCCCTCCTGTCAAGCTTCTGCCCAGACTTCTACATAGGATCGAGGCGGAAGGGAATTCCGGTCATCTTAGTGGCTCCAGACTGTCCTTGCTGGGCTTGGTACGCTGATCTGGTGCGGCTTGTCCCTGACGTTCCTTGGCAGCTTCCTCTCAGGGAGGATCTGCTGTCCCAAGGACTGATCTTTCATCCGGCTTTACAGTCACTGGCTTTGACGGCTTGGCTTTGAACCCCAGGTGCTGAAGGATAAGGGTTTATCTGAGTCAGTGATTTCTACACTGTTGAAAGCTAGGAAATCTATCTCTAGGAAGATCTACCATCATGCGTGCAAGACGTACATTGCATAGTGTGAGTCCTTGCTCCTTCTCGGTGGCTCCGATCTTGACCTTCCTTCAACAGGGGGTGGGTTGAACAGAAATGTGCCTTGAGTACCATCAAGGGCCAGGTGTGGGCTTTGGCGGTTTTCTTCTTCCTTTGGCACACACTCCCTGATGCGTACCTTTCTTTAGGGTGTCCGACATTTGGATCCAACAGTGCGTGCTCCGTTGCCGCCTTGGGATCTTAATTTGGTCCTTTCAGCTCTACAGAAGCCTCCCTTTGAAAATATTCCGGAGATTCCCCTGCTTATGCTGCCCCAGAAGGTGGCCTTTTTGTGGCTATCACCTCTGTGTGCAGGGTGTCTGAACTGGCGGCGTTATCCTGTCGTCCACCCTATCTGGTGTTTCACAGGGATAATGTTAAGCCTTTGCAAATTTTTTTGTTCTCAATTTGTTCCCATCCCTCATGTTTAACACTACGTTGGGACCTCCCAATGGTTATGAATACCAGGAGCTGTGTCCGTCAATGAAGGAAAGAAAATGTGGGATCTTTGACTTACCGTAAAAGCCATTTCTCTGATGTTCATTGGCGGACACAGCACCCACCCCTCTGTGGGGTTATAATTCTCCTGACACTGCTTGTAACTAAACTGAGTGGCTATAGCAGACAGAGGGAGTAATTCCCCCTGGGGACTGCCCTTGGTTTAGCTAGATTTCTTTTCTGCCTAGTGTCTGAGTAGGACACTGTAGGGGGCAGTATAACCCAATGGTTATTAATATCAGGAGCTGTGTCTGTCAATGAACATCAGAGAAATGTTTTTTACGGTAAGTCAAAGATCCCATTTTTTTCAAAACCGAACATCATTACATTAGTGGGTGCTAACACTACATTACTGGTACTGCCTGTACGCTAAATTGATAAAGCTCATTTAAGAAAAAGATCTACATCCCATCTATGATTCAGTCCCTGTGGGGTGCAGGCCTGCATCCTGTATACCCTGCAAACTTCACTTTCTAAAATTCTTTGATGTCTGTCACCCCACCCATGCCCCTCGGCTGCAGGTAAAATCCTCTCTATACCAAAAAATGAAAGATGATATCTCTCCCCTGTGTACATCTCTTAATGGTTTCCACACATTGGGGATATTTCTGGCATTGAGATTTAAAATGCCACACTAATGTCCAGAAATAGTTCTTTTGAGGAGGTGAAGCCTGCAGTTAGAGGCATCACACTGGTACAGTGTTTTAAAGCCGGCGGTTGGCTTTTTAGTGATAGCAACTGATGCAGCAGCGGCTCAGTCACTATCTCAAGGAGCTGAAGGGGACGTTCCACCGCTCTGCCTGGTTTGCACATCCGCCGGCTGGCTGGAGTCCCGAACGAAGCCAGATTCGGCTTCAATCGGGTCTCCGATGTAACCTAGAAGCGAGGTTACAACGTCCCTTTCGATTTACTCAGCTGGCAATGGTGCGAATTTTTAAAAAATACAGTATCCAAAAACGCAGATTTTGTTGTTTTTAAATACTTTTAAGGGCAAAGGATGAATTTGTACCTGTCACTGCCCATTACTGTCACAAGGGATGTTTAAGTTCCTTGTGACTAATAAAAAGTGATCAGATTTTACATTTTTTTTTTTAAAGGGGCAGTAAATAAAATAACACAAAAAAAAATGGTAAAGCTCCTCCGTCCCGGCGAAAACACATACGAAAGTCGTGCCCGCAAATGTAAACAGTGTTCAAATCACACATGTGAGGTATCAGAGTGAGAGCAATAATTCTAGCAAAATACCTCCTCTTTACCTCTAAACTGGTAACCGTTCAAATTTTTTAAAGCATTGCCTATGGAGATTTTGAAGTACTATAGTTTGTCGCCATTCTAAGAGTGTGGGCAATTGTAAACCGTAACATTTTCAGTATCTATTTACTCAGGGTGACATCTTTTACAATATACAAAAAAATTGGGCTAACTTTACGGTTTTAGTGTTTTTTTTTTTTTTTTAAATTAGTGAAGTGTATCTTTTTTTTAAAAAAAAAAAAAAACTGCGTTTGAAAGACTGCTGCGCAAATACCGTGTGACAAAATATTGCAACGACTGCCATTTTATTCTCCAGAGTCTTTGTAAATAGATATGTTTGGGGGGTTCCAAGTTTGTTTGTTTTTTTTGTTTTTTTTTTCCCAGCAAAAATTCTGATTTTAACTTGTAAGCAACAAGTATCAGAAATAGGCTTGGTCCTTAAGTGGTTTTTCACTTGCTGACCAGGCCTTTTCTGGAACTTTTTGCTTACAAGTTTAAATTGGTATTCTTTGCTAGCAAATTACTTAGGACCCCCAAGCATATATATATAATATTTAAGCAGAGACCCTAGAAAATAAAATGGCGATTGCTGCAATCCATAAGTAAGGACAACTAGTTGTTTTACTCAGGTGTCTCCTAACGGGTCCATGTCCTCCTCCGCCAGTATTGCAATGCCAGAGGTGTCGTTTCTGCTCCTTTTCATAACCCTCCCCCTCAAAGCGTCCAATCGTCCTGGCAGAGGTGCGGATGTCAATATAGCCCAGTGCACATGCAAAAGATTGGCGTCTGTTCCAACGTCATGCGCTGTAAGTGCGTCTGCGCCATCTTGGAAGCTCCTGCTGACCAGGAGAGGGTGGGGATGGTAATCGCCCAAGCCTCTGGGCAGGAACTTAGCAGAATGGAAACAGTAAAGCACCATAGTGGGCCACAGGGGTAACCTATACAGTGGAGCAACGGCCAGGCATATACGTCAAATGATTCTTATCACACCGGTGTCCTGGGCGTCTGAATGGCTGCCCATCATTCCCATAGACATCTGATGGAAAAGTGCCATCTAGTGGTCACAGATCAGTACTGATCGAACCGAATATCAATACTGCATTACCCCGGATGACCTTTACAAAAGAAATGCAAGCATCATTACAATACAAATTTAGAGCACATCATAAAAATGCATTACTTGACACCAAGAAAAATTATATTTAAAAATGTTAACATATAGTCTAGAACATGAATGCTTAGTACAAGATCTATCGATGGATAGATTATTTATCTTGGACTAAGCATTATTGTTCTAGAGTAGACGAGTTGTTAAAATTTCTATGTTTAATTTTTCTTGATGTCAAGTAATGCATCTTTAAGATGTGCTCTAAATTTGTATTGTAATGATGCTTGCATTTCTTTTGTAAATATCTTCCAGGGTAATACTGTATTGATATTCCGTTTTATCAGTATCAAACTGTGCATTCGTTTTTTATCAGCCATGACTAAGGACTAACGTCCGAAATGCGTAGGCTGTTTTTACAGCATTGTACGTGTTTTTTGATAAAGGAATACTGTTTTTTTGGAGTGCCGACCATCCCTTTCCTGAATCCTCCCCTTGGCAGACCTTCATGTTCTGACTCTGTCCAGCGTTCACGTGCCAGGCATGGAAAACTGGCAGGTGAGATTTTTCTGTCATCTGGATCTGGGTGAATGGGCCCTCCATCTGGACGTTTTCCAAGCCCTCTGCCACTGGTGAGCTTCTGGTGATTCTAGTTGCATCAAATTAGTCCAGGAGGACTTGTTACTCAGACTTCTGGCAGACCCTCTCTGGGCACTACAAGCTTTTTCTGTGTAGCCTGGCTGTTGGAACTGCGGTCTTGAATGACCCGGGTTTTGTCTGATTCGGTTATCTCTACCCTGAGGGTAGCTAGGTGTGGAATGAGTTATATAGGGTATGTCCCAGCAGTTATGCCAGCATCCAATGGCCTGAAGGTAGCTGCATATAATCTGGTAGTATAGATTTAAAGAAGCCGGTGTCCATCTACTAAAAAAAAAAGGATGTTACCAATAAATCAAAAATCCTTTATTTGAGTTACTACTATAGTTTTTCTGTATAATTTCCTAATATATAAAGACATTTTGCATTCCATATAGTGGATACAAAAAGAAAGCAGTTTTAGATAACACTTATTTTTTGTTTTGTTTTTTATTTGCAGGATCCTAAACACAACATTGTTTGAGAGCTGGGAGCTGATTGGTCCATACCCATCTTGGTGGCTGTTTAATGGTATCCTTTTAATACTTCAAGTTCTTCACATCATCTGGTCCTGGCTCATTATTCGCATAGCTTACAAATCACTGACAAAGGGAAAGGTATGTCTACTACCTTATTGCGTTGTCCTTTTTGTGCAATGTGGGGCAAAGTTTAAAATCTATATATTTTTTTTTTTTTTTTTTTTTTATCTCTCCTCTTGGCTTCATTCATTTTGGTCTTTGAGAAACTTATCACCTTAAATTTCCAGATCTAATGATACTTCTGCTTTATTTACCTGTGCTCTGCCCTGACAAGGTGACCTTGTGGGGAGAGGGGTCTTTTGATGTCTGCACTCCCTGCCTTACTCTTTCTCTACCTCCTTTTTCTCTGTGTCAGGTTGGAACTGGAAAGTGTCACCCTTTGCCTGTAAGTTTTCTCTGTACTGCTTCCAGCTTCTTTATACCTCTTTCCTGCCTGCTGTCCCTGTACCCTCCTGCATGTTCATTTCTTTCATACAGTACCAGATCCATGAAACTAAATCGCATGCCCAAATAATAAATCTCATGATAAATCTGGACCTTGGATATCTTCTCATCAGCTCTAACACTCTTAAATGGACATTACCAAGTACATTTTACACAGATCTTCCTGAATTTAAAGTGCACCTGTTGTAATGGCTGTTGGCTTGATAATGCAGATTTACTATATACTGTATAGCAGAATACTGCCAACTTGTAGAAATTCTCTCACATTCAGACAAGAGGCAAAGTTTTGTTTTTTTTGCTAAATAACAGGATAGACATTACAGCACTGATAAACACCACAGTGATCTTAGTGGTTGTAGAGCCTTAAGGTTTTTCATCTTAATGCATTCTATGCATTAAGGTGAAAAACCTTCTGTGCTGCAGTAGCCCCTTCCCCCCCTTTTTTTCCTTCCTGATCCTGATCTGATCCAGCGATGTGCACAATGTTGCTCTCCTCATTGGACAGATTGATAGCAGCAGGAGCCATTGGTTACTGCTGCTGTCATTCAAAAGCTGTGACGGGGGAGGGTCGCGTAAGGCCGAGTCACTTTCTGTCTTTGTCAGTGGACACGCACGGGTGCCCCCATGGAAAGCAGCTTTCTGTTGTGGAGGGACCTACAGTGCCGGTGGGAGACCCCAGAAGAAGAGGATCTGGGCTGCTCTGTGCAAAACTATTACACAGAGCAGGTAAGTGTAGGCAGATTTTTTTTTTTTTCCCTTAACGAACATTTACAACCAGTTTAAGTTTTTAAAAAATGTTTCAACAGAAGGTACATTTCTTAGAATACATCAGTATGAAACAATGTATGAACATTAGAGTCCAACACATAAAATATTCAATCAGGGTCTCCACTGTGTTTTGTCGACTAAATTATTTTCCTTGATGAAATTAACACTATTTTAATCGACTAAAATATGACTAAAACTAGAACTATTCAGATGACTAAAATACGACTAAGACTAAAGTAGTATTTTAGTCAAGACTATGACTAAAGCGAAATTTAAATTTGACGTCAAATTTAACATTGCTCTACACGGAGCAAAGAATTTCTCCTGTCACGACCTTTCTTTTAATATAGAATATAACTTTGTAAAAGGGGTAAGTGAGTAAGAAAGATGAAGTAAAGAAGGAAAAGAGGAAGAAAGTCATGAGAGGAGAAAAAAAAGGGGGGGGGGTGGAGAGGAATTGGGAGGGGACCTCTTCTCCTTCCAGTGGAAGTTCCAAGCTGGTGTTCTTTGAACCCAGAGAGTTTATGTACATTAATCAGGGTTCTCCAGTTTTGATAAATTCCCCCTTAATCAACATGACAAAGGGCCCCCCTTTCACACTAGCTGTCACAAAAATGGACAGGCGGACCCGATCAGACCACCCATTGTTTTCTATGGAGCGGCGGATGTCGGCAGACGTGTCCGCTGACACCCGCCAGTATCTGGCACGCTAAAAACAGATGATGTGACGGATACGGGTATCGTATCCCTGGCCTCCTCACTAACACGTGACAAGGGACCGGCCAAACTCACACCGCGCTATCACTTATGTAACAATGCCACTCTAAGCTGCACCCTGCACAAAGATTTTCCTGCTTGCTGGACCACTATCTAGTTGCCAGCAGCCTGAGCGCGATTGTCACTGGGCTAATTAAGCAATTAACCCTTTAACTGCCATGACCTCCTTGTACCGAGCAGGAGGAGCTCGTCATTTTAGCAATACCAATTATTATTTTAGAAAAATCATCTGTAATACAAGATGTCACCACAGTTAGGTATGTTCATAGGATTTATCCTATACAGTAGCACTCTTCAAGAGATGGGTTATTTTTTTAGCTTTTATTAAGAGCTTAGGGACAAGGTTAACACTTTTCAAAATATGTTTTTTATTAAAAAAAGGTCACATTTGGTGCAAATAAAACCTTTACAGAAAAAAGGTGTTTCAAAGAAATAGACAGAATTGAGGAAGAATACTTGCAATCAATGTCCTGGGTGTTATCAGAGTTCAGTCGATGAGCCAGGTGTTATCGGTTCTCAAGCTTGACAGATGTTCCTGATTTGATGGTAAGGGAGAACTCACAACTGTTTAGGCATCTCCCTTTTTCTATGGGATCAAATGAGTGTTGACAGATGCCCCTGACCAAAGAAATGGAGTGTCCATAGGCTGTCCTGGGTTTATGACAATATCAGGTCCCTCCCTTACACAGGTTTATACTACTTTTCATATCTTCCAATGTGTACCAGTTGCATTTGTGAAACTGATAGATTATTGTCAGCATTGAATTTCACGTCCAGGGATACTAAACACAGGGTAGCTCAGATAAACTTGTCACCCAAGGAATATCTGACAGTTATCTTCCCTTCTATATGTGCTAGTGTGATCACGTATAACCTTAATTTGTTCAGTACGACATTTCTCATTCACTATATACTGATTATTAATGTGACATGTTCCCGTCTGAGTTTATGAATCGTGTGTGGATTTCAGTTTTGAATTGGGCAGAGGTCTCTGGTTGCCTTTTACCATCCCCATTAGTTCTGGGAATCCTGTTTTGGCATGCTATGTGTTCTTAATGGATTTGGTCATAGTTTTACGATAGGCCTGGACAGAAGAGCCAGACATCCTGCCAGGATTCAATTAGCTGTTTACAGCTCTGCATAGGCCTAAGAGCTGGTTTCGGATGTCTGAGTTTAGGTAACGGCTCTTTTGAAGTGTAAAACCCTATGAATTCCATGAATTAAAGGAGGAGGGAGGGGGTAAGATCACTGCTGCAATGTGCAACTGTTCTGCAAGACTGTCATGACTGACCTATGATAACTGAACAACATGGCTGCTAGCTACAGCTTTTTGTGTGTCCAGTACGTGATATTACTGATGGGGATCCATTTCCTATCTGAGTAAAGCACAGTCGGATGGAAATGGAAGGGCAGGCCCTGGACCCTGTGTTGGGTGCTCATTTTGGCACAAAGTGCAACAAGTGTAGTTAGCCGCAGGGTGCTATACAAGTTCAGAGCTGTGGTCCAGCTCTATGGTTCCCAGACCCCGAAGGCCCCTTTGGGGGTTTTCCCACTGAGACAGGCGAAGCCTAGACTTTAATTGTCCCGTCAGCTTGGATAAAGTTGCTTTCCTGGTGGCCAGACAGTTCGCTAGACACGTTTCTGAGCTGGCAGTCCTTGAAAGAACTTTCTTTTTTTTATTGCATAGGGACAAGGTAGTCTCTCCTCTCCACCTCAGTAATGATATTATTTTCCCTTCCCCCTATCCTGCTTGAAAATACAGCAAGGACCTTTCTCTGCACTGTTGGATGTTGTCAGGGTCTACATAGCAGCAATCGTTTTTGTTTGCCAAATCCAAGTCCCTTTTTGTCCCACCTACAGACTCTCAATACCAGGTGGATCAAACCACTTATTTCCAGGGCCTATGCCCTTACAGAAAAGTGCTGTTGCTTTCCCTATCAGAGCTCATGCCACCTGGTTTGTTGGTGTCTCTTGAGCTTTCCGGCATCAAGCGTCTCTATCTTAGATTTGCAAGGTGGCCACCAGGTCCTCTGCTAACACATTCTTTAGGTTTTACTGGGTGGAAGTTCATGCCTCATCTAATGCAAGCTTAAGCTGCAAGATGCTTAAGGTTGTCGCCTATTTGCAAATTTTCTAACTTTTTTTTCTTTTTTTTTGGCCTTTTGGCAGTTATATTTGTTTTGTTGTTGCCCACCTGCTATTTCTTGTTCTAGTCCCATAATCTGAGTACAAGCCATGTTCCCCATGGTGTACTGTTAAAATGATGGGGATTTTAACTTGCCTGTTAATGCAAAGCCCTTTCCCCCATGACTTCTGTGGTCAATCCTTATTGCTTGCATAAAAGCTGACGATTTACAGAGTTTTTGAATACAAGCCTCGTATTCTATACTGTATTTAAAGATAAGGAATTTATAGGCAAGTCCAAATTCCCAATTGCCAGAGCCATTTTTTCCTCATGTTTAAATGTGTTTTAGGCTTGAAAATTGGTTAAATTCCCACACATTATATATTTTGTAAAAGCAGGGTTAGTCTTCAATGTGTTATTCATCTGTCTGCAGTCAATATTACCCTATCCTCTTCAAAATTCTGCTGTCCAAAAGTGCATATGTTGCTCCTCTATGGATACAGTGGGGAAATGAGCATAGCCACCCTAAGACAGAAGATGTAATTGGTCAGATCACAAAGTTTAAATACAGCTAGCCATCAGAATTAAGGACTTGAAAGCTGAAATACATTACATTTTTGTTCTGGGTTTAGATACCTTAAAAAAAGGTGTTTTTTTTTTTTGTTTTGTTTTTTTTTTTAATCCTACTTACCTAGGTGGATGCAGCATTGGTTCCCTGCTGGCTCTAAGACTGAGAATCGAGTGATCAAAGACCACTGGTTGCTCTGTCCTCAGAGCTCCGTGAGCAGAGAGCTGGTGACTGTCAGTCATCGCTGTCTGCTCTGCCGCCTCCCCGCGCTCACTGGAGTTCTGGGCTGTGGAGGGGGTGGAAGCGGCTGGCTCAGGCTCTCAGCGGCTGGCTGAAAGGCTGAACCAGGTGCCAGTCCAGGGTTGTGGGAGGATCCCGACTTTTTCGTGATCTTTCACCAGCCTGGACTGGCTATGTAACGTCAGCTACAGCCCACTATCTGCTGAAAACAAGTAACGGGAGTGCAGAACGAACTTCTTTCTTGTAATCCATAGGAGAAGTACAGCCAAAAGAGCTTTGGCTGTACTTCTCTTTTAAGAAAACTGTATATACTTAGTAGAACATGCCAGACACTGAAAAACAGATTTGGGGGTTTACATACATTTTTGAATGTCTTGGATGAATTCCAGTTCAGGGAAAAATTTGCTCACGTTCTGATTCTTTCACGTAGCTCTCGACATGGAGCTTTCAGTACTGAAAACTTACCAGCATTCACCGTAATCTGACCTTGTACATTGTCTACGGCTGTTTGCTTTGGCACCCATCCAAATTGTGGATGTCATCGGTTCATATTACTCCAGTATGCCATGTTGCGGTGTGGTGGCAGGTTCTAGTGAATGCAAACCTAGCACAAGCCGCTATAGAACTAGAGCAGTCAGAGACAACTGTAGTGTTCGCAAACCTGACTATTGGTATATGGCCTCCTTTACGTGTGTATTGAATCCTACACCCTGTGAGGGCTGTGTTTTGCCTGCACAGGTAATCCTGTGCACCCTCATGCAAGCAGCCCTATTCATGTAATTTTGGTCACAGCAGCTGCACAGACACAGCCACTGGTCCCAATTTGACATCTGTGTGGATGCCTGAACGTAGGCAGTCTGCATTTGGAGACCCGCACAGATGTTAAATTGGGAGCCGTTGTTGTCATTGCATATGTTGTGTCCCAAACGACAAGAATTGGACTGCCTGCACGCAGATGCAGGCAAAACACAGCCCTCACACGGATGAACACAAAGCAGATCTTTCCTGCATCTCCTCACCGAAAAAATGTTTAATATTAATATTTTAATATTCAAAGCAAACTCCCTCGCCCATCCATGTCACCATGCTTTTTTTTTTTTTTTTTTTGGGAAATTACTATGAAAAACAACCCCATAGCATTTCTGGTCGGGGCCATCCTGAGTAAGGGCAAATGATTCATGTAGCATTTACTTCCTGGAATCCATCTGCCCTTAGCTCTAGCATGCATGCAGGAAAGTGCTTAGCTGAGAAAAACCCTCCTCTCCTAACAACTCCTGGGATGTATGACACAGTTTGCCTGGTAATGCTACCAAAGTGAGGATTTAAAATGTTAATTAGGGGAGTGAAGTTTCACTTTAACCACTTAAGGACGAGGCCTATTTCTGACATTTGTATGCAAGTTAAAATCATTATTTTTGCTAGAAAATTACTTAGAACCCCCGAACATTATATATTTATTTTTATTTTTTTCAGCAGGGACCCTAGAGAATAAAATGGAGATCGCTGCAATACTTTGTCACACCGTATTTGCACAGCGGTCTTGCGAACGCATTTAAAAAAAAAAAAATAAACTTTGTGGAATAACACTGGTATTGAACGTCAGAGTACCGACGTAAATACATGGTGGATGGTCCGGAAGTGGTCAAATACATCCATGTGAACAAGAGGGCCCAAGTCTGAATTCCCTTACCACTGTTGGTAGTGGGTACCAAGCCACGGTTCATAGGACCTTGTAGTCTCTACTGCAGAGAAGGTTCTTTGGCCCATTAAAAGAAAATGCATTTACATAAATTTGTTTTTTTTTTTTTTATTAAAAAAAAAATTGAACAATTACCAGTACCAGCCAATCAGGATTTATCTATAAACATCAGCCAGGAACCTGGTTGCTTCAGGAGACTGCTCAATGTTTGTAAATTGGCTTAACTGTAGATGTTAAAAAAAACAGAATGAATACATCATAAAAACTCAACCAGCAAGAAATACAGAATGCACAAGAATGAGGTACAAGAGTAAACAGGGCTCACTTCTTGTGCATTCTGTATTTCTTGCTGGTTGAGTTTTTATGATGTATTCATTCTGTTTTTTTGCATGGCTCCACAAGATACAGTCATGTTATGTATCAGAAATGTGGATGTTGTATAGTGCTGGTTCATAAAGTCACATGAGTATTACTAATCTCAAAACTATCTCTGCTATTCAGCCCTCCCTGAAAAAGTTTTAGATCTTTCTGACTGCCTTTTGTTCCCATTTTGCTGTACATTCTTAGCAGGAGAGGCTTTTAGTACATATGTTTTAGGCAGCAATGGTTAAATAAAGGCGGACATGAATATACTGTGCAATTAAGTGACATTTACTGTCCTAGTCTGAGTTGTCCATAGCAGCGAAGGAGATGGAGGCTTTTGTTGTAGTGTACATTTCATACTATAATTTGTCCCTTTTTTAAAATGACACAAAAATGTTATAAAGAAAGCATTGCAGAATTATTGGCAAGTAAAAAAAAAATTTTTCTTAATGTTACATCACATGAGACTGAGGACTTCAGGTTCCCGACTACTTGAATTATGCTGCCTCACCTCTTTCAGGTGAATGGCCACTGGCCAAACAAGGCTGGAATCCCAGCCCAGGAAACCTTTCCTAGCTAAGCCCCTGTTTTTTTTTTTTTAATTACCTAAGGTTTCTTCATTCTACCTGAATCAAGACATTGTGTTGCCATCTTTTTGTCCTTATTCCAAGTATCCTAAGAAGAAGGTACTTCTCTCTTTGGATGTTGGAGTTTATCTGAAGTCCACAACCTGCTTTCAGCAGTCTGATTCCCTTTTTATTTTGCCTGAGGTACCTTGCAAGGGTCCGGCTGCTTCTTGATCCGCTATTTCTGGCAGATTTGCCAGGATTCAAGGGCAAAATTCCTTCTTTCCCAGGTCATTCCACCCAGAGTGTCAGTACTTACTGGAAAGTCCAGCATCAAGCTTTTGTTATTAGAACATACTAAATCTACAGCACCACTCCAGACTTACACAAACTAGCTACAGATGAATAAAAGCTGTACTCCAGAGTCTTTTCTTACAAGAATTTATTTAGCCATCGACAAAATGTATCGCTGCATCCATTAAAGCGGTAGTATACTCAAAGGAAAACAAAAACCCTGCAAGACAAAGGCATAATGAGCGAGTATGCATCGCATTCTCGCTCATTATGAAACACTTACCTTAGAACGAAGCCCCGACACGGACCCCCGGACATCGCTGTGGGAGCAGACACGATCCCTCGGCGTCTCTTCCGGGTTCGGCGGCTCCGGCGCTGCGATTGGCTGGAGCCGCGATGACGTCACTCCCGCGCATGCGCGTGGGAGTGATTTTCCGGCAACTTCCCGGCAAGTAACTCTGAAGGTCCGCCGGACCTTCAGAGCGCATGCGCCGCTCGCGTCAGCGGCTGCATGCAGCGCAAATATCTCTTAAATCGGTTGTAAACCCTAAAACATAAAAAAAAAAAAAAACCTGCAAGACAAAGGCATAATGAGCTAGTATGCATCGCATACTAGCCCATTACGTGTAACTTACCTTAGAACGAAGCCCCGACACGGACCCCCGGACATCGCTGCGGGCGCTGCCATGATCCCTCGCCGTCTCTTCCGGGTTCGGCGGCTCCGGCGCGGTGATTGGCCAGAAGAGACAGCTCCGGCGCGATGATTGGCCGGAGCCGCGATGACGTCACTCCCGCGCATGCGCGCCGGAGTGATTTTTACGGCAAGCTCCCGGCAAGTTAATTGAAGGTCCCCCCCTCGCGCGAGCGGCTGCATGCACTGTAAATGCCGGTTTAGGAGATATTATTTGTACCTGCAGGTAAGCCTTATTATAGGCTTACCTATAGGTTAAAGTGCCAAAAAGTGGGATACTACCGCTTTAAACTGTGCAGGTTTAGGAGATATTAATTGTACCTACAGGTAAGCCTTATTATAGGCTTACCTGTAGGTAAAAATCACTAAAGTGGCTTGATAAGTTTAGCAGTGACCGGCCGAATTTTGATCCATGCATGGATAGGTTGGTTCACAGTTCGATGAATCCACTTGTGTACAAGCCTGTTGGAAAATGTTCTCTCAATCTATGCCGCTGGCTATAGCCGGCGACGCTGATCAGTGTATTCTGCCTGTGGAGAAGGTACCCCGTCGTCAGAATACAATAGCGCAACAGTAGGGATTCACTCGATGCAGATGGGAGAATGGAGTCCTTTTCTTTCATTCAACCTGCTGGCTGAATGAAAGAAAAGGACTCCTAGTTACAAAGTTAATCTGGTTTAAAAAAGACACAGGTCTATCCAGTTCAACCCACAGAGGGGAAAAAATAAAAAACCCAACACACTCAAATAGAAAACTTTCATATACACAATCCAATACCCACATTTGATCCAGATGAAGACAAAAAAACAAATCCTTCCTGATCTCCCAAGAGGCAATCTGATATTCCCTTGATCAACTTTACCTATAAATGTTAGTATCCAGTTATATTATGTACATTTAGGAGAGATTCCAGGCCTTTCGTAAAGCAATCTACTGAGCTGACCAGAACTAGTAATTGAGGCAGTCTATTCTACATTTCCACAGCTCTTACTGTGAAGAAACCTTTCCATTTTTGGAAATTTAAATCTCTTTTCCTCCAGATGTAATGAGTACCCCCTTGTCATCTATGATGGACTTGGTTAATAACTCACCAAGTTCACTATATGGACCACTTATGTATTTATACATGTTGAGTAATTCCCCCCTAATCCCCTCTTCTCAAGAAAGAATAAATT
Source organism: Pelophylax lessonae (assembly GCF_965119305.1). NCBI lineage: Eukaryota > Metazoa > Chordata > Amphibia > Anura > Ranidae > Pelophylax > Pelophylax lessonae. The sequence continues at coordinate 659,295,846 of NC_138769.1, read as the reverse complement.
CAGTTCCTCTAATTTTTCTTTATAGCTGAGCTCCTCCATGCCTCTTATCAGTTTGGTTGCCCTTCTCTGCACTTTTTCCAGTTCCTTTTTATGAATTGGTGTCCAAAACTGAACTGCGTATTCCATATGAGGTCTTACTAATAATCTGTACAGGGGCAAAATGATATTGGTCTCTCTGGAGTCCATACCTCTCAATACAAGAAAGGATTTTGCTTGATTTGGAAACTGCAGTTTGATATTGCGTGCTATTATTAAGCTTATGATCTACCAGAACACCCAGATCCTTCACCATTTGATTCCCCTAGTTGTACGCCCTCCTAGTATGTATGATGCAAGCATATTCTTAGTTTCGAAGTGCATAACTTTACATTTATCAACCTTAAACCTCATTTGCTACACAGCTGCCTAATTTAAACAGTGAATTGAGGGATGGCTTGTAAGTTGGAAACATCCTGAAAGGACCTTATTCCACTGCAAAGCTTGTCATCCGAAAACACTGAAATGGTACTTTAGAGTGAATGTAAACCTGATTCATGATTGTTTTGACCCAAGCACCTATAGCTATAGTGTTTTCTTATCTCTCTCCAAAGCCCTAAGTCCCGCGTCTTTCTGTTGTTTCGTTGCTCTGTTATCAGCATGAGAACTTCTGATAAGTTCTCTGTCAACCAAGAGAAAACCAGGCTGAATTTTGGGTCCTGGGAGGTTTCTATAGTTAGATGAGCAGAGAGCTTGTCTTGTCACAGCACAGTTCTGCAAGTCTCTGCCTATGTGGAGAGAGGGGTGTGTGCCTTTACTCCAATCAGCTGTCTCCAATTCATTCCCAGTGCTGAACAGGAAAAAATCTCTAACAGGATGTGCACTTTCTAAAGCATATATAAAGCTGAAGACCGCAGATATCCATGTAAAACTTGTGTAGGGAGATTTGTTTCATCTCTTTGTATCATCTGGGGCTGTTCACTTCGCTGGGTGTATGTGAGGATTTGCATTCACTGTAATCCCAAATCCTATATCATTGATACATATATTAAAAAGTAAAAGTCCTAACACTTTTAACCTTAGACCATTTAGTATCAATTCTTAACCACTACTCTCTAAAAATTGTTATTTTAGGCAGTTTTCTGTTCATATACAAACTGATTTTCTCTATCGCTCATTGACAGACGTAGTCTTCTTGATTCTCAAGAGCTGGGTTATGTTGTCTCCGCAGGAGTAGGACTAGGCAGAAAGACAACACGTTCTGGCTCCACCTTAGGGGCAGTCCCTGAGGGTATATCCTCCCTCTCTCTGCTACAGGGAATCAGTTTTTTTCTGTCTAGTCAGGAGTAAGGACCTAAGTTCCTTGCTGGGATCTTTTGGTCCTGGCAAGACTTTTTTTCTTTAAGAAAAAGACATTTTTTTAGGTAGTTTTCTCCAGTGTTTTTTCCTGTGAGATCTTCAAGCAAAAATGCCGGACTGGGCGACACTTGTGGTCACCCCAGCCGGCCTACGAGCGCGCGCAGACCATGGCATTGCGCTTGGTCGGCCGCGACATATTCAAGTAAGTATGCGGGGCCGGGCGACGGGCTGGATGTTGAGATCCAGTGGTCACCCCGGTTTCTGCCTACGAGCGCGTGCAGACCAGTGCGCTGGGTCGGCCGCGACGGAGTCCCAGTAAAGGGACTGACTTTGCGAGTTAAAAGTCTCGCTTGGACGCCAGGTACCAGAGAGTCGAGGCGTCCACAAACCCCCACCCCGGTGGAGAGGGTATTGTGAAGAGAGGGTGCCTGTCGGTTCGGTATGGTGAGTAAACGTTCCCTTTTTTCCTCATTATGAGGCAGTATATATTATGGGCCCCTCCATATATGGTCAGTATATATCTGATACTTACAAGTCCCCCTTGTAATACAACATGTGTTTGTGGGAAGTGGACTTGGTTCTAGAGCTAACACTCTACCCAGCAGACTGTAACATTACAGCAGACATAGGAGGTATAATCCTACCTTATGTGCAGTGTATCTCTGTAGATCCATATGTCACCTCTTAGCAGAGTGCAGGTGGATGTGCTGGGAAGACGATATCGGCGGTCCGCCGCCATTTTGCCGTAGACCGAATGCATGTATGTCCTCAGGTCACGCCGGCCGCCATGTTTTTGGAGTCTTATGTCTCTTCTATGGGGGCGGCCATGTTTTGTGAGCCCAGCTACCTCGTGGAGGGCTGGGAACGCCGGAAGGCGTACACAGGGGGCGGAGCCACGCCTTCTGCCCGGGAAAAAGCAAACAGCTCCTTCCAGTCTGTGTAAGACAGACGCTGACTGCAGTTTGTTGGAAACTGCACTGCATCGGTTGGTGAGCCTTGGGGGTCCCTCTCTCTCTCTCTCTGGGATCGAGAAGCAGGTACTCTGAGGGGCGCTATTGCGCTAGGGGGAGACACACAAAAAAAAAAAGGAAAAGTTTTTTTGTTTTGCTGGCAAAGGTGTCCTGTATTAACATGGACCCTGCCACTCATGTATCTCCTCCGGATCCCCTCGAGGGGTCTGCGGGATCCTCCAGCACCCCATTGACAATTGAATCTTTGTCAGCTATTATGGAAACTTTTGTGTCCCGGGTGGAAGTGGCTTGTCAGGGACAGGGCGCAAGAAAGCGACCCCCGCCTAACCCCTTATTATCTGAAACCTCGGATTCAGACTCTGAGCCTATTTCTGCAGTTGCAGGTACTTCATCTGGTATTGGTGTCTCGGGTCCTGTCTCTTCAGACAGTGAGGAGGATGTTTCGGCATCCGCCATAGCCCGAGAGGAAGCGTTGGTAAATGCACTCATTGTATCTGTTCAAGAGACTTTAAGGTTACAGGGTATTCCATCAGAAATAGCTGAAACTGAGATCCCTTTTGGGACTAAGAAACGCATCAAAGTGGCGAAGGTTTTTCCATTGCCCAAATGTTTTGGCAATCCAATCGAAGAAGAATGGCGTCTGCCAAAACGCACTTTTAATATTTCTAAACGCATTGACAGGCGTTATCCGTTTGAGGAAACCCTTATTAAGAAATGGACAGAACCACCTGTGGTGGATTCACCTATTGCTAGATTGAATAAAGCCACGGTTATTCCTTTAGAAGACGCTCCGTCTTTTAAAGATCCAGTGGATCGCAAGATAGAAGCTATGTCTCGCACCATGTTTTCCTTGATTGGATCAGCTTTCAGACCAATAATTGCTATTGGTCTGGTTTCGCAGGCTGTAACTGAATGGACCAAGTGGTTACGCCGGGACTTAGAAGAAGTCCCTCAGGCGGTATCAGATTTGTTGGAACAAATGATACAGGGGTTACAGTTTGTGTGTGATGCGGCGTTAGACGCCACTCCATTAATGGCGCGAGCATCAGTCTCAGCAGTGGTTCTCAGGCGTACACTGTGGCTAAAAGGTTGGTTAGCCGACCAAGGTTCCAAAAAAGCATTGGCTAATATCCCCTTTTCAGGAGAGCGTCTATTTGGAGCCAACTTAGATGAGATCATCAAGGATCTCACCGGTGGAAAAAGCACCTTTTTACCGCAAAATTTTAAAGGTAGAGGAACTCGTCAAAGACGAGGGCCTTCTTTTTCTGCTCACAAGAGGTTTTTTCGTCCAGCGGGTGAAAAAACTAAGTCCTCCAAAGCTCCTGCAGGAGGCGTCAGGGGTCGTTGGTCGGGCAAGCAAAAGCCCGCCCCCTCCAGACCTGAAGATAAACCATCCAAAGCCTGAAGGTGCGCCCCCACCCATAACTGGAATGGGGGGGACGTCTTCGCCGGTTCCCGGATCCATGGCTTTCCAGAATCCCGGACAAATGGGTTTGCGAAGTCATAAGGTCAGGGTACAAGATCGAGTTTCGATCTCTCCCACCGGCGCGATTCTTCCCTTCCAATATCCGTCTATCCGCAGATCGTTTAGAAGATCTGCGGAGAGCAGTCACAGATTTACTACAACAAGGAGTGGTAGTCCACGTTCCTTGGACAGAACGGTTTCAAGGGTTTTATTCAAACCTGTTTACAATACCCAGGTAAGAGGGCAAAGTGCGTCCAATTCTGGACTTAAGAGCACTCAATTCTTTCGTCAACATAAGAAGATTCAGAATGGAGTCCATTCGCACGGTAGCAGCCTTCCTGCATCCAGGGGATGTCCTAGCGTCCATAGACATCAAGGACGCCTATCTTCACATTCCCATTTTCGCAGGACATCAGCGTTTTCTACGCTTTTCCGTAGAGGAGAACCACTATCAGTTTGTGGCGTTACCTTTCGGTCTCGCCACGGCTCCGCGGGTCTTCACAAAGGTGTTGGCCCCAATGTTGGCACTTCTGCGCCAAAGAGGTATATCGATTCTAGGTTACCTAGACGATCTTCTGCTTCATGCAGAGTCTCCTCAGACCTTGCTACAAAACATAGAAATTACTATGATTTCTTTACAGGAATTCGGGTGGCTGGTGAACCAGCAAAAGTCATTTCTGGTTCCCACCCAGAGGCTCGAATCTCTGGGTCTAATTCTAGACACAGTCAGGACAAGAGTTTTTCTTCCGGTAGGGAAACTCCGAAAGATTCAATCAGCAGTCCAGTTGTTACTGTCCAACAGCTGGTCTTCCCTTCGGACTTGCATGAGGGTTCTGGGGTTGATGGTGGCTTCATTCGAAGCAGTCCCATTTGCCCAGTCCCATACCCGAATTCTTCAGCAAGAGATTCGTCTCAGATGGAATCGGAATCCGGAATCCCTGGACAATCAGATACGATTGAGCAAACAGACCAGAGAGTCTCTGGTTTGGTGGCTTCGGTCTCCAATGCTCAGCCAGGGAAAGTCATTTCTGCCAATATATTGGACGATAGTGACCACGGATGCCAGTCTATCCGGATGGGGAGGAATTCTTGGTCAGTTATCTGCCCAGGGACTTTGGTCCCTGGAAGAATCCAGGTTACCGATAAATGTATTGGAACTGAGAGCGATCAGACTTTGTCTGATTCACTGGACCGAGCAGCTCCAGGGCAGCCCGGTTCGGATCCAGTCGGACAATGCCACGGCCGTGGCTTATGTCAATCACCAGGGGGGCACCAAGAGTGTCCGAGCGGCCAAAGAAGTGGCTTGCATTCTTCGCTGGGCGGAACGATTTGTTCCAGCAATCTCTGCGGTGTTCATTCCGGGGGTGGAGAATTGGCAGGCAGATTATCTCAGCCGTCAGACCCTGGATCAGGGGGAATGGTCCCTCCATCCAGACGTTTTCCACCAGTTGTGCCTACGGTGGGGCACCCCGGATGTGGATCTGTTGGCTTCACGATTCAACAGGAAAGTTCAGGGATTCGTGGCTCGCTCCCGCGATCCTCTAGCAGAAACCGCAGACGCACTGATCGCCCCGTGGGGGCAATACCAGCTAATATATGCCTTCCCTCCTCTCGCGTTACTGCCAAGACTTCTACGCAGGATAGAGGAGGAAGGAATTCCAGTAATCCTGGTAGCTCCGGACTGGCCTCGTCGAGCTTGGTACGCCGACATGGTCAGACTGGTGGCAGACGTCCCATGGAGACTTCCTCTCAGGGAGGACCTACTGTCTCAGGGACCAATCTTCCATCCTGCTTTACGATCGCTGGCTTTAACGGCCTGGCTATTGAGACCCAGGTGCTGAAGGACAAAGGTTTGTCAGCTTCAGTTATTCCTACTCTAGTTGAAGCAAGGAAAGCGACTTCCAGAAAGATTTATCATCGCACATGGAAGTCCTACATTGCATGGTGTGAACCTTTGGGGTTCCGTCCTCGGTCTTATTCGATTAGTCGAATATTGGCTTTTCTGCAACAAGGGGTTGAGCAGAAACTGGCCTTGAGTACTATCAAGGGTCAGGTCTCAGCATTAGCCATCTTCTTTCAGAAGCCTTTGGCTACTCATTCCTTGGTGCGGAGCTTCATCCAGGGGGTGCGACATCTGGCTCCGCCAGTGCACGCGCCGTTACCCCCCTGGGATCTTAATTTAGTGTTGTCGGTTCTTCAGAAACCTCCCTTTGAAGATATTAGGGAGATTCCTCTACCCACGTTGTCCCAGAAGGTGGCCTTCTTGGTGGCTATTACTTCTGCACGCAGGGTGTCAGAACTGGCCGCATTATCTTGTCGTTCACCATATCTGGTGGTTCATAGAGATAAGGTGGTTCTTCGTCCGAATCCATCCTTCCTACCAAAAGTGGTTTCAGAATTTCATCTGAATGAAGAAATTGTATTACCTTCCCTGTGTCCTAAGCCCAGTCATCCTCGGGAGTTTGCTTTACACTCCTTGGATGTGGTCCGGGCGATCAGGGTATACTTGAAAACGACACTCGTTTCGCAAGACGGATTCACTTTTTGTGATCCCAGATGGACCCAAAAAGGGGTTGCCTGCATCTGCCGCGACCATTTCCAGATGGATCAGACAGACGGTAGTGCAGGCTTATTCTATTAAGGGTCGGGAGCCCCCGTTCCCTGTTAAGGCGCACTCCACTCGGGCCCTTAGTGCGTCTTGGGCCTTTCGCCATCAGGCGTCAGTGGTCCAGGTGTGCAAGGCGGCTACCTGGTCGTCGGTGCATACCTTTTCTAAACATTATAAAGTTGATGTAATGGCATCGTCTGATGCCTCGTTTGGCCGCAAGGTTTTGCAGGCCGCAATTTGAGGAGACCAGTGGTCTACCTCGAGGGTTTTTTCCGTTGGAAAATTTTTCTTTAGTCTCATTCTTTGTTTATAATGAGCCTTTAAAACTTCTAGTTTGGCACCGGTTGGGCCTTCTAGATTGGATTTGATTTTGTCAATCCCACCCCTCATTTGTGGCACTGCTTCTGGATGTCCCAGCTCTTGAGAATCAAGAAGACTACGTCTGTCAATGAGCGATAGAGAAAAATGGATTTTTGTAAGAACTTACCGTAAAATCCTTTTCTCTTAAGCTCATTGACAGACGTAGTACCCGCCCCTCTATCATTGAGTTGGGTTGGGTTAAATTCTCTGTACTGCTTTAAACAGAACTGATTCCCTGTAGCAGAGAGAGGGAGGATATACCCTCAGGGACTGCCCCTAAGGTGGAGCCAGAACGTTTTGTCTTTCTGCCTAGTCCTACTCCTACGGAGACCACATAACCTAGCTCTTGAGAATCAAGAAGACTACGTCTGTCAATGAGCTTAAGAGAAAAGGATTTTACGGTAAGTTCTTACAAAAATCCATTTTTTCCAAACCTGTAGACTTTACCTTACACATTAGCCGTGGATGGGGACTTATGTATGACCAGCCTAACAAGTTTACAAAGTTCTACCAAGTAGATATTAATACCTATGACAAAGTAAGTTTTAGGTGGAAGTTCTTGCAGATGGCTTTGTATTGGGTTTCCCCCAGTTCTGTGTTTGGGTTTGGGCATGTTGGACTTGTTGCGGTGTTGCCCATCCCTCATACTTAGTGTTTTGGGACATCCCAAGTAGTCATGAACAGGGCTGCTGTTAGAAATCATGGGGCCCCGGCACCTACTACCTGGCAGGGCCCCCCCAAGAAAATATTAAAGATATATTTAGCTTAAATTACAACAAAATCACTGTTATCAGACACAAATATAACATAACTCGCATAATTCCTGCTAAATCTAAAAAAAAAAAAACTATGTTAAATAAAAAAGATGAGATGAGAAAAATATACAGGCTGGGCAGTTGGCGCTCAGTGATCAGAGAGAGAGAAACAAAGTTACAATTTACAAATAAACTCCTGAGCAGAGATTAGTGCTGGGAGGGGGGCCCACACAAGGGAGGGGCATTAGTGAGGGACAACTGTCTCTTTCTCAACAGATAAAAGCTGATTGCAGGGAGAGGGATAGAGATCAGATTCAGGTGCTGGAGGAAGATTTCTGTATTTGTTGTCCATCACTAATCCCCCTCTCTGTGTGGGCCCCCCTGTGTGCTCGGGCCCCCTACAAGTGGGCTGGTGGTTCCCCCCCCCCCCCTATCAGCGGCCCTGGTCATGAATATGAAGTCCTCTGTGTCTTGTGATGTACAATTAAGAAAATAGGCTTTTTGGTTTGCCTGTAAAATCTTTTTCTCGGTATGCATCACAGGATACAGATCCCCCCCCCCCTCCCCGTTCACAGATTAAAAACACCCTCTGATTCTGTCCTTTTTAGGTTTGGCAAGCTGCCAAGTTCTGTTTACATAGAAAAGCACCCTGAACCTGTTGTGAGCTTTGAAAATGAATGTCTTCGCAATACTTACAGCTACAGAGATGAATAGGAAATTATTTTATGGTTTGTTCAGAATATTTAAATACTTGGCCTGTATCATCTGAGCATGGTTTCATTTTAGACGTAATACTCTGACTTGTAAGACGCTGCAGAGGAACATATGTAGACTTATGAAGGATCACCTGTTCTATGATGGTACGGTCGAAAATTCCGCATCCCTAGGTTTCCTTTATTTTGTTAACTTGTGAAACCTTACCAAATTGCTCATGCTGAAATTGTAACTTTTGGTCCTCATTTCTGAAAAGTTTGTGCTACTTCTGGTAAAAAAGCCATAGACCTAGGCAGACATTAAAAAAAATTAAGAATATACTGTTGTACTAATGCTGACATGTTTTGTCACTGTTATGCCTAGATAGAATCCATTTATTCTTTATTCCTTTTACATATTATTCAGTCATGCTAGCTATTATCATAATGTCCAGTATTCTTTGTACAGTCAAATGGTCGCTCTCCTTAATGAGAGCATTGGTTATAGTGGTAAACATTGGTCACAAAGCGCTCACCCAAGCCTGCTTGTCAGATGGACAATTAGCGCTCCCTAAAAGTGTGACCTGGCTGTGTTCTGTGTCATGTGACTGAACGCTGGCCATTAGCCAAATAACACAGCTCTGGGGAAGTCAGGTCCTGCATTCTGATGCACATGTTCCTGTGCACAACAGACTTTCCCCTAACAAGTAAGTTGGAGCAGAGGATTTTATGGGAAAGACATTTAAAGTCTAACATGAAAAAAATTGCAAGCAGACAGGCTTTATAGGGACATGCTACCGGTATAAAACACTTACATGCCAGTTTGCAATTTAATTTACCATGTGCACAATGTCGAGTATACACCGCACAGTGAGCATTTCTATCTCCGGAATTAATGAACTTCTGTGCACACAAGTGTACATTCTCAGCACACATCAGTTCCTGAATGAATAAATGTACTTCCATGTGCAGTAGTTTCTTTATTCCTTGCCAGCCAATAAAGAGGGTCGAAGACCCAGCACCTGGAAGAAGCCATGGCGAAGATGCTGGTGAAAGGACTTTTCTGACTTGAGTTCTGCATTAATGTCCTCTTCTGGAGCAATCCTGCTGGGTGGAGGACCAGCACTCAGTTAGCTTCTGGTGCATGCATTTGTGTTGAAGATCATCCTGACAAGAATGAGTTAAGAGATGTCCTCCTCAGTTTGCTGTTGCTCTATGCAGGGGGTGGAGAATGAGAAAGTGAAGCTCTATTGCTTCACTTTAATGTACAATCCTGACAGCGCCCAGTCAAACAGCGTGCATGAATTATCCAAATTAAACTGCTGCCCCTTGTGTGAATTACACAAAAATATCTATATTACACCTAAATCAGGCGCTGTAAGAAATGACGTTGAATGTATAAATGTACTATTTTAAAAATATAAAAATTTATATCATGTGGTGTAGCCCACAAACATAAATAGATGTGACTCAGTAGGTGCATCTCTTAAATATATGAATAAATAACTCATTAGATAACATCAAATAAGTGCCTCTCCTAAATACGTGAATAACTCAATAAATATCATAGAGTTAATAAATAGAATAAACTGATAAATGTCATATAGTAAATAGAATAAACAAATTGGTGGAAACAGTGCGTATCAAATTAAAGTGCCAAATAATATCCAATATTGAAGTGAGAGTGATGGCTATTAGGCTCCTCACACCATAGAAGAAAATAGTGGAAACTTTTCACCCAGTGGGTGACAATAAATGATATATGCTTACCAGATAGATTCAGGCCTCAAGGACCTATATCGCTTAATAAAGACAAATGGCCGGTAGTACTTCACCCAGGGATCTCTCCCACACTCCAAGGATATAGGCAAGATATTGATCCAAGAATATACAACACTTGATGCAAACTAATGTTCAATATCAAATCTCCCTGGGATCTTTCCCACACACCAAAATATGAACGATATATGGACAAACAAAAATATCTACATATATATATATATATATATATATATATATATATATATATATATATATATATATATAGTGTAATTCCATTTTATTGAACTCCAAACCAGAGTAAAACAATGCAAATATGCTTACATTTCAAAGTGCCCGCCCGGCACTGGTAAGTGCTGCCACAAGAATGAGAAATAACATTCCTTTCTCTGTCGCTCATTGACAGACGTAGTCCTCGTTGATTAATAACAACTCGGGTTATACTGCCCTCTACAGGAGTAGGACTAGACAGGAAAGAAAACATTCTGGCCACACCTTAGGGGCAGTCCCAGAGGGTATATCCTCTCTCTCTCTGCTACAGCAAATCAGTTTTTTTCTGTCTAGTTAGGAGTAAGGACCTTGATGCCTTGCTAGGATCTTCGGTCCTGGCAGGAATTTTTTCTTAGATTTTTTTTAGACAGCTTTTTTCTCCAGTGTTCCTGTGAGATCTTCAAGCAAGAAAGCTGTAACTGGGCGACGGGCTGGATGTTGAGATCCAGTGGTCACCCCAGTTCAGCCTACGAGTGCGTGCAGGCCATAGCTCCGCGCTGGGTCGGCCGCGACATAGTCCCACTGGACAGGGACTGACCCTGCGAGTTAAACGTCTCGCCTGAACGCCAATGACCAACAGAGTCACGGCGCCTGTATTGGTCGAGAGCCCCCCCACCCCGGTGGAGAGGGGTTCTGTCAGGAGTGGGCGCCCGCCTGGTTCCGGTATGGTGAGTAGTATGTTCCCCCCCCCCTGTCGGGTTTGTGGTGGACGCGGGCCCCTCTCTGGAATGGTAGGATGGGTCTCCCCTCTATCCTATAACAGGTCACAGATCCCCCAATTTGAGTGTGATTTTTTGTGAACAGAAACCAGGAGGCTTGGTTTGGGAGCTGACTATCTAAGGTCATTGCAAAACTGTAAGGGTGACTGAAGTCAGTGGCAGTACTATAAGGGGCATTACTATTGAAGTAAAAGGTATCCTACCTGTCAGAGGTTTACACAGGCCGATGCCTATGCCTGAGTCACTGCAGTCCAGATCGCCATTCCTCCAGCAAATGGTCACTTGGGAGGCAGCCCTCTGTCCTTCCGGACGGCCACAGACCGCATGCGGCCCGCCAGGGTCCTGTACCGCCGGCCAGGCTTATCACCATTCAGGGTGAAGGTTGTGGGGCCGAGATACTCCCGCAGGCCACCAGGCCGAACATAGACATCCCGCAGGCCGCGGCTAGCCGCCGCTATCCTACACAGGCCGCCGCCATTGTCTTGCAGATCGCACTAGCCATATTGGCGTAGCCTCGTGTCTCCAGCATGGGGGCGGCCATGTTTGAGGTGACCAAACACCTCGAGGAGCTATGGGGAGGCGCCGGAAGGCGTGTAAAGGGGCGGAGCCGCCTCCTTTTACCCGGCGTAGCCTCGTGTCTCCAGCATGGGGGCGGCCATGTTTGAGGTGACCAAACACCTCGAGGAGCTATGGGGAGGCGCCGGAAGGCGTGTAAAGGGGCGGAGCCGCCTCCTTTTACCCGGCGTAGCCTCGTGTCTCCAGCATGGGGGCGGCCATGTTTGAGGTGACCAAACACCTCGAGGAGCTAGGGGGAGGCGCCGGAAGGCGTGCAAAGGGGCGGAGCCGCCTCCTTTTACCCGGGAAAGCCAGCCAAAGACTTCCTGTCTGTAATAGACAGTGCTGAAACAGGTTGTATTGAAACTTCTGAGCATCAAGTGGTGAGCCTTGGGGGTCTCTCTCTCTCGCTCTGTAGGGGTCCCTAAGCAGGTAACACTGAGGGGCGCAGTGGCGCTGGGGGTCTAAAGAAAAAAAAAGGTTTTATTTTTTTTGGCAAATTAATTTTTTCCGGCAAGTGTCTGGAATAATCATGGACCCTGCCACACAGGTACCCCCGCCTGTTCCCCTCGAGGTGGCCGCAGGACCCTCCAGTTCACAGAGTATGGATGCATTCACAGCAGTTTTGGAGTCTTTGGTGTCTCGGGTGGAGATGGCCTGTCAGGGATGGGGGTCAAGAAAGCGACCCCCGCCTACCCCTATTTCATCTGATACTTCAGATTCTGAGATGGTCATTGCAGCTGCAGGTCCCTCTGCAGGGGCTGTTGTCTCAGGTAAAGTTCCCTCAGACAGTGAGGAGGACGTTCCTGCCTCCGCCATAGCACAAGAAGAAGCATTGGTGGATGCACTAGTTGTGGCGGTCCGGGAAACCTTAAGACTTGAGGTTTTACCGGCAGAGGCAACTGAGATGGAAATTCCCTTTGGTACTAGTAAACCTACCAAGACGGCGAAGGTTTTTCCTTTACCCAAATGTTTTGGTAATAAAATTAAAGAGGAATGGGATCATTCAAAACGTACCTTTACTGTTTCCAAGCGCATTGCTAGACGCTATCCGTTTGAGGAATCCCTCATTAAGAAATGGACGGTACCACCAGTGGTGGATCCACCTATTTCCAGACTGAATAAAGCCACTGTTATCCCGTTGGAGGACGCTCCGTCCTTTAAGGATCCGGTGGATCGGAAGATGGAAGCGGAGTCCCGCACTATTTTTTCCCTGATAGGGCAGCCTTTAGACCAGTGATTGTCATTGGTTTAGTTTCACAGACATTAACGGAATGGGCAAGATTGGTACGCCATGACCTAAAGGGGAAAGGTATCCCCCAGGCAGCATCTGATTTGATGGAACAAATTATACAAGGACTGCAGTTTGTCTGTGACGCAGCCCTGGATGCCACCCCCTTGTTAGGGCATGCATCTATGTCAGCGGTAATCCTCAGACATGTGCTGTGGTTAAAATGCTGGTCAGCGGATCTAGGTTCCAAAAAAGCCTTGGCGAATCTCCCCTTTCAGGGGAATCGCCTATTTGGGGCCACCCTAGATGAGATCATTAAGGATGTCACTGGGGGCAAGAGCACTTTTTTGCCGCAGGCTGCTAAAGCTAAAGGACCTCGTAACAAGCGTGGACCTTTCTTTGCCGCTCATAAAGGGTTCGTTCGCTCCGCTGGGGCGAGCGGGAAAGGCAAAGCCCCTCTAGGAGGGTTCAAGAGGCGCTGGTCGGGCAAACAAAAGGCTGACTCAGCCAAACCTGAAGTTAAGGCTAATACAGCCTGAAGGTGCGCCCCCACCCGGCTTGAGGGTGGGGGGACGTCTTCACCGGCATTCAGAGCTAGAGCCTTCCTGAATCTCGGACTAAGAGGTTCAGGAGATCATACGATCAGGACACAAGATCTAGTGTTGATCACTGCTACCGGTGCGATTCTTCCCTTCCAACATTTAGGTGCTACAGGGAGCGGTAGTTCCCGTTCCCTGAACAGATCATTTTCTTTACCTTTTCCAAAGATTAGTCTCAGTTCCTTACAGGAATCGGATCCGGTTGAGCAAACAGACCAAGGAGCCTCTAGTCTGGTGACTTCGGTCTCTAATGCTTAACCAGGAGAAATCATCACTCCTGATAAGAATCAAGTTTCTGATAAATGTGTGGTAACAGAGAGCGGTCAGACTTTGTCGGATTGCCTGGACCAAGCAGCTCTAGGGCAGCCTGGTTCGGATCCAATCAGACAATATCAGGGTGATGACTTAGGTCGATCACCAAGGATTTCACCATCTGTGTCTTCATCAGAGCATCCCGGAGGTGGATCTGTTGGCATATCGGCTCAACAGGAAGGCGCTGCGGTTGGTAACGCGCGCCCGCGATCCTCTAGCGGACGCAGCAGACACGCTGAACGGCCTACAAAGGCAGTATCAGCTACTATACGTCTTCCCCCCTCTCAAGTTGCTGCTGAGATTTCTCCGCAGGATAGAGATGGAGGGAACTCCAGTTATCCTGGAAATTCTAGGCTAGCCTCGTCAGGCCGACTTGGACATGCTAGTCGCGAACGCTCCTTGGAGACCTCCTCTCAGGGAGGATCTGCGGTCTCAAGGACCAATCTTCCATCGTGCTTTACAGTCGCTGGTTTTAATGGCCTGGCCATTGAGACCCAGGTACTGAAGGGCAGAGGGTTGTCAGCTTCAGTTATTCCTACTCTAATTAAAGCAAGGAAAGCGACTTCCAGCAAAGTCTATTATCGCACATGGAAGACTTATATTGCGTGGTGTGAATCTTTGGGATTTCCCCCACGTACCTATTCGGTGACCCGAATCTTGGCTTTTCTGCAAAAGGGGGTTGAGCAGAAACTATCCTTGAGCACCATCAAGGGTCAGGTTTCAGCATTAGCAATCTTCTTTCAGAAGCCTTTGGCTACTCATTCCCTGGTGCGGAATTTCATCCAGGGGGTGCGGCACTTGGCTCCGCCAGTCCGCGTGCCCTTACCACCTTGGGATCTTAATTTGGTTTTGTCGGTTCTGCAGAAACCTCCCTTTGAAAATATCAGGGAGATTCCCTTGCTTACATTATCCCAGAAGGTGGCCGCCTTGGTGGCTATCACTTCTGCACGCAGGGTGTCAGAACTGGCTGCATTATCATGCTATTCCCCATACCTAGTGGTTCATAGGGATAAGGTAGTTTTTCATCCGACGCCATCCTTTCTTCCTAAGGTGGTTTCAGACTTTCATCTGAATGAAGATATTGTGCTACCTTCCTTGTGTCCGCAGCCCAATCATCCTCGGGAATATGCGTTGCATTCCTTGGATGTGGTTCGGGCAATCAGGGTATACCTGAAGGCTACGGAAACGTTCCGTAAAACGGATTCACTTTTTGTGATCACGGATGGCCCCAGAAAGGGGTTGCCTGCATCTGCCGCGACTATCTCCAAATGGATTAGACAGACGGTGGTACAGGCTTATTCTATTAAGGGTCGGAATCCTCCGTTCCCTGTTAAGGCGCACTCCACTCGAGCGCTCAGTACTTCCTGGGCCTACCGCCATCAGGCGTCAGTGGCCCAGGTGTGCAAGGCGGCCACCTGGTCATCGGTACATACCTTTACGAAATTTTATAAAGTTGATGTGATGGCATCGGCGGATGCCTCATTTGGCCGCAAGGTTTTGCAGGCCGCAATTTGAGGAGACCGGTGGTCTACCTCGAGGGTTTTTTTCCGTTGGAATTTCAGTTGAGTCTCATCGTGTGATTGATGAGCCTTTAAAACTTCTAGTTGGCACAGGTTGGGCCTTCTAGATTGGATTTTGATTTCCATTTTCCCACCCCTCATTTGTGGTACTGCTTTGGGACGTCCCGAGTTGTTATTAATCAACGAGGACTACGTCTGTCGAGCGACAGAGAAAAATGGATTTTTGTAAAATCTTACCGTAAAATCCTTTTCTCTTAAGCTCATTGACAGACGTAGTACCCGCCCCTCTGATTTTGAGTTGGGTTAAATTCTCTAAACACTGCTTTGTGACATAACTGATTTGCTGTAGCAGAGAGAGAGAGGATATACCCTCTGGGACTGCCCCTAAGGTGTGGCCAGAATGTTTTCTTTCCTGTCTAGTCCTACTCCTGTAGAGGGCAGTATAACCCGAGTTGTTATTAATCAACGAGGACTACGTCTGTCAATGAGCTTAAGAGAAAAGGATTTTACGCTAAGATTTTACAAAAATCCATTTTTCCTGGTACCCCCGCTTGTATTAGTCACCTAGAGCCGAGCAATACGATTGTATGAGCCGACAGGAAAAGCGTGCGTTCCACCGAAACCAGAAGTGACGTCACTGGTTACCAGGAAGTATCAGAGGGAAATCGGACCACAATGCATTTTGCGATATTCACGTCTTCAGGAAGTCAGACTTCTTACAGCGCCTTCTTTCTATTACTTAACTCAGGGCTTGACAAATTTTCCTGAAATCTAGGAGCCAGCTAAAAAAGTTAGGAGTCAGTTTTTTTTTTTTTTTTTTTTAAACAAACAACCAAGCTTTATTCCAAAAAAAAAATAACATACTAAATTTACACATAAAGACGACTAGAACCCCACTCTCCTCTATAGCGCAATCGGATGGAAACAGACTGTCTGTTTCCATCCAATGCCATCTGATCCGATCCATGGGATGGATATAAAATAAAACCACCATCCGTCTGTTTTTGGCAGACAGGATCAGATGGCGGCAGATTACTGCTCCATAGAGGAGACTGAAAACTGACAGGTGGACCTGATCAGACAGCCCGTGTGAAATGGGTCTTCGGCTGTGGCATGGCGATGAGGGAAAAAAATAAATTATATTATTATATAATATATATTTTTAATTTTTTTTTATAATTGAAAAAAGAATACATTTTTTTTAATAATAATTAAAAAAATAATAATTTTTTTTAATAATTTAAACAAATAAATTAATAATAATAACCACACTCCCTGTCCACTTACCTTTTAAGCAAAGCTAAGTGCACAGGGAGATGAAGCCTGCAAAAACTCTTGGGAAGGAGATGGACAGGCATTGAGGACAGGCAGGGGAAACAGCCATTAGTTACTACTTGTCAAACTCCCAGCCACCACAAGAGGGTGCCAGTTCCCCGTTCTCTCACAGAAGAAGGCCGAAAAGCCGCGGCCTCAATTTTCGGACGGCGCGGAAGTCCGTGCACTCGGTGAGTGGTTGGGGGGGGGGCAAAAGGGACAGGACACCTCCTGCAGTGCACCCCAGGCGCCAGGTCGCTAATTCTAGTCGCCAATGCGACCTGGCGCCCAGGGTTTGTCGAGCCCTGGCTTAACTGCAGTAGATAGACTGCACAACTGACATTGGTGTCCTGAGTTCTGTCACTGGACAGTTCCAGATCTTTAGGCTTCCAGAAAAAAAATCCCATGTAAGTATTTTCACTGCGTATTAAGCTGTTTGCCTGGAATTGTGGATGTAAATAATTTTCTTTAAACACTGGACAGTTATAACACTTTAACACTGACACTTTTAAACTATTTAATCATGTACATAATTGTCAGCTTAAAACTATTAAATTATTAAATTGCCTGTATTTTTATGCCTAACTAGCTTGTGATCTTGGAGTGATAAAACGTTGATTGTGTGTGGTTTTCTTTCTTTTCAATGTTGTGGTTGGTGATTGATACCCACAGCTTTGTGCTGACATAACATTATGTTGAGTTTCTAGTGTACAGCACAAGACATACCGTACGTAGGTGATAACTTGTGATCCAGCCTTTTAGTCAAAGAACAACCTAATAAATCGGTCAAATTTCTTGATACGGGGGGGCCTCAAGAGCGACCCCCAACATCACCGAAGGGCTGCACATAAAATTGAGTAAAATTTTAGTCTCAGCCTGCAGGCACACAACCAGATATATTCAAAGACCATGGGCATGATACAAGAACTGGTCAGAGACTGCAGACATGGGACAAGCGATTGTCAAAGGCACAGACATGATGCAGGAGATGGTCAGAGACTATGGGCATGATACAGGAGGTAGTCGGGGACTATGGGCATGATACAAGAGATAGTCAGGGACTATGGGCATGATACAAGAGATGGTCAGGGACTGCAGACTTGCTGCAGGAGACTGTCAGACTGTGAACATGATATAGGAAGAGTTAGAGATGGAGGGAACATGCTTCAAGAGACAATCATAGACTAGGGACCTATTCTACAAGGCTTCTAGAGATCACTGCTATAGCAGAGCAATAGAGAAAGACAGATTAGTGTCTGCAGGGGCCCCACAAAAAGTACCAAAAATCTGCATGTGGCCCCTGGGCCGCAGGTTGGCCACCAAGGTCCCAATCTTGCTGGAGGTTTAGCACATGCATAGAAGTTGTGCATTGCAATGTTATTGTTAGCAGTAGCTATGCATACAGTGTTTTCACCCTTGTACACCATCAGCCATCATACTTGTTTATCCTAATGTGCTTGATAATCAGCATGTAAATAGCTTCATTTAGGTACAAGCTTTTAAAGAGCCCTGAAGCCCTAGCTGCACTCAGTGCGGCCCAACAGTTTCCATACTGGACTGCATCCATTGACTGGAAAATCCTTCAGACCTACTGTATACACTTGACCTCCGGAAGATTTACACCCTCCCTTCCCCCTTCATGACTAGGACATTTTTTATGATCTAGCACTGCTTACTTTGACTGACAATTGCAAAGTCATGCAACGCTGTACTCCATTAAAAATTTTAATTTTGTTTCCCACAAATAGATTTCTTTTGGTGGTATTTGACCATCACTGCCTTTTTTTTGTTTTGTGTGTTCTATAAACAAAAAGAGTGACTATTTTGGAAAAAAATAAAAAAAGTTTCTCTTTCGTTTACTGACGGACACAGCTTAAGACCCGGTTCACATACAGGCGACCCGACTTCCCGAGGCGACCTGTGAAGTCGCGGTGCACAGCTCGCACCGCGACCTCGGAGCGGCATGCACGGACTTCATATCATTGAAGTCAATGCAGGTCGCTCCAGGTCGCCCCAAAGTAGTACAGGACCCTTTTTCTAAGTCGGAGCGACTTGTGTCGCTCCTATTAAAACGGGTCCTGTGCTACTCTATGGCAGGCGACCCACTGCGACTTGTCAGGCTTCCAGGTCGCCTGACAAGTCGCCCCAGTGTGAACGGGGTCTTATATCTTCTTTGACGGATGGGTTATGCTGCTCTCCTTAGGAGTAGGGCACTAGGCGGAAAAGAGTTAAAAAAGGTTGACTACGCCTATAGGGCAGCCCCAGGGGTGTACTCCCACTTCCTGCTATAGGATCTGTTTTTTTTTCTGCCTAGTGAGGAGTAAGGACCTAGCTCCTTGCTGGGATCGTTGGTCCTAGCATTTTCTTTTTCCTTTTTAAACGGGACTTTTTTCCTTTTATTTTCTTTCTACTATCAAGTCGGTTCCTGTGAGAACTACAATCAACTGATGGACTAGGTGATGCATTGGATAGCCTAGATCCTTACGGTCTTCCCAGTCTGGCCAGTGAGTGCGTGCAGACCACAGCTCCACGCTAGGTTGGCCGGGACATAGCACCACTGGATGGGGGCTGGCCAGTGCGTTAAGCGCCTCGCGAGGATGTACACGACCGGGTCGCGGCCCAAGTCGCAGCATACCTTTGTCTGGCCCGCAGCACCCCCCATTCCAAGATGGGGTGGTGGTCTGCCCGGAGTGGTGCCCGTCCGGTTCCGAAGGCATGGTGAGTAGTGTGTCGTCCCCCCTTTCACTGGGAAATTTTGGGGTGGATGTGGGACCCTCCCCGGAGTGGTTGGTCCCTCATGTGCCCTTCCTACCCTTATGGCACTCCCTCCTTATTAGTGGCCTTGCCTGAAGTAGCTACACCCCCCCCCCCCCCACTCGTCCCTGGCAGTGGTGGCTGTACCAAATGTTATGGGATTGTAAGAGCTGCAGCTGGAAGGGGCCCCCTGGAGGATCAGCGTTGCTCTCCCGGAGCTACAGTGATAGCTGTTTTCTGGGAATGCTATAAAGCTCTCAGACCCAAATATAAAAGCGAAGTCCAGGAGGGTTCATGCCCTGTAGTGTCCCTTTATTTTTTTTACAAAGTAGTGGAGTTCCTGGAAAAACAGACTAGTGTTGATGTACACTGCATGAGTGCAGTTTATATTGCTCATTGAGCTGTAAAGGCAGCTGTAAAGAGGGATAGGCATAACCTTATCTATTCCCATCAATAGGGATTAGTGAATCTTTTGACAAATCGGACAACCCCAAGATTTTGATGCACATTTCCTATTCTTGCTAACTTGGCCAGTCAGCAGTGAATTGTGCAATTTCTGACTCTTGACTGCTCGAATTTTTGACCTGCTTGCAGAGAATCTTGCAGTTTGGGAGTCCCAGCAATGGTGATTCAGGCAATTGTACAACTCCCTGCAGAGGAGATAAGTCATTTTGAACATATTGTGGAAAAAAAAAAAACAAATTCATCTGATTTGGGAATTGATTTCTTCGTCCCTTATCCATCGAACAGCTTGTCGCTAATTAAAACGCTGTCTATTTTGCCTTTCATCCTCAAAGTCATTATTTTTAAAGGCATCTCCATAGAAACAGTGTGCCTAAATTCCAGCTGCCTTACAATGTTTATTTTAGGACATCCCTCCAAGCTATCTGTAGAAAGAGCTAGGTCTAAATATAGACCTTTTTAGTTCAAAAGTACATTCGAAAAATAATTTCCCCGGAAACACAATAAATAAAAAACCACCTCTCCGCTTTGAATATTGTTGAAGTAAATAAGTTTTTTCCTTTTTATGTACTTTCATGGCTTTCCATAGACAGCTAGAATGTTGGAGGATTCCTGCTGACATTGGAGCTGTGGAAGGCCTTGCAAGCACTTGACTGGGTGGAAAATTATCAGCTGAACAGTGATTGTATCCTAACGGATTCAGTTCTTGTTTTGTTTGGTAGTCAGGCAACTGTGCTGGTGTAAATACTGTGGCTGGCAGTGGAGAGTCTTCCATCCACACTGTTGGCATGGATGGGAGAATTGTTTGATTTTCTTTTGTTCAGCCCACAGGCCGAACTAGAGAAAATAGAGCTGCGTATGGCTAGCCTAAGGTTTAGTATATGACAAAAAACAATGCATTACCTAAGATAGAATTAAAAGAATTTACACATGGTTATGCTCACAAAGCAACTGAATCCCAAAGAAAACCAGCCTCATTGCAGATCATATGAACAGTAACAATAGTCAGACCTGGGCGACATGCCACAGCAGAAGCAAGGGCTAATGTGTTTTGAGGGCTGTACCCTCTTCCTCCGAGTTCTGCAATGGTTTCCTAGCAATTTTTTGAGCTTGGGATTCAGTTAGTTTGTGAGTTATAACTATTTGTGTACTCTTTTCATAAATATTGGGTGTCTTAGGTAATGCTGATGTGCCCTTCTTCCTTGTCATTTAGTTGCAAGGATCCCTCCAGTCTAAAGAGGCGCAGCAAAGCTTGGAGTCTACCTGGTTACCTGTGAAAGAATAAAACCAGCAAGATAGAATACTATGTGACTGATATGGATATTTGCCACTAGCCCTTTACACTTTAGCGCTGAAATATGTTCTTGTACATATGGTCAGTGTATGTACAAAGCATGGATGGAGGAATTGGGATCTCTCCACTGATGCCCGCTATTGTATTCAATGGCCATGGTACCTGCCACTGCCTAAATGGCAGCGCTGCCAAACAATGATTGCATCTGATAGGATGCAGTCCATGTTTGGCTGATAAATTTCCACCTAGGTCGATTTTTAAATGAAACATTGTGCTTGCAGGGCCAACTATGGCTCAATTTTCGTTAGGATATGTTTAGGTCTTTAGAGCATACCTTTTTTGAAGCCACTCCGGTCCCACGCTAAACTGTCAGCGGCTTCTCTGTGTAGGCGGGTGCGGAGAGGCAGCCAACAACGGAAGCCCCATAGTGACTCTATGGGTGACGTCACTTCCCATTTAATTCCCAGCCTTTGTTGGCTTTGTCCTCTGCAGGGCTTCCGCCACTTGAGACCAGAGCGGCTTTAAAAAAGGTATGTATACTGATTTCTTCTTTACAGGGCTAGATAGGTTAGTGTTAGATCATGGGTGTCTATAGATGTAGCCATTTTAGTGTTAGGGTGGACTTCCCCTTTAGGCAGCACTTTCCCACTCAGTCTGAGCATGCAAGAATGGAGGAGGAGTAACTATCATTGAAATACTGTATAGAGGAGTTCCTTCTCCTGTCCTTACAACCCCTTCATATCAACAGACCTTTATTCATGCATTCCCTCATCCAAGCAATTTCCAAAGCCAGGAAACCGCAAAATGTGAGTAATAGCTTGTAGTATGGATCTTTTGGAGGGGCTCAGAAATATCTTCAGACATATGACACCTGTATCCATAAATCCAGTTATTCATGTCCGAAGTGTGCTCTTCTTTTTATAATCTTGTAGAAATCATAGGCACAGTTCACTTAGCTGTAACCTTCGTTGCTATACCAACCTTTAAAGAAGTGAGAGCTGATAATGACAATCATTATGGAAAAGAACCTGAACCTAATGGCATTTTTTTTCCTGTTAACATGAGGAAGAGAGGGTATTGTTAATCACTTTATTTACAATACGCGTGTCGGGGTTTTGCTGTATTCTACCCTGAGGCTTATTTAATAGTTTGTAATAATCTCACCTTCAGTTTTGTGGGATCTTCATATGGCAGGAGTGTTTAGGAAGGGTAAAGAACCCAGGGGGTGTACCTGGGATGCCAGTTTTTCCTGCTGAGCTCTCTGGAGATGCAATGGGCGCGCGCATCAATGAAGGAGAGTGCCCAAAGACACAAATACTGTGCCTCTTTTTACCAATCTATCAATTATACATAGGGGTGAACCGTCCTATTAGTTCATCTACAGGGGTTAAAGGGACACCTGTCATGAGGAACACCTGTCATGCTGATAGCCATTTTTGAAAATGCTAGTTGCTGGGTTCTCATGCTGGCCTTCTGGCTTCACTGGTGTGAAATGAATATGCAGATATGGTTCTCTGATTCTTGTGATCAGTGAATTCTAGGTTTGTAACTGCAAAATGATTAAAGTGGTTGTAAACCCTTACATCAGGGGTGTCCAATTTTCTGACCTTCCTGGGCCACATTGGAAGAATTGTCTTGGATGGAAAATAGGACCACCGCTGTCTGTTTTTGACAGACAGGATTGGATGACGGTGGGTGTCAGTGGAAATCGGCCACTCCATAGAGGACCATGCATGGTCCGCCTAAAAAAAAAAAAACTGACAGATGGACCTGATCGAGGGGCCTAAGGATAGCTGATGAGCAGAAAGTCAGGCAGATCACAAGTTAACAATTTGATTTCAACTATCTGCTGTGTGGGGAGGTAGAGGGGTGGTTGTAGGCGGGGGCCTTTGGGGAGACTTGGCCCACCCCAGCACACCCCTAGATCCAGCCATGCAGCATGCTTGGAGCCAGCCCGGAGTCCCTGCATTCACTACTGCTGGTGCTATTGTAAACAGGACAGCTCGGCATCCCTCCAGGCGTGCCTGGCTTGTTGTCAGTGCCTGCCTCTGCTATCGCAAACACAGGATCCCTGCAGGCGTGAATGGGCTTGGCTTGTCTGTGCCTGGCGCCGAGGCTGCTATACCTGCACGGCATCCCTCTAGATGTTGCTCAATGCTTGACACTCTTGGACCATGGATTGGAGTAACGTCCACTGCTGAGCAGAAAAAGGATTTTTGAAGTCCCTTGTAGATTTTACAATACATGAGCAATCTATTCTTTTTTTAAATTTCACAGCCCAGGTGTCTCTTAAACTGGGGGAGAAATGCAGCACAGGTTCAAGTTGATTGTAATAGCAATAAGATTGTCAAATCACTTACCACCTTTTGTTCCCGGTAAGTGTTTGGCTTGCACATGACATGAGCATAGATGCAAGTTTACACAGTTTTCTCTTTAAGTACAGAAGATGTACTGGGTTGTAGAACTGGTTGCCATGTAATTTATAAATTACCTACTAAGTTAATTTTTATATACTCACATAGCCGGCATGTAGAAAATACTGTTGGTCAAAAAGCTCACTTGCATCCTCTTGTTTTCCAGGTACTAAAAGATGAACGCAGTGACATAGAAAGCAGTTCAGAAGAAGAGGATACGACAGTTAATAGCACTAAAGGAATACACAACACATCCAGCAATGGGGCAAACAGAGTGAATGGCCATGCAGCAAATGGCCAGTGGGCTGATGAATAAATGTGTAAAATGTCCAGCGACTTATGTCACCTTTTTTTTAAAAAAAAGAGACTTCATAAGACTTGGCCGAAGTCATTCCTCACATAAACCTGTCCTGAACTGAGCCGCCCCTGGAGGGTGAAGGACGCCCTGCATCAGACAACAGCCGGATACAATCCTACCCATTACTTGACAGTTTGCTATGCTGGATCAGGATTGCCATACACTGGCTGCCCTATACTGTTTGACCAGATCGATCTGCACCTTTCATAAACTGTGTGCTGAATTCCCTCCACTCCATTCATTCACTTTACAAGAGAGACTGCCGTTTGCACAGGCTATGGTGAGGATTGCGGTTTTTGGACCAATACAGCCCTTGGTTTGGAGATAGCTGAACGTTGGGCCTTTTGGAAAGAATATGATATTTGGCCCAGAGTTTTCATGCAGTTGTGCTAGGTACAACGGGTGGCGACCCTAACGCAAGCTGTGTGTGGAATCTCTAAAGTTTGCGCCTTAATGTCATTTTATATTATTGTTTACTTCAGTCTGTGAAGAAAAGGTAAATAAGAAAAATAAAAAAAATAAAAATAAATTCCAAAACTGGACACAGTTCTGGGTTTTCGGTTTCTAAAAGCACTAACTTCCAATAAAAACCCACACCAGGGTCCTCCTTGAGTGCTGAGAGACAGACCTTTTATTCACCGGACCAGGCTTTAGGTTAATGTATTATAATAACCCTCTGATGAGTAGTTCTTGGAGGCAAGATACATTTTTGGAACACTTGGTTCAAAAAATGTAATATAGTGCACACTGCAAGCCTTACCTTTGTAGTCCACCAATGCACGTTTGAGTTGGCAAATGGATGATTCCTTGGTAAGTATCATGGTAATAAGAAAGTCACCAGCACCATAGACAAGTCTTAATTAAACAAGGAAGTTCTATTGCGTGCACAAAAACCAACAGTTCAGGGCAAAATTTGGGTCCCTTTATCAAGGCATAGATGTATTTGTCATGTCTATGGCTTGATAAAGGGACATTGTCCTGCTCTAAAAATGTTGGTTTGTACATGCAAATAAACCCTCTAAATTTATGACAGCTCTGCGGCTCTGGCACTTTCCTTATTGAAATCTCATTGTTTAAAGCTTAGCTTTGCTTATGAAATTTTTTTTAACTTTATAGGTGATGGGTCTTTACCTTGGCTGTGTAATTTCCTCCAGACTTTCTTCAAGCTGCTTTTAAAACGTTTTAACCTTTTGAGGAAAGTATGGCTCCCTGCTGTACTTCTGGCCTGCTGCGGACATGAGCACTGTCGGCCTGACAGACACTGATGTCATGTTGTGTCTTCCCTCTCCTCTTAGCCGTTCACCTATCATATGGCCATAGAGCACTGGTATTCATCAGACACAACATTTGTTGGCTTATGGACAATGCAAACAGCTCATATTTAAGACACAAAGTGACCCCAGTGGTTTTATTCCCATTATACTACAGAGAGTGGTGTTTTCTATTGTGAAGAGCGCTGAAATTTGCCGTTTCAGGATGCTTAAATGAATTGAGATTTTGGGAATATTCAGTACAGCCTAGATCAGCCATTCTCAACATGGGTTGTGTGCAATCCTAGAGTTCCTTCTGAGGTTGCTTTGGGATCCTTAGGGCCCTTTCACATGATGCGCCATCCGTTCTCTGCTCAGCAGGCAGGTGACAGCTCCATCTCCACTCTGTGTACGCTGTCCTCTATGGGGGAATCTGATGTCCGTTCTCATCCGCTCTGATCCTCCAGACAGATGGAAAATAGGGTTTCCATCCGTCCGGAGTTCAGGGACAGGATCGGAATCGGATAGCAGCGGGTGTCAGCGTCAAGGATGCATGGAGAATCCGATCAGGTCCGCCTAAAAAACTGACAGGCGTATCGGATCGTTGGTGTGAAAGGACCCTAAAGCTGTAAATCAAAACGATTAAACAGTAATTCCCAGCGCTGCCATAGCTATTTTGGTAAGAAGTCCAAAATTGCAATGTAGGAATGGAAAATAGGATAGTGAAAAATAAGATTAAAAAGTAGGATATGAAGTTATGCACAAACATACATCTAAATATGAAACCGTGCCTCTTATGTACTTCGTCTGGATAGGAAATCAATGAGAAATCACTGTGAAGTGTCTGTGGTGTCCATTGCATTGAAAACGGGCAGCCTATTCTGGGGTCAGGGATCCCACAGAGGAGGAAAGGCGTCAAGCAACCAATAGTGTAAAACCGTTTAATGAGTAAACCTAAAAAACAAAATATCTGCTTCAACTCAGTTAACATAGAGTGTCAGTGCTAGGGTTGGCTGTGTGTAGGATCCTGATCGGGATTGTGGAATGGTCCTTGCTGCAGCGGTGGCCCTGTGGAGACAGGGGGGCAGATCAGCTGAGGAAGGAGGCGGGACTAGCCTCTGAAACGCGTTCTTATTGGTCAGTTCCACTCAGATTGACAGCTGTCATCCAGCTCCCTGCAGCTCGTGGCTTCAGCGTCTCTTTCCTGTCTGCATGGGGCTGCCACTGCAGCAAGGACCATCCCACGATCCCGTTCAGGATCCTACACACAGCCCACCCTGGCACTGACAGTCTTCTATGTTAACACTGTGAGTTGAACCTGTTGTTTTGTTTGTTTTCTAATTAAATGGTTTTCGATTTTTGGTCGCTTGGCGCCCTTCTCTCCTCCCCCTGATCCTAGAGCTGTGGCTGACTGACCTCCCATTTGATGGTGCCTGCATTCTTCTATTGGATCGGACTACACAGGCCAGTCTTTGCCCCCACATGCCTTGGCCGCTCATGACCCTTTCTGCTAGTTCACCATTTTCCTTCCTTTGAT
Source organism: Pelophylax lessonae (assembly GCF_965119305.1). Classification (NCBI taxonomy): domain Eukaryota; kingdom Metazoa; phylum Chordata; class Amphibia; order Anura; family Ranidae; genus Pelophylax; species Pelophylax lessonae. The sequence goes on along the minus strand of NC_138769.1, from coordinate 659,269,292 downwards.
CACTTTTGCTCAGTCCTTACTGCTGCAGACTGGGGACATTCAGGAGCTGCAGTTTTGGAGTTGCTCTGAACCGGTTTTCCAGCCTTTACATTTTGGCCCTTAAGTCGTTAGTTGTCGTTTCCTATTTGTTCTGCTTTCAACACATCAACTTCAGGGACAACATGTTTAGCTTGCTGCCAAATATATTCCACCCATTTTCAGATGCCATTGTAACAAGATAATTGTTATTCACTTTGTCAGTGGTGCCTGACACAACTTTTGGAGGAGGAGTTAGTGTAAATTTCTAAATTGCTGTTCTCTGGACACAGTTGTTAGGGATCCTTATGGTAGATGTGTTGCCTGTTTTGCAAATAACTAACTCCTCCTATATATTTGTTGCTTCATATAGCCCACCTACCTTTACTGTGGCCCTTTGGGGAAACTGGTATGGCCCAGGAGTTCCAGATAGCTGGCCCTTTCATGTTAGCTGGGGTGCTTTCACCTGACAGATTTTTTTCAGACTCAAACTGCTCTTCTCCCTTTAGCTAACACTGTGGTGAAATATAATTTGACTGTTGGAGGATGAAATATCCCCAGGCTAGAAGAATACTCCTGTTGGGTCCTTTCCACCCGGCGGACGCAGTTTTGCTCAGCGGGGCTCAATCCACCGATCCCTGCTGAGCAGGCGGATGACAGGTCCATCTCTGCTTACTTTGCCGAGACAGAGTTGTCAGATTCCCCGCTCTCCTCTATGGGAGATCGGATGAAAACGGACCTCCTGTCCGTTTTCATCCGATCCTTCAGACGGATGGAAAATCGGATTTCCATCCATCTGGATTTCACGGACCACATTGGATCGGATAGCAGCAGGTGTCAGTGGAGATATCATCGCTGACATCCGCTGCTCCATAGGGCTGTAAAAACTGAAAGACTGACCTGATCGGAAAACCTGTGTGAAAGGGGCCTTAATCTGATCGTGTGTACGGGGCTTATCGAACGATCTGTCGTCCGTTTTTTGTGGCATGTTAGTCTGATGTGGAAAGTGAAGAGGTTATTTTCATACCAATTTTCCCGTACGACAGAATTCTACGTCAGAAGTGATGTCATGTGCTGGATTGATTTGTATGTGTTCTTTCTCTCTGAGCATGCCTAGTCTTGCTCTTAAGATTTTTTTTCTGTTGAAATCTGTACTAATGAAACGAAAATCGGAAGTTGTATTACGGACAACAACAATTTTATAGCCTGCACATCAGGATTTTGTCAGCCAAAAAGTCGGAGTTGGCTGTCGAAAGCCCCATACTAACAATCCGAAAATCGGCAGATCGGTCGTCGGACAAATTTTCCCTACAGATTTTCTTATTGTGTGTACAGGCCTTTACTCATCCACTTATGATTCGGGCTGAAACTATTATTGACGCTTTTGAGCCAAAAAAAAAACGAAGGACAAGTTTGGAAATTTTCTGCCAAATGAAACGATAAATTGAAAGGTTAATGTGTTTCTCCTCCAAACTGGTTGCACTAGGTATATGTGAAATATTGAACAAGAAACTGATTTATTTATCTCCATTGAATGATTTATTGGTCAGTACATCATGGCACTATCTGCTCTCACGGCCGAGTGTTTGTTTTTCGAAAATTAGTTTTAACGATTTTTCGTATAGTGGATGGCCAGCATAAGGCTCGGTTCACACCTATGCCGTTTGCTTTTGATCCGTTTCTTCAGTGCTTTTGCTGTGTGTTTTGTACACGATTTGCATCTTGCATTTTTTTATGCTTTTTTTGACAATTTGTTGCTGGGCAGATTAAAAAACACAAATTGTGGCAAAAACACCCTACATGCTTTTCTTCAGCTTCTCCATTAAAGTCTATTGAACCAAAAAGCACCATTTTGCGTTTTAAAAAGTCCCTGACCCTTCCAAATACACAGCAGCTAAAAAAAAGCACAGATGTGAATGTGTCCCATAGGAAACCATGGTAAATCAACTGTAGTGCGTTTCTGCAAAAAGCCAAAAAATAGGTATCAACCATGCCTAAGATGTTTAGTAGTAACAGCATGCTTTTTTTTTTTTTTTTTGTATCACCTGTCATAATGGGGTTAAAAAAAAAATTAGCCCTTTTATAGTACAAAGAGCAGATAATCTCTATTATAAGGGGTTCATTTATACTGTGAAACAGTGAAAGTAATTATATGTGTGTGTATACATATATATTCCTTCTATCCTATATATATATTAATCTTCCATATTACCACTTCAGCCCCGGAAGGATTTGCCCCCTTTCTGACCAGGCCCTATTTTGCCATTCAGCACTGCATTACTTTAACGGACAATTGCGTGGTCATGCGATGCCGTACCCAAACAAAATTGACGTCCTTTTTTTCCCACAAATAGAGCTTTCTTTTAGTGGTATTTGATCACCCGTACAATTTTAAATTTTTGCGCTATAAACAAAAAAATAGCGCCATTTTTGAAAAAAAAATATTTTTCACATTCTGCTTTGACATACCCAAAAAAAAATGTAAAAATCTATTTTTTAACATTTTAGGCCAATTTGTTTTCTGCTACATATTTTTTTTTTTTTTTTTTTTGCGGGACTGCGACATTGGGGCAGACAGATTGGACCCCTAACTGATATTTTTTACACTTTTGAGGGGACCAGTGACCTTACTACAGTAATCAGTGCTAAAAATATGCACTGTTACTGTACTAATGACACTGGCAGGGATGGGGTTAACCCTATGGGTGATCAATGGGTTAAATGTATGCCTCGTGCTTACTGACGTGTGGGGGGGGGTTCTGTGACAGAGAGAGAGAGATCACTGAATCCTGTGATCCCTTCCTGTCTGTCACTGAGAAGACCCGCCTATTTTGTTTACATAAGCAGGTGGGTCTTCTCACAGTTTCCCTGATGATTGGGAAAGCGAGGCGGCAATCGCTGCCTCTCCTCCTCCGGCCCGACTCCTGCTGTGTCTAAACACAGCGGGAGCGTGCTGCCGGAATCACTAGGAGTCCAGTGACGTAGGTCTACGTCGCTGGACTCAGGGGAGCTGCACTGCCGCAGTAATGTTACTGTTGGCAGTCGGCAAGTGGTTAAAATAGTACTAAAAGCTGAGACTTTTTTTTTTTTTTCCAATGGATATAATAATGTCAAATATAATGCACAATACTGGTAAAAGTTTACTTTAAATGTAATTGCAATGCCTTATATTACCTCCAGTCTATCAGCCTCCACCTTATCTGGGTTCAGATGTTGACTTTCCCTGCACAGTCTTTAAGGTAATTTTCTCTTTCTTTCATCGACGGACACAGCGCTCCATAAATCATAACTAGTGGGTTATGTTGCCTCCTCCAGGAGTAGGACTAGGCAGAACAAAAAACACCTGGCTAAGCCCATGGGCCGTCCTAAGCTGGTATATAACTCCTTCTCAGCTCTAGATAATTCGTTTTAATCTGTCTAGTCAGGAGTAAGGAATTAGGCTCCCGGCTGGGATCTCTGGTCCTAGCATTTTTCTCCTTCCTTACATCTTTTTTGTTTTTTCTCTTGTGAGATCAACAATCAACTGCTGGGCTGGGCAATCTAGATCCAGTGGTCCCCCTAGCCCAGCCAGCAAGCACGTGCAGACCGCAGGTACGCGCTAGGTCGGGCGCAACATAGCCTCACGGACAGAGGCTGGCCTGCGAGTTAAACATCTCGCATACGACCGGGCTTGGGTCTGAGTCTCAGCGGTCCCTTGGCCGACAGCTCCACTACTTCGGTGGAGTTCGGTCTTAAGCGTTACCTGCACCATGGGAGAGCAAGTACAGTGCCCCCTCCTCTCCCCTTTTGCTGGTTTTCTTTGGGGTTGACGCGGGTAACCTCCAGGGACAGTCGGACCTGCCTACAGGTTCTCTACTCTCATCCTTAAATCCCTCACTGAGGTCCTCTAAGAAAGCTTTCATTGATCTGACCTTTCTAAGCGATTGCTTGTTTGGGGCTACCCTGGATGAGCAACCTTGGTCTGGTAAGCCTAGAGCTAGCTTCCTCAGCAGCTTCCAGAAGACAAGACTCCTTCAGCATGAGGGTCTGCCCTCACCCATTATTGGGATGGGGGGGCATCTTTGCTGGTTTCTGGCCCTCTGGACTTCTTTGGTGAGCGTCAAGGAGATCTGCAAAATGTTTCTTTTGGGGATACCCAGAAAGGGGGACAAAGCTTTTCCTTTTCAGTTTTTTTTAGGCCCTGAGTCTCCTTGTGCGGATTTAAAACTTGCAAAGGTTCAGGTGATGTCGGAACTACCTAAGGTCCCCCCTGTCCAGGGAATTGATTCACCCAGGTCTGATTCTATTTTTGACCAGGGTGGTCCATCCTCTGCACAAACTTCAGGGACCACAGATCATGATTCTCCGGCTGCTGTTACACAGATATTCCCATTTTGCCTACAGGTTCTGAGTCTGGTGGTATCCACCTTCAAGACCGTTCTGTTTGCACAGTCTTACATGCAGCTCCTTTAACAGGTTCAGCTCCACAGAAGGATACCAAGGTTTGTGATGAGGTCACGGGGTCCTCCAGCTGTTCACCTATCATATGGCCATAGAGCACTGGTATTCACCTGACCACTTAAAAGGGAAAACAACCTTTACTCCTATAGTAAATCAACCCTATTGTTTTACAAGCTCCCATTATGGCTGTTATAGGGTTTCTATAAATTACTGCACAGTCCGCCAAGCACTTAAGTTTGACCAGTGCCATCCTCAGCACTACAAGGAAACTTATGATGAGGGGTGGTGTGCAGGGATGAGCTCAGGCATTTGTCAAAGTTGGCAGCCAATCATAGGCAGCAGGAGGCATTGCTCGTCCAAACCCGCACATGTACACACGCCAGAGAGGGAATGCCTCTACTGGCTGTTGGCTTTGACAGCTTCCTGGCAGGATAACTCATGTCTGGACATGCCTGAGCTCAACCTGAGTACTGTGGCTGATATTCTTTTATGGCAATGCAGAGCACTGGAAGGGAAGACCAGGAACTATATTTCCACAAAGAGAAAAGGGGATGTTGAGGCATTTTGTAGCACAAATCAGAACATATGGCTGTAAAGAAAAGGTATGAGACATCTAGGGCTTGTTTACACCAGGAAATCCCATTGCAAGGTAGTTTGCCTTTTGTCCTAGGGCTTCAGTCCTAAAGGGCCTATTCGAAATGTGCTGTAACACATTGCAATGCTCTGCAGCCAACAGAATTACCCAGAAGTTTAACCACTTCCCATCTTTAGGCCTTTTATAAACCGTGATTCTACCAGGATCATGTTTGAGGCTACAACCATGATCCTGGTATTGCTTTTCCTTTTTCAGTGTACAATCCCCCTACAATATGAAATTGATCTGAGTGGCTATAGAGCAGCTGAATCGCTGCAGGGCCCCCTTCCACTTTTACTGGACGGTGGCATCCCCAGGCACAATGAGAGGAACTGATGTAGTTCCACTCACTGTGTGACATCAAACTATGAGGATTTTGTCACTTCCTGTTTTGGTCTGCAGTAAACAGACCATCACCAGCTTGTGAAAGCATCTGATCAAACTGATCTTAGTTTGAGGAGATGGCCAGGAGGCCAGAAAATAGACTTGGTCTCTAATAGACCCCAGATCTCTCCAAAAAGATGATCTGGCATGCCCCATGCTGTCAAGGGATGTTGTTCATCCCTTGTAATAGCAATCAAGTTGATCCAAAAAAAAAAAATGTAATGTACAATATAAAAAAAAAAATGTAAATATAAATCAAAAAAGTTAGTGCCCCATGCTGCTGTGCATGTAGGTCTTTACATGTACCTGGTGATCGCACCACACATCAGAGATTTGTACTTACTGTAGTCTGGCGCCATTCTATAGGTGTACGTGATTTTAAAGGGTGGCATGTTTAGGTATCTATTTACTCGGTGTAACAGCTTCGACATTTTACAAATGATTGGGTATTATATTGTGTTTATTTTCACTAGCACTCACTAAAGTGTATTTTTTCCTGAAAATTTGCATTTGATAATCAACTGCGCAAATAGCGTGCAACATAAAAAAAATTGCAACAACCGTTTTATTCTCCAGGGTCTCTGCTTAATATATATATATTTATGGGGGAGGGGTTCTAAATAATTTTCTAGCAAAAAAAAAAAAATGCAAATTTTTACATGTATGACAAATGTTAGAATTTGTCTTGACTGGAAGTGGTTAAAAAAATAAAATAAACACAATTATTGCAATGCAACACACAGAATAACGCCTGAAATGTGAACAAGCTCTCATTTTGCAATTTACTCCAGGTTGTCTGCAATAGTTCTTCCTTCAGAGAATTGTGTAATAAAGACTAAAGGATGACTAGAACAGAACGTTGACATCATAATGAGTCACTGTGGTGTTAACTGAGAACTGTACTTTCAGAACAATGAAGAGGAAACAGGATGGGGTTTTGTGTAACATTTTTCTGATTCAACTTATGGGATCCTGACACCGTGTCACACCATAATTAAAATTGCATTCATCATGGGTAAGTGTTCTTGCTGTCATAAATATTTACACCTGGCAATGCTAGACAATATGAATTAAAGCAGAGTTCCACCCACTTTTTTTTTTAACCGCTCCAGAATATTTAACCCCCTTCGTGACCAGGCCATTTTTTGCAATACGACACTGCATTACTTTAACTGACAATTGTGCTGTCATGCAACACCGTACCCAAATAAAATTTATGTCCTCCCCCCCCCCCCCCCCCACCAATAGAGCTTTCATTTGGTGGTATTCGATCACCTCTGCGTCTTTTTTTAGTTTTTGTGCTAGAAACAAAAAAAGACCAACAATTTAAAAAAAAAAAAAAATGCATTTTTAACTTTTCTCTGATGTTCATTGATGGACACAGCTTCTGGTATTCAAAACCATTGGGTTATACTGCCTTCTACAGGAGCAGGACACTAGGCAGAAAAGAATTCTGGCTACACCCATGGGTAGTCCCAGGGGGTATACTCCTTCTCTCTACTATAGTTTTGTTACAAGCAGTGTCAGGAGAATAATAACTCCGCAGAGGGGTGGGTGCTGTGTCCATCAATGAACATCAGAAATGGATTTTCTGGTAAGTCAAAAATCCCATTTTTCTTTCGTTCATTGACGGACACAGCTCCTGATATTCATTACCATTGGGATGTCCCAAAGCAGTATAAAAAATGAGGGGTGGGAATAACCAAAAAATTCCCAAGGCTAAACATTAGCCAACCAGGCAACAGGAGCTCAACCAAATAACTGGAGCCCACCTGAATAAAAAAACAATACACCCTCAGAGAGGATCAGGTCCTCTCAAAAAGCAGCTTGCAAAACCTTGCGGCCAAAGGAAGCATCTGCAGATGCGAACACATCCACTTTATAGAACTTTGTGAAAGTGTGCACTGACAACCAGGTGGCTGCCTTGCAATCCTGCGTCACTGACGCCTGATGACGAAAGGCCCAGGAGAGGCACTAAGCGCCCTAGTAGAGTGCACCTTGACAGGGAAAGGAGGAACCTGACCCCTGATGGAATAGGCCTGAACCACCATCTGTCTGATCCATCTGGAAATGGTGGCAGAGGAAGCAGACAACCCTTTTCGAGGTCTGTCCGTGAGCACAAATAGAGAATCTGACTTCCTGAAAGACCCCGTAGCTGCCAGGTAGGTACACCTTAATTGCCCGGACCACATCCAAGGCATGCAAGGCAATTTCCTTCAGATGTTTAGGCCTGGGACACAGGAAAGGCAACAAAATGTCTTCATTCAAATGAAAATCAGACAACCTTTGGAAGGAAAGACGGACAGGGGGGAAGAATCACCTTATCCCTGTGAATCACCAGCTAGGGTGAACGACAGGATAACGCCACCAGTTCCGACACCCTGCGCGTAGAGGTGATGGCCACCAAAAAAGACATCGCCTGGGACAGCGTAAGCAGGGGAATCTCCCAAATATTTTCAAAGGGAGGCTTCTGTAGAACTGAAAGCACCAAATTGAGATCCCAATGCAGCAACAGAGCCCGTACTGGAGGGACCAAACGTCGGACACCCTGAGTAAAGGTATGCACCAGGGAGTGTGTGTCCAAAGGTCATTGAAAGAAGCTTGCCAAAGCCACCACCTGGCCCTTAATGGTACTCAAAGCCAACTTATGTTCATCCCCCCATTGAAGGAAGGTTAAGATCCAAGCCACCGAGAAGGAGCGAGGATGAACCCCAAGCGACTCACACCACCCAATGTATGTCTGCCACGTACGATGGTAGATCTTCCTAGAAGTAGGATTTCCTAGCTTTCAACAGTGTAGGAATCACCGATTCAGATAAACCCCTATCCTTTAGCACTTGGCGTTCAACAGCCAAGCTGTCAAAGCCAACGACTGTAAAGCAGGATGGAAAATTGGACCTTGGGACAGCAGATCCTCCCTGAGAGAAAGCTTTCAAGGAACGCACCAGGTCAGCATACCAAGCCAGACGAGGCAAGTCCAGAGCCACTAAGATGCCCGGAATTCCTTCTGCCTCAATTCTGCGTAGTCTGGGCAGAAGCTTGAGAGGAGGGAAGGTGTAACTCAGCCGATACTGACCCCACAGGCCCACCAGTGCATCTATGGCGTCCGCCAGAGGATTCCGTGACTGAGCCACAAACCTCTGCACCTTTCTGTTGAGCCGAGATGCTAACAGATCCACCTGGGGGTGCCCCACCGGAGACACAGCTGATGAAACCCCTACAGATGAAGGGACCACTCCTCTTGGTCCAAGGCATGCCGACTAAGGTTATCCGTCTGCCAATTTTCCACCCCGATATTGTGTATATGGCAAAGAGGGCTGGAATGAACTGTTCTGCCCACCTTAGAATGCCGGCTACCTCCAGCACTGCCAGGACACTTCTTGTGTCCCCTTGGTGACTGACATAAGCCACGGCCGTGGCATTGACCGATTGAGACACAGTCTGATCGCTCGGAGTTCCAAGACATTGATCGGTAGTCTGGACTCTTCCAGCGTCCAGATCCCCTGAGCAGAATGCTTGCCCAGGATGCCTCCCCAGCTGGACAGGCTGGCATCCGTGGTGACCACTGTCCAATACAAGGGAAGGAAGGATTTTCCCAGCCGGAGAACAAAGCCACCATATAAGTAACTCCCTCGTTCCCTGACTCAGCCGGATCTGATTGCCCAGAAACTGCAGGGTCTTGTCCCATTTGGTCAGAATCTACTTTTGCAGGAACCTCGTATGGAACTGTGCAAACAGAACCGCCTCGAAGGTAGACACCATCAGGCCCAGCACCCGCATGCAAGACTGGAGGGACGACCATCTGTCGGGCAGCAGGAGGGGAATTGCAGCCTGCAATTTCTGGATTTTGTCCAGAGGAAGGAGCACTCTGGCTAAGGCCCAGTCCAGAATCAGGCCCTGATAGTCCAGCTTCATGGCCAAAGCCAGAGCAGACTTCTGAAAGTTCAGAATCCAGCCAAACTCCCGCAGAGTTCTTATTGTGATCTCCAGGTTTTCCACCAGAGCAGAGGAAGACTCCGCTCGCAGAAGGAGATCGTCCAAGTAGTCCAGTACCACGATCCCCCGTTGCCGTAGCAAAGCAAACAATTTTGTGAAGATCCGAGGAGCAGATGCGAGACCAAAGGGTAATGCCACAAACTGATAATGCCCCTCTCCCACAGCAAAGTGGAGAAAACACTGGTGACTGCCACATATTGGAATGTGAAGGGAGGCATCCTTGATATCGGTAGAGGCGAGGAAATCTCCCTGACACAGGGATGCCACCACCGTTCCTTTTTGAACTTCTGTACCCACACAAAGCAGTTGAGCGCCTTGAGGTCCAGGATTGGACACACTTTGCCTTCCTTCCTGGGGACTGTGAACAGGTTTGAGTAAAAACCCTGAAAACGTTCTGAAGTCAGAACCAAGACAATCACCCCTTGAAGGAACAGGTCTTGTACTGCCACAAACAGGCCCTGTAAGCGGTCTGGGGACAGGCGCAAGTGGGAAGGAAAAAAAACTTGCCAAGGACAAGAGCGAAACTTGATCTTGTAGCCGGACTGAATGACTTTGTGGACTCACTTGTCTTGCACCCAGGAAGTTCACGGATCTGGAAACCAGCGAAGAGGCCCCCACCCCTGATACAGGTGAGGGCGCACCTTCATGCTGATGGAGCCTTGTCCACGGGTTTGGAGAAGCCCGATCTTGGCTTGACAGACCAGGTTCGTTTGGATCCTCCTGGAGACGCCCTGAAAGGCTTCGAGCCCTTGTCAGTCAAACCCAAGGGACGTAAATACTTCTTATGAGCTGAGAAGGAAGACCCATATCTACGACGAGGTTCCTTGCCCTTCGCAGCCTGCGGAAGAAAAGTACTCTTTGCCCCTGTGAGACCTTTAATGATGTCATCCAGGGTAGCTCCAAATAGGCCTTTTTTGAAGTCTGATCAGCAGACTAGCGCTTGAGTCAAGACACGTTGAAGGACCACTGCCACACCAGAGAGGTGAGCCATCAGGGGAGCCGCATCCAAAGAGGCATCACAGATAAACTGCATCCCCTGGTCGAGCTGGTCTGCCAGCTCAGCAAAGGCAGGGGGAGCTGTTCCCCCCTCCAGGTCACTATGTAAGAGCTTAGCCCACTCAGGCAGAGTTTGCTACACTAGGGCAATGGTGAATTACGGCCTCATTGCAGAACGAGCCAGAGTGTACATATTGCGGGTCACAGCCTCTGCCTTCCGGTCAGCTGGATCCTTAAAAGCTGGGGACACTTCAACCGGAATGATGGTTGCCTTCTTTATTCTGGAAACAGGAGGGTCCACCACCGGAGTCCTCATAAGGGTATTGCCTAGTAAAGCGCTTAGGACTCCCACGGGGAAGCTTTGGTCATCACCACTCTTTAGTGACAATTCTGTCAAAATAGGCAGGGAAAGGAAACACCTTTGCCACTGTGGATGGCTTGTGAGTGCCAAAGGGCACCTGCGCCTATGTCCCAGCTTCAGCTGTATCCTCCATGTTTAGGGTCTCACGCACAGTTATAAAATATCAAAAAGTTGCGCTAGGATAACGTGAATTGTACATATAACATATGATCACTAAAGTCAACCTGCTGGCACATGTATGCAGAAATAACAGCATAAAATTAGACAATAACAAAGAAAAGTGCAGAGCTAAAATTGAAAGTCCAACAGATCCAATGAGATCAGATGAAATCACAGAAGCAAGTGCGAGGGCTGATTAAGTAGAGGTCCAAGGAAAGCCACCACCAACACCAAACACACTGCCTCTAACCCCAAGATGTGGACCTCCTGCACAGAAGGTCAAAAAAGCATAACACTATCCTTAGCAGTTGGGACACAGGCACCATTCATTCCCCAAGAGTCCTTGGCATATGACACTACATCCTCTTCAAATTTCTCCAAAGGCTTGTAAATACAAAGAGGGACACCTCATGTGGTAGTACGTTAAAATAAAATTGAATTTATTCTAGTAATTCAACTCGCATTTAAAATCGCGATTGTCTCCTGGAAACCGATTGTTTACAACCTAAAAGATTGGTGCCACGTCAGGGTACGCGATGACGTCACACGCCTAACCACCTCCCTACGTGTTTCATCAACGGTGACATCATCAGGGGCGTGGCTAGCGTGCGGCATCGCACCATATATAAGGAAGTAGAACAGGCCGCTGACTATTACGCTGATTGCGTTCCACTGGGCGGAAGGGAGGTTCTCAATCCTTCCACACCACAACGATCTCCAATAGGCTTTGCGGTCCATTAGCAGGAAACAAAACCCACAGGCCTGAAAATGTTATACAGGCTGATCTGACAATCCATAACCAGGAAGCAGATCACACCAAATATATACATAGCAGCATGTGCCTTAACAAGCGACAGCCACCATGTATATCCAAAGAAAATAAATAGATAAAAGTTATTATCATTAAAAAGTTTTTATCCCAAATCACAGGGACAATATCAAACAGTAGAAATTCAATTTTTTTAAAAAAACCCCAATACTAATTTGAGTTAAAAAGACGTTTTAAATTGTGCACCAGGACATGGCTCCATCTAGTGGTAAAAAAACATATAGCAATACATATGTCAGATACGTAAACAATAATAGACTCATTGATAATTCAAAAGAGATATATAACCATCTGACAATTCACATTGACTAATACATTTCAACCTATTAACAGACCATCGTAATAAAAATAAATTACCAAAGATTATATAAAAGTTTAAAATTTGGTTAACGGTTAGCAATAAAAGCATTAACGTCCTATTCCACATTCATACCATATGGGACATATGTCTTGGCAGCGTAAATCCACCAAGTTTCAACCTCGGAAATCTCAATATTGATACGCCTCCCACTACCAATAAAACAATGCCAAAAAAAAAACAGTTCCATTTGGGTTTTTGTTATGGCAAAGTGCATAGTGCTTGGATAAACTGTGACCTGGGAATTCTTTTCTTATATTAGCCACATGGCTCCATCTAGTGGTAAAAAACATATAGCAATACATATGCCAGATACATAAACAATAATTGACTTATTGATAATTCAAAAGAGATATATAAACATCTGACATTTCACATTGACTAATAACAGTGTAATTGGAAAACTTCTGTGTCGCATGCGACTCAAAGGAAACTATTTTCCTAGATTTTTGTGCATTGAGTGCACAAATAGGGCACTTTCTACATGGAAAATAGCCTGTGACATTATGAATGAAAGATGACTTCTTAGGGGGATCTATAATATTTGGGGCTACCTGCAATTTGAGCGGGGGAGCTCCTCTATAGACAACTGGAGGTTTATCTGGGAGCAAATACCCCAAAACTCGATCATTTTGCAGTACACTCCCAATGCTTCTGTAAGATATTTTGCATAACGTTGGTTGGAATATGAGGTAAGGAACGCAAAATCAAAAGGTTTATTAATTCTGTTTGGTCTTGGTGCCAGTAGCTCCTCTCGATTTCTACTCTCAGCATGAGAGAAAGCCTGCTGCACCTTCATAGGGTCATAACTTTTTTCTAAAAAATCTAGAGCTAAAAACCTCAGATTCTCTCACAAAATCCATATACTCAGTACAATTTCTTCTAAGATGCAAAAACAAGCTCCTAGGTACGGACTTAAGCCAAGCCAAATTAAACTGTTCAATACTTGCCCCTCGAAGAACGTTGCATATTTGATATGCTGCCCATGTGGCCTATAGTATATTGGCAGACATGGGAGTAAGTCACACATGTGCAAGTCACAAGCAAGTCTCGAGTCTTAACCTTCAAGTCTCAAGCAAGTCCCAAGTTACTGTGGCGAAAAGCAAGCAAGTCAAGTCGAGTCCCTGCTAAATGTCAAGCAAGTCAAGCCAAGTCATTTGTTTTGGTCAAGTCACAAATCAAGTCAAAATAAGGATCTACCCCAATTTTCACCTTTAAATCAGTTAAAAGTCAGTGGTCAGGAAATGTTTTGTTTTATTTTCAACATTAACAAAACTGCTTAGTGCTTTTTTCTTGGCATATTAAAGAAACACTTTGAATGCCCAAACAGCTCAAAATCCTTCGTCCGGTCATGTTTCAACACCACAGTCACTAAAAACATGTTAAGTATTTCCATTGTTAAACAGTCAGTGTCCTAAAAATCAGAACACACTGAGGTGTTTTAAGTGACTGTGGTGTCAGAAACATAACAGGCACATTAATTTTGCTTTAACACATCTTGAGAAAATGCAAATATTTAATAACTTAAAGTAAAGTCATTTCGAGTCATATGTCTCAAGTCAAAGTCAAGTCTCGAGTCATGAATACCAAGTCAAAGTCAAGTCGAGTCTTTTATTAATTTTAGTCAAGCAAGTCTCCTCAAACTGGTGACTTAAGTCTGACTTAAGTCAAGTCATGTGACTCAAGTCCCCCACCTCTGTATATTGGCCACACTAAACGGATGTTATTCACTAGCTTGAATGAGCATGTGGCTAATATAAGAAAGGGGTTCCCAGGTCACAGTTTATCCAAGCACTATGCACTTTGCCATAACAAAAACCCAAATGGAACTGTTTTTCTTGGCATGGATTGTTTTATTGGTAGTTGGAGGCGTAGCAATATTGTAAGAGAGATTTCCAAGCTTGAAACTTGGTGGATTTATACTGCCAAGACATATGTCCCATATGGTATGAATGTGGAATGGGATGTTAAGGCTTTTATTGCTAACAGTTAATCAAATCTTAAACTTTTATAAAATCTTTGGTAATTTATTTGTTTTTATTATGATGGTCTGTTAATAGGTTGAAATTTATTAGTCAACGTGAATTGTCAGATGGTTATATAGATAAGTAAAAAATATAATCGTCACTAAAATTCAAAGTGGATAAATGAAGCAATAATACAGTGCATAAAATAAAAGTTGTGCAAGAAAGAAAACAATGCACAGATATACTAAAAAAGTGCTAAGTATCGAGGTATAGAACTCAGTAAGTCACAGAATATACCAATAAATACAGTACATAAATAAAAATTGTGCAAAGTAAATCAGCTGCAAAATGTGGGCAAATAAATCAATAAAGTGCTGATTGTGCAAAATAAAGTGGTATAGACATATGTTGGGTCACATGATATACTATATCCATAAGGTGCTGGTGAACAAATAGGGTGATAATAAATCACAATTCTGATCCAAACATTAAATATAAATATATATATATATATATATATATATATATATGTATATATATATCTGTGTCCATAAAGTGCTGACGTGAATGTTCATATAAAGCAATCTTAATAAATATGTGCATCAAAGTTCATAATCAAATTCATGTGCAGATAGTGCAAATCCAGCAATAAACAATGGTGATCTGAATAAATGTTACGTGAGCTCAATTCCAAACGTGTCACCGATGTGAGCAATTTCCGCAGTAAATCCAACACTGAGTGAAATGCCTGCTCACCTCTAAAATGATGGTAATAAGCGTAATATGGAGACACTGTCACCAATTCACATCCAAGTGGCAGGGAGGTAGATGGATGGTGGCTCTTAATTCCTCAGGGATCCACCTGTCACTCTCCTTCTAAGACACCGGTGTCAAACACAAGGCCCGCGGGCCGAATGCGGCCCCCCAGGCCATTTCATGTGGCCCTCGCACCTCTCCTGCAGCTGCGGCACCCCTCTTGTCTCTGCCCCCACCTTGTCTCTGTAGTCAACAGCAGAGAGGACAGAACTCCTTTGCCAGATCCTGCACTCCTCTGGGCAGCTGTAGAAAAGCTCCTCTTTGCCCCCCCCCCCCAGGACATGGGGTGCTCTGGACATCTAATCCTACAGATATAACCAGCCCTTTGAGGGCAACCATAATGCTGATGCGGCCCGCGATGAAATGGAGTTTGACACCCCTGTTCTAAGATAATGTTAATGAGTGTGACACTGTCTCAAAATAGGGCTTCAATCCAGTAGGCAGGGAAATAGATGGATGATGGCTCCTAATTATTCAATGGTCCGCCTGTCACTCTCCCTCACGAAGACAACAAGAAGGGGCCTCATAGTGTAGTAGTATTAAAACATTTATTAAAGAAAAAGCAGTAACTTACACATTAAAATAGGTAATTCAGCGCCGCAAAGTCACGGTGGCAGATAAAAGATGTACTTCTGGTCACGGCCGTCAACCCGGAAGTGACGTCACCCGGCTCCTTCCGACGCATTGCGTCACAATCTCTCGTGACTGTGAACACCCTTGAGAAAGTCAAGAGAGATTGTGACGCAATGCTTCAGAAGGAGCCGGGTGACGTCACTTCCGGTTGACGCCCGTGGCCGGAAGTACATGTTTTATCTGCCACCGCGACTTTGCGGCGCTGAATTACCTATTTTAAAGTGTAAGTCACTGCTTTTTCTTTAATAAATGTTTTAATAATACTACACTATGAGGCCCCTTCTTGTTGTCTTCATGAGGGAGAGTGACAGACTGACCACAAAAAAATTAGGAACCATCATCCATCTATTTCCCTGCCACCTGGCCTGGAGCCCTATTTTGAGACAGTGTCTCTATATCACACTCATTAACATCATCTTAGAAGGAGAGTGACAGGTGGATCCCTGAGGAATTAGGAGCCACCATCCATCTACATCCCTGCCACTTGGATGTGAGCCACATTGGTGACAGCGTCTCCATATTATGCTTATTACCAGCATTTTAGAGGTGAGCGGCCATTTCACTCAGTGTTGGATTCACTGCGGAAATTGCTCACATCGGTGAAACGTTTGGAATTGAGCTCACATCACATTTATTCACATCACCATTGTTTATTGCTGGATTTGCACTATCTGCACATGAATTTGATTATGAACTTTGATGCACATATTTATTAAGATTGCTTTATATGAACATCCACGTCAGCACTTTATGGACTCGTATACATACATATTTAATGTTTGGATTATAATTGTGATTTATTATCACTCTATTTGTTCACCCGCACCTTATGGATATAGTATATCATGTGACCCAACATATGTCTATACCACTTTATTTTGCACAATCAGCACTTTATTGATTTATTTGCCCACATTTTGCAGCTGATTTACTTTGCACAATTTTTATTTATTTATGTACTGTATTTATTGGTTTATTCTGTGACTTACTGAGTTCTATACCACGATACTTTACACTGTATTGGTATATCTGCGCATTTTATTCTTTCTTGCACAGCTTTTATTTTATGCGCTATATTATTACTTCATTTATTCACTTTGAATTTTAGCGCCGATTCTATTTTTTACTTATCTATGTATCGTATGTGGTGACACTACTTGTATTGGCAGCTTTATTCTTTACCAGCTTTGTGTGGTTGTGGATTGCCCCTTTTCTTACCATATTTCATCTTTTTATATACACCCTATTTTTTACCATACTCTCGTATTATTTGTGGATCTTCTCTTATACTCCATTGGTAGCGCATTAAGCCCCCCTCTTTTTATCAGATGGTTATATATCTCTTTTGAATTATCAATGAGTCTATTATTGTTAATGTATCTGACATATGTATTGCTATATGTTTTTTACCACTAGATGGAGACATGTCCTGGTGCACGATTTAAAACGTCTTTTTAACTCAAAGTTGTATTGGAGTTTTTTTTTTTTATTTAATTTCTACTGTTTGATATTGTCCCTGTGATTTGGGATTAAAAACATTTTAATGATAATAATTTTTATCTATTTAGTTATATTTTCTTTGGATATACATGGCGGCACATGGCGGCTGTCGCTTGTTAAGGCATATGCTGCTATGTATATATTTGGTGTGATCTGCTTCCTGGTTATGGATTGTCAGATCAGCCTGTATAACATTTTCTGGCCTGTGGGTTTTGTTTCCTGCTAATGGACCGCAAAGCCTATTGGGGATCATTGGGATGTGAGAGGATTGAGAACCTCCCTTCCGCCCGGTGGAACGCAATCAGCTTAATAGTCAGCCGCCTGTTCAACTCTCTCATATGTGATGCAATGCTGCACGCTAGCCACGTCCCTGACAATGTCATCGCTGACAATACGCGTAGGGAGGATAGACGTGTGACATCATCGCGCACCCGGACCTGGCAGCAATCTGGTAAACAATCGGTTTCCAGGAGACAATAACGATTTTAAATGTGATGAATGTGAATTGAATTACTTGAATAAATTCCGTTTTATTTGAACATACTACCCCATGAGGTGTCCCTTTTTGTATTTACAAGCCACACAAGCGTTAGCGTATATTTATTGGTTTGCGCAAACATTATAGCGTTCACAAACTATGGTATATATTAATTGAATTTTTTTTTTTTTTTTTTTTTTACTAGTAATGGTGGCGATCAGCGACCTATAGTGGGACTGCAATATTGCGGCAGACAAATCTTACACCTGTCACCAGTAAAACTAATGCAGTGATCAGTGCTAAAAAATGCACTGTCACTGTACTAATGACACTGGCTGGGAAGGGGTTAACATCGGGGCAATCAAAGAGTTAAAGCGTTTCTAAACAAAAAAAAAAAAAATGGATCCTGCTCCTTTAAAGCATGTTATACAGCACAGTGCTTGTGCTGTGTCATTTTGCCCCCTGTATCACCAGAAATACCTGGTTGATCCTGCCTGGCTATATCCTCCCCCCTGTAAACTGACCACGGTGTGTCATGGCTGCCGAGCCCTGACAATGTGGTCAGGTTACGTGCCTTCTTCATCCACAGCTCTCCTCTCTGGCTCCTGTGTCCTCCTCTCCCCCCTCCCCACCTGTCAGCTCTTACCAATCCCCCACCCCCTTCCTGCTGCTCAAATACCTTTAGACAATACACACAATGTCTTCTGTTATAAAGCCTCCTATGCTGCAGTGTATGTTCTTCGTAAAAAAAAAAAAAAAGAAGAAGCCTATTTCTACCTGAATTCACAGCGCCAATTGGCGGTCACGTGACCCCCTCGAGGATCCCTCTCCTCCCTGGCTGACATCTCAGCTCTCTCCTCCCGACTGACATCCCTCCCTCCCCTTCCTGGCTGTCATCTCAGCTCTCTCCTCCTGACTGACATCAGCAGGGGAATCTAACCCCCCCCCCCCCCAGTTTAGCTGTCAGATCAGAAGAGGAAGCCTCGAAGAGTCATGTGACTGCCAAATGGCGCTGTGAGTTCAGGTAGAAATAGGAATCTTATTTTTTTTTAAATGAACATACACTGCAGCATAGGAGGCTTTATATAACAGGGGGGATGGTGTGTAGTTTATAAAGTGGCCTACCAATCACTTCAAGTGTGCGCCTAATGTGTTTCAGTGTAGCGGGGAGATGCTTTTTCTAGTGGAAGGCATGGATTGGTGCTTCTGCTTTACAGGAACACAGGATCCATACCTTCTGTACTGACAGAATGGCAATTGGCCTAGTTTACATAGACAGATCACCACTCTGCCTGTCTACAGAAAGATTAGTGGGTCTCAGTGGCCATCGGGATCAGCACGATACCCGGAAGTGCAGGATCACGTGTGTGTGTGTGTTTGTTTATATATATACATACATACATACATACATACATACATACATGTAATATAAATAGAAGAAAAAAAATTTCCGCGCTAGATGTGACAGAAAACCAAATGATTAAGAACAATAGTGAGCAGCTGGCACAAAATCAACTAACAGTGATTCAAAAAATACAATAAAAACCAAAAAGTGCAGCGCTGAAATCAGTATACAATTATATAGCTGAAAAGCTCATATAAAGAAAACAAAAAAGGAGAGGGGATAATGTCCAAATGAATAGTCCCAATATTAAGTGCAGAGATGTGAATCCACGTGCAAAATAACTTTCTTCCAGTGACACCAGGGAAAAGTGTAGGAAGGGGACACCCTTGTGCTCAGGTATAACAAGCAGCTTACCGAAATTCCGTGGCTGCTCAATTTAATGAGACAGCCTCTCCCAGCTAGTAGTAAACCAGTAGGTCAACCGATATCAAGCTCAGGTGCTTCGAAAGACTCCAAAAGCCGAAAGCCGTTTCCGGTGTGTTGTTAAACCGATCACATTAATATGTGGCACACTTGGAACTTCTCATATACTCCATTGAACGTAAAGCCATATGTAGAAAGAAACAGAGGCCCATAGCGTAATCCCGTAAACCAATAGGTAAATTTATTAAAAAAACTACTTACAATTTAAAAGACAAAAACAGGCATGTAGTATGTGCCGGTCATGGATCTAACCGCGGCGTCCCGCAAGTCTCCAGATCAGCATATGGATAAACAGCCGGCTTCGTTGGGGGGCGTGTGGACGTTTATGTCTGGGATCGCCAACGTTTCGTCATAAGAAAGACTTCTTCTGGGCGTGACCCCAGACGCAACACACACGCCTATGTACCCCCACACCTATGTCACATGACGGTCACCTCTGCCAATGGGTGTTCAATCCCAGGGGGGCGGGAGTAATATGTTAATAACTCGATTCCAATAGGTTAAAAGACCAAAGGAAACCGTCTGGAGATAGGTGGTACAAAACGCTAATAGGAAGTGATGATCCGTCTTCCTTAATGCCCATTCGTTCAAAAGGCAAAGGGGCAGGGAGATGGTCGTCACGTGATGTTCATCATGTGATGTGCATCACGTGACGACCGTCTCCCTGCCCCTTTGCCTTTTGAACGAATGGGCATTAAGGAAGACGGATCATCACTTCCTATTAGCGTTTTGTACCACCTATCTCCAGACGGTTTCCTTTGGTCTTTTAACCTATTGGAATCGAGTTATTAACATATTACTCCCGCCCCCCTGGGATTGAACACCCATTGGCAGAGGTGACCGTCATGTGACATAGGTGTGGGGGTACATAGGCGTGTGTGTTGCGTCTGGGGTCACGCCCAGAAGAAGTCTTTCTTATGACGAAACGTTGGCGATCCCAGACATAAACGTCCACACGCCCCCCAACGAAGCCGGCCGTTTATCCATATGCTGATCTGGAGACTTGCGGGACGCCGCGGTTAGATCCATGACCGGCACATACTACATGCCTGTTTTTGTCTTTTAAATTGTAAGTAGTTTTTTTAATAAATTTACCTATTGGTTTACGGGATTACGCTATGGGCCTCTGTTTCTTTCTACATATGGCTTTACGTTCAATGGAGTATATGAGAAGTTCCAAGTGTGCCACATATTAATGTGATCGGTTTAACAACACACCGGAAACGGCTTTCGGCTTTTGGAGTCTTTCGAAGCACCTGAGCTTGATATCGGTTGACCTACTGGTTTACTACTAGCTGGGAGAGGCTGTCTCATTAAATTGAGCAGCCACGGAATTTCGGTAAGCTGCTTGTTATACCTGAGCACAAGGGTGTCCCCTTCCTACACTTTTCCCTGGTGTCACTGGAAGAAAGTTATTTTGCACGTGGATTCACATCTCTGCACTTAATATTGGGACTATTCATTTGGACATTATCCCCTCTCCTTTTTTGTTTTCTTTATATGAGCTTTTCAGCTATATAATTGTATACTGATTTCAGCGCTGCACTTTTTGGTTTTTATACATACATACACACACACACATACACGTGATCCTTCACAGCACGGCCACCCTGTAGCAGTAAATGTGCTACGTGGCGGTCAGCAACTGCTTAAAGAGGAAGTAAACCCTCTTCTTTAACTTTTACCTAAAGGTAAGCCTATATTAAGGCTTACCTATAGGTACTGTAAATATCTCCTAAACATGTACCGTTTAGGAGACATTTACCTTACATGCAGCCAGTGACGTCACTGGCGCATGCGCTCTGAAGGAACGGCCGCTGGTGCCGTTCCTTCAGAGTTCCGTGCCGTGACCGTCGGCTCCCGCTCGCGTGCGCGGGAGTGACGTCACCGCGGCTCCGGCCAATCAGATGGCCAGATGCCGCGATCCCAGAAGACGGGCGACTGAACATGTCGCCCGTCATACAGGTGAGTGAGCGGCACGGTGGGGGCTCATTGTAAGGTAAGTATTTCATAATGAGCTAGTATGCTATGCATACTAACTCATTATGGGTTGTCTTTCAGGTTTTAAAAAAAAAAAAAATTGAAACGAGTTTACAACCTCTTTAAGTTCCCCACCCGAATTGGTGATTACATTTCCATTAATCATCATAAGTTTTTTTTTTTTTTTTTCCAAAGCTGTTTACCTTATTTGTCCATCAGAATAGTTCTCTTCCGCTGTACCATGGCAAGGTATATCATATCCAGCTGCCTATTGGCTCCTGGAATTGATGCCACTCATATCCCAGGAGCCAATGGGCAGTCTCCACTTTTAGCATTGTGGCATTTCCAAACCTGTGCTTTGTATGCAATGCGCATGCACGAGATCAGGAGGTGGATACCAGGTAGCCAGCAGCACCGTATCCTGGAAGGAGCAACGAGTGGGCTTCAGATGCCCACACTGAAGATGGGACTTGGTAAGGAGAGCACAGTGACTTTTTTTTTTTTTTTAACAAACAAGCTTATAAGAAAAACTACATTTAGTACAAATGCTGGGCATTTATTAGAGGAGATGAAACCATTACAAAAAAAAAAAGGAGTGGAACTCTGCCTTTAAGAATTAGGTTAAATTAATATTCCCCATGCCGGTCATCGCACTGATTTCATGAACAGGCTTCATCAATGTTCCATGATCACTAGTTACACAAAGGTAACTAAATACAGCTAGCACGAGGAACTGATATCATATATAAAGACATCAATTTCAAGCTTTATTGCTTCACACTGGCTGACTGACTGACCAAGCTCCAATAACCACTTGTATTAACTTAAAAATAAAATCACATAATTTGTTGGATTGTGCAATTACCCCCCGCCGCACTAATTTAACACAACTAGAGGATGATCAAATGAAATGGAATCAGTATACAGAGGTTTACTTCTTCTGAGAGATATTAAAGGAACCCTCCTCCCACCATCACCACTTCAAATCACTGAAATGGTCATGGTGGTTAGAGTCAGAAACATTGCACATGCTGGGATATTTACAGTTCTGTGCTAGGAGCTAGTTGCACCCCTAGCACATGTGACTTGGGCAGTCAGGAAATGTAATGTCCTTATTCATACATGTATGAACAAGGACATGCCATATGATGACAAAACTCAACTAGTTATTAAAAAACATATTGCAACAATTTACACACGCTAATGCACATACCTTTTCTGCTTATTTTACAGACTGCTGGTGGGTACTGATGGCAGTTACTGCTGGGGAGTAATGCTGGTGGGTACTACTGGCAGTTACTGCTGGCGGGTAATGCTGGCCCAGCAATGCAGCCTAATCAGTGTCTATCAGCTCATCCTCATCACTGCCCATCAGCTCAGCCTCATTAGTGCCTATCAATGCAGCCTGACCAGTGCCCATCAATGCAGCTTGATCAGTGCCCATAAGCGCAGAATCGCCCGTGTCCATAAATGCAGCCTGTTCAGTGCATGGGGATTGGAGAGAGGAGAGTCACCGGATTACACAGAGCGGTGATCTCCCGCTTACCTGGCATGGCTGCTGTCATACAAAGTTCTGCCCCCTGGACCGGCTCTTATGATAGACGTCACCAGCGTGCAGTCTATCACAGGAGCCAGTCCAGGAGGTGGGCTGTCGCATGACAGCAGCCTCTGGGTAAGCAGGAGATCCCCTGCTCTGTGTAATCCGGCGGCGCTCGCCCCCCCCCCTCCAAAACAGCCCAATGGGCCCAGTGGGACCCATGGTAGGGTTGACCCTGGGGGCCCCCTCTGCCCCAGCTTGCAGTGCACCTGCCCAGAATCCGCCCTGCAAAGCAGGACAAAACTAGGGACATCTGGTCACCCTAGGCTAGTGGCCAGCAGGTCCCACAGTCCACTGCCAGCTTCCAGTTGGACCCACAGCCCGTGGGTCCTGCTGGGAGCTGGCACCAAACCTGAGGGCTCTGCTGGTCGCTGGCCATGACCTGTGGGTCTTGCTGGCCACCGATCGGATGGTCCTGCTGGGAGCTGGCCATGGCCAGCTTCCAGCAGGACCCACAGATCAGAGACCAGCTCCCAGCAGGACCTACAGTGTTGAGGGCTGTGTTGAGGTTACTGGGTGGGCACAGGAGAAGGGTAGATAGATGGGATGATCATGTAGGGGGGTCAGCTGGGAATTTCAGGGTCTCTCACATCAGTGATGGCAGCTGCCAGCTTAGTTCCAGGTACTTTCACTGCCTCCTCCAGTCCTGGGGGGGGTTGACACTCCTGTCCTGGGGTCAAGTACAGTTGCAGCCAACCCTGCAGCCAGCCCAGCAGCCCGAGCCAGTCACATGCGTCCCGACTCCCTGGCGTGCACTTCCTCAGCTGAGCTGCTCTAAGTTCTCCACTCACTGGGAGCTTGAGTGCGCATGGACTACAACTCCCAGAATACAATAGTTGGCCGCCGCGGCCGTGCCCCTGGCCCGACTTCCTCCAAATAAAAAAAAAAAATGGCAGCGGGCGGCCACCAGCCATTTTGAATATAAATCAGGGTGGCCTTGGGGACAATTGTCACCCTGTCCCAGCCAGCCCGTCTGGAGTTCCGTGGCCGGTGGGCCGCAGGATGGACATGCCTGGTTTACAGCAAGGACTTCTTGTGATGAAGACAAAAGCCATGTACTGAGTGGCAGATCACATACACTTCCACAAAAAAACCCAAGGAACTGGATGAGGTTTTAGCTTGACTCAGTTTGTATTGCTGTTCCCCTAACCTGCAGCTTTCCCCCTTGTGATAGAAATAGACATGTGACAGGTACTTGTCATGTAAAGATATGGGGGTCTTTAAGACCCCAAATAACCTCCGCTGCCCTTAAAAGCATTCAAAACACCAAGATCAGTGTTTTTGAATGCTTTCGATTTTTTTAAAAATGCTGGGAAAACCAAAAGTGATATAAGGTCGTCGCGTCTGGGTTCCCAAAGCGGAGAGCAAGTGTGATGGAAGAGCCTGAGCACGCCGCAGAAAGGCGCCGTCCCCTTCCACTGCTTGTAAAAGCAATCCAGAGGCTAATTACCTACTAGAATTGCTTTTACAAGACAGCTGACTGCCGGTCACAAGTTGATACCTGCATATGTGAGCATAATCCAAGTACACCAGCTTGAAGCCCAAGTGAGGTATGAGTAACATTGCTGGTTGGCAAGTAGTTTTAAATTTTTCCCTAGTCAAAACCTTTTTTGGTTTGGATAGAGTACAAGAGGGTCAGCCCTTTGGTCAAGTTTTTTTCTGCATTTACCTCCCTATTTGTACTGGGAACAATTGTCATTGAGAAAGGTGAGGGGAAATCCACAATGTCAGAGTTGTCTCCTTACCTCTTCTAGCGACATCTGGGGGCTCCTGTCTAAGGCTGGGATCACATATATTGGAATTGGATGCGGATTTTCCCGCATCCAATTCAAATGACAGGCGAGTGTGACCGGCTCTCAATTGAGCCACTTCACACAGCTCCGGGGCGGCCATGGTCAAGATTACAGAAGTGTCCTGTGTGTCTTTGGGTCTGGTTCAGGTGCGAGTTCAGGCAAAAATTCTGACCTGAATCGCACCTGAACTGGTGAACAGAAACACCCCGGACCTGCAACCACGCATATATGAACCTGGCCTAACAGAGGAATTCCTCCCACTTTGGGAAATTTCCCCTAACTTTGTTTCATTTTAGGGGCAGGAAATAAAAGGGAATTATCTCCAATAGAACACAGACATTGGAAAAAAAAGAAACAAGAAGTTTGTGTCTAACATATTGCACAATAGCTGTACCAATCTGTTTGAGGGACGGCATCTCTCCATTCCTCTACTTAAGTTGGCCATACACTGACAATGTCACCTGGTCTCTGATAAACAGACAGAAATATGCTCAGTAGGTGGCCTTGTCAGCCCCCTCCAACCTGACATTCTTTGAAAGATCGAAGAAGCCAGGTGGAAAATTTATTTGTACAAAAAAAAAAAAAACAAGTTTACATGGAAACAGCTCAGCAGTATAATCTTTGATGAAACCGAGCTTCATGTTCCATGGTGGGAATCCAGAGGTAAGGTGACGTCAGAGGACAGTTCAGTGGCACTTCATTCAGTCTTTAATGATGGCTTCTGTCTGATTCTCTGCTGCTATCCGCAGCTGTTCCCTGCGACTGAAATACCGATACACCCGGAGACTGCACAGATATCCTCCGTACAACGTAAGCAGCATCATAGTGCCAGAAAAGGTCTTGTACCCAATATCTGCAAGACGCTTGCTGGAAACCATCTTTACCCTGAAATATAAAAAAAAAAAATCAGCAATGACAAAAACGAGCAAAGCCATTCAAATCTTTTACCAGTTGCTGACCGTAGTCCATTATATGATGTCCTTGGTTGGCAGTGGTTATACCAGGATGATGCCCAGGCATCCTCTCAGTATTGAAACTTTCAGCCAGCGATTCTCTGTACTGCAGAAGCACCTAATCACTTCTGCAGGCGGTGGAAGATGGTGACCCCCCCCCCCCCCACCCTGGCTCAGCCATCCAATCACAGAGCCCAGGAGTGACAACGGCAACAGACAGACAGAGAGAGAGGAAATAACATTGTTCCTCCCTGTCTGTGAGCCTGGGAACCGGAAGTGACAATGCTTAGCCTCTCTGTTTACCAGGCTAGTAGCAGACGCATTGGAGTCTAATAGTGGGGTCTGGGGTGATCCCTCCATTAAGAGGACCTGTCACAAGGGATGTTGTTCATCCCTTGTGATGGCAATAAAGTTAATACACAAAACAAAATCAAAAAATAGTAAATAATTGTTTTGGATAAAATTAAAAAAAAAATGGAAAGCACCCCACACACCTCTACTTATAGTCAAATGTGAATGCATATGTAAGTCCCGTAAACCGGTGATCACACCACACATGTAAACTATCGTCCCAAACAGAGCGAGAGCAATAATTCTAGTGCCAGACCTCCTCTGTAATTCTAAACTAGTAACAATTTTTAAAGCTTCGCCTATAGACATTATAAAGTACTGTAGTGTGGTGCCATTCTAGGGGTGCAATATTAAAGCTTCCACTTTAAAGGAATTTATGTAACCTGTGGACACTGCATACCAGGTCTCCGATGGAGGAGGCTCATTTGATTGGCTGTCGCAGTGACTGGGAACCCACCACACCAGTTCCCAATTGTAAACAGTGACCAGGAGCTGTCAGTGACAGAGGGGTCACTATGCTGGGGGCCCCGACTGAGCATCCTCCCAGCACAAAGAGATGACACTGGCTGCATGGTGGCAGTCCTCCGCTGTGCTGACACATATTGCAATGACACTGCATGGCACGCCATGGTTCTGAACTGCATGCTGTATAGAGCCACGGCACACAAGTTTCAATTTCTTTGAATATATATATATTCAGTGGAAGAAAAATCAAAGTAAATACAATTTACTTAATATAAAAAAAATAAAATATATGAGAGATATATTATATATATATATGGCTCAGACGTGTTAGTTCGATCCCGCCAGGAAGTGGACACTGCACTCTCTCTGCCTGTGATTAGCGGAGTCCAGTGTCCACTTCCTGGCGGGATCGAACGAACTCAAACACGCCCAAGCTCATCCCTCACTCAGACAATTATTCCGGCTGACTGCAATTTGACAGGCCTCATGTATGCCGTGCAGTCTTACAGAAAGTGATGTTGGTTACTTATTTTGCCAGATTCAACATTTTGTGGGAACTCCACTCCTGACCTCACCTCCCCTCTGAGCCCGCGTCTCCTGGCCTCGCCTTCCCTGACCTCGCCTTCCCCCTGAGCCCGCGTCTCCTGACCTCACCTCCCCCCCTGAGCCCGCGTCTCCTGACCTCACCTCCCCCCCTGAGCCGGCGTCTGACCTCACCTCCCCCCCTGAGCCGGAGCCTCCTGACCTCACCTCCCCCCTGAGCCGGAGCCTCCTGACCTCACCTCCCCCCTGAGCCCGCGTCTCCTGACCTCACCTCCCCCCTGAGCCAGAATCTCCTGACCTCGCCTCCCCCCTGACCTCACCCCCCCCCCCCGAGCCGGAATCTCCTGACCTCACCCCCCCCCCCCCCGAGCCGGAATCTCCTGACCTCGCCTCCCCCCCGAGCCGGAATCTCCTGACCTCGCCTCCCCCCCGAGCCGGAATCTCCTGACCTCGCCTCCCCCCCGAGCCGGAATCTCCTGACCTCGCCTCCCCCCCGAGCCGGAATCTCCTGACCTCACCCCCCCCCCCCGAGCCGGAATCTCCTGACCTCACCCCCCCCCCCCCGAGCCGGAATCTCCTGACCTCACCCCCCCCCCCCCCGAGCCGGAATCTCCTGACCTCACCCCCCCCCCCCCGAGCCGGAATCTCCTGACCTCGCCTCCCCCCCCGAGCCGGAATCTCCTGACCTCACCTCCCCCCCCTGAGCCCGCGTCTCCTGACCTCCCCCCCCCCCCTGAGCCCGCGTCTCCTGACCTCACCTCCCCCCCTGAGCCGGCGTCTGACCTCACCTCCCCCCTGAGCCGGAGCCTCCTGACCTCACCTCCCCCCTGAGCCGGAGCCTCCTGACCTCACCTCCCCCCTGAGCCCGCGTCTCCTGACCTCACCTCCCCCCTGAGCCAGAATCTCCTGACCTCGCCTCCCCCCTGACCTCACCCCCCCCCCCGAGCCGGAATCTCCTGACCTCACCCCCCCCCCCGAGCCGGAATCTCCTGACCTCACCCCCCCCCCCCCCGAGCCGGAATCTCCTGACCTCGCCTCCCCCCCCCCGAGCCGGAATCTCCTGACCTCGCCTCCCCCCCGAGCCGGAATCTCCTGACCTCGCCTCCCCCCCGAGCCAGAATCTCCTGACCTCGCCTCCCCCCCGAGCCGGAATCTCCTGACCTCGCCTCCCCCCCCGAGCCGGAATCTCCTGACCTCACCCCCCCCCCGAGCCGGAATCTCCTGACCTCACCCCCCCCCCCCCGAGCCGGAATCTCCTGACCTCACCCCCCCCCCCCCGAGCCGGAATCTCCTGACCTCACCCCCCCCCCCCCCGAGCCGGAATCTCCTGACCTCGCCTCCCCCCCGAGCCGGAATCTCCTGACCTCGCCTCCCCCCCGAGCCGGAATCTCCTGACCTCGCCTCCCCCCCGAGCCGGAATCTCCTGACCTCGCCTCCCCCCCGAGCCCGCGTCTCCTGACCTCGCCTCCCCCCCGAGCCCGCGTCTCCTGACCTCGCCTCCCCCCCTGAGCCCGCGTCTCCTGACCTCGCCTCCCCCCCCTGAGCCCGCGTCTCCTGACCTCGCCTCCCCCCCTGAGCCCGCGTCTCCTGACCTCGCCTCCCCCCCTGAGCCCGCGTCTCCTGACCTCGCCTCCCCCCCTGAGCCCGCGTCTCCTGACCTCTCCTCCCCCCCTGAGCCCGCGTCTCCTGACCTCTCCTCCCCCCCTGAGCCCGCGTCTCCTGACCTCACCTCCCCCCCCTGAGCCCGCGTCTCCTGACCTCACCTCCCCCCCCTGAGCCCGCGTCTCCTGACCTCACCTCCCCCCCCTGAGCCCGCGTCTCCTGACCTCACCTCCCCCCCTGAGCCGGAGCCTCCTGACCTCACCTCCCCCCTGAGCCAGAATCTCCTGACCTCGCCTCCCCCCTGACCTCACCCCCCCCCCCCGAGCCGGAATCTCCTGACCTCACCCCCCCCCCCCCCGAGCCGGAATCTCCTGACCTCACCCCCCCCCCCCCCGAGCCGGAATCTCCTGACCTCACCCCCCCCCCCCCCGAGCCGGAATCTCCTGACCTCGCCTCCCCCCCGAGCCGGAATCTCCTGACCTCGCCTCCCCCCCCGAGCCGGAGTCTCCTGACCTCGCCTCCCCCCCGAGCCGGAGTCTCCTGACCTCGCCTCCCCCCCGAGCCGGAATCTCCTGACCTCGCCTCCCCCCCGAGCCGGAGTCTCCTGACCTCGCCTCCCCCCCGAGCCGGAGTCTCCTGACCTCGCCTCCCCCCCGAGCCGGAGTCTCCTGACCTCGCCTCCCCCCCGAGCCCGCGTCTCCTGACCTCGCCTCCCCCCCGAGCCCGCGTCTCCAGACCTCGCCTCCCCCCCGAGCCCGCGTCTCCTGACCTCGCCTCCCCCCCTGAGCCCGCGTCTCCAGACCTCGCCTCCCCCCTGAGCCCGCGTCTCCTGACCTCACCTCCCCCCTGAGCCGAAATCTCCTGACCTCGCCTCGCCTCCCCCCCCGAGCCTGGAATCTCCTGACCTCACCCCCCCCCCCCCCCCCCCTGAGCTGGAATCTCCTGACCTCGCCTCCCCCCTGAGCCGAAATCTCCTGACCTCACCCCCCCCCCCCCCCTGAGCCGGAATCTCCTGACCTCGCCTCCCCCCTGAGCCGAAATCTCCTGACCTCACCCCCCCCCCCCCCCCTGAGCCGGAATCTCCTGACCTCGCCTCCCCCCTGAGCCCGCGTCTCCTGACCTCACCTCCCCCTGATAACCCCCCATAACACCGGGCTCTCTCTGTTGTAGAGATCCATGTCCCAAGCTGCACCCCTCCCCTCCTTCTCCCACAGACAGACAGAAACCCCTCACCCTACCTTTGACTTTCACTCCTTCTCAGTCGTCACTTCCTACAGGAAACACGTGACATCCCTTCCCCGCAGGAAAGTCTCTATGGTGCGGGTCATGTGATATGCTCTCGCTCTCTTGCGTCCCGAAGGAGAAGCCTTTGTAGCGAGAGGCGGGGCAGTGCAGGTCATGTGATATCAGTGTCAGTGTAGGCGCGGGGCGGAGCAGCGCGGTTATGTGATCGGTCCGCCCCCTAAGCCATATGATGGGAGGGCTTACGGGTACGGGGTGTGTGGTAGAAAGCTGTGTATGCAGTGATAATGGCTCCACAGTACTCTGATTTCCCAGGAAGCACTGAGCTCCGTACATACTGGGCTACACCGGAGGCGGGGTACAGGATGACGTGGGAGGGGCAGAGAGGCCTGGCGTAGTGACAGCTGGGCGGGGACTGTGAGAAATGATAGGTGTAAGAATGTCTGTCTGCTGGTTACATAGTAAGGGTGAAAGAAGAAAATGGTGGCACACCACCACGGAATCCAATGAAGAAAAGGTCTTTATTCACATAAGTGGTAGAAGGTACAGCAGGGTAGGTAGGGCTCCCTTCCTTGTACCACTTCTGTGAATAAAGACCTTTTCTTCATTGGATTCCGTGGTGGTGTGCCACCATTTTCTTCTTTCATGCTTCTGGTGGCGAGCCGAGGTTCAGCACCCACCTTGAATCGTGGACTTTGTTATCTCTCTTCGTTATTACATAGTAAGGGTGCCCGGCCATGGAAGGGTTAATGGTGATCCCCCCGGCAGCTGTGGGGTTATTTGCTGTACATTATTGTAAAATCAAAAACATTCTTTGTGAATTAGAAATCTTAGATTGTAAGCTCTAAGGAGCAGAGCCCTCCGATTCCTCCTGTATTGAATTGTATTGTATCTGTACTGTCTTGTCCTCATGTTGTAAAGCACTGTGCAAACTGTTGGCGCTATATAAATCCTGTATAATAATAATAGTACAAGCTGTGTGTGTGTGATGTCACATCTCCTGTCTCTGTCCATTGATTGGTGGGGGAGGAGCCGCCTGTCAGGGCTCATTAACATTCAGCTGTGGTGATAATCTGCGTTTCACAGCCATCTTTACCACAACTTGTCACCGCACATCATCAGTGCGTCCGTACAACGCGGTATCCTGACACAGCTTACAACAGCCAGGACAGTTTCCAAAAGGTCAAAATCCCATTTATCTCTGAAGATCAGATTTATTGCTGAAGATCGGACAGATTTCACTCTAAACAGACACTTTCTAAAGGAAATGAGAACTGTCTGCACTTTGCAGACAATATTGAGGTCAATTCACAAATCTTCAAGATCAAGCAGGCAGCTCCTTACTTCCTGTCATGTGACTGCAGTTTGAAGGGGGAAAAACAGATAAGCCCCACCCACTTTTGTCTTCTAGTAGGATCTGTGTGAACTGGCTCCATTGAGAGCCGGTCACACTCTCCTGTCATGCGAATTGGATGCGGGGAACCCTGCATCCAATTCGCATCAGTGTGAACACAGCCTAAAGGAAAGGGACAGCCAACCACACACATAGCATATACACACACCATGTACAGCTGTGCTGGGAATGCACAGGCTGTGTGCTGAGCTCCTCCCTTGTCACCATTTTATCCCTGGTGTCAGGAAAACTTGTCCAATAGGATTCATACTGATAACTGAAGGACAAGGCAACAGAGATAAATGACACTCAGAGCTTTGGAGAGGGGCAAGAAGTAAACACCATAGAAATATTTGCTGTGTTCACATTTTATGTCCGATATTTACAACCACTATAAATAATAAAACAGTAAATTAATCATGTTTTTTTTCTTCTCTTTGCAGATTGTTGTTTCTGAGATACTTTAAGCCCCATTCACACTGGGGCGACCTGTCAGGCGACCTGGTCGCCTGACAGGTCGCCGTTGGTCGCCTTGCATTGAGAAGCTATGGACCCGTTCTAATAGGAGCGACACAAGTCGCTCCGACTTAGAAAAAGGGTCCGGAGCTTCTTTGGGGCGACCCGGAGCGACCTGCATAGACTTCAATGTTATGAAGTCCGTGCCGGCCGCTCCGAGGTCGCAGTGCGAGCAGCGCGCCGCGACCTCGGAGGTCGCTCCCGGAAGTAGCGTCGCCCCAGGGTGAACGGGGCCTAATCGTTTTCAGAGATTTTCATCCCAAGTGAAAAACAAATCGCAAAAATGCTTTTACTTACTGTTTTAGTAAGAGAATTGGCAGCAGCTACTTGGAATTACTATGTTCCAGTAAGTATTTTTTTTGTACCCTTATGATATGTGTAATGTTAACCCTGCATGGGCCGCTGATCTTAACCGGTTTCAATCAAATAAGTACAGAGACTGCCCGTCCACACCAGCAACAGTCCATTAACAATGATTCCAATAAAGAGTCTATGGGATGTATATTTAAAGTAGTAATAAAGGCAGAAGGATTTTTACCTTAATGCATTCTACACATTAAAGTAAAAAAAACCCTCTGCATGCAGTTGCTCACTGCCCACTCCGGCATTACATACTACTCACTGGCTGTCCCCACTACCCCCATTACATACTGATCACTGACTGCCCCCACTACATACTACCCTCCTAAATACTATTCACTGACTGCCCTGCCATTACATACCGCTCACTGACTGCCCCACCAATAAATACTGATCACCGACTGCCCACACTTCCATACGGATCACCAACTGCCCCACTATTACATACCAATCACTGACTGCCCCCACTACATACTACCCCCCTAAATACTACTCACTGCCCTACCATTACATACTGATCACTGACTGCCCTGCCACTATGTTCTGCACATTATTCTTCCACTGCAAGGACATACAGCTCCTGTCAGGCTCTCCACTGCCATTAGGTACTCTGCATAACGCTACATGTTTGGTACTACATATGGCATATTCCCTGCATGCTGGTCACTGCCCTGCACTTTCCTCCTTTTTTTTACAGTGCCGTCCTGTTTTTTTTTTTTTTTTTCTTGTAAGCTCTTTGAGGGCAGGGACTGATGTGACAGTACAATATATATGTGTAAAGTGCTGTGAAAATTGACAGCGCCACACAAGTACCTGAAATGAAAAAAATAAATAAATTGTGCCAACCTAAAGGGTTAAATATTGTGCAATGGTGGAGTTTAACTGTTGTGCAGTGCTAGTGGTTAAGTATTGTGCTGTGCTTGGGGCTAACTGTGGTAGGCTGGGTGTTTATTTTTGTTCCATGTTGGGGGTTCCATGTCTGGGTATATTGCTGACCCTGACACTTGGTGGGGGTATCAATTCTGGTCCCAATTGGGCATATTTTACTCCAACAATCTCTTTGGTGTGCCCAAGGCCCAATTTGGTCTGTACAAAGGGGATAGACCATAAAGAAACACCCACTTTTGGTCACACCCATGGCAACACCTACTTTTTGACCACCCCCATTGGAGAGCAGCGGCCAGTGTGCCACATTAGTTCCCCCACTTGTACTTTTAGCACTAACATAGCATGACCCCAAATTGTAGAAACCCTGCTCTCCAGTATCTACATTCTAGCCCCCTTCTGTACAATTACTGCTCTCTTCATTACAGAAGGAGCCAAAGCTAAATTTGACAGCACCTACGTGCATAAAACAAATTGTAATAGTAATTTATTTAGTAACTAGCTAAGTTTTAACTAAAGTTCTACTTTAAATTCTGTACTTTTCACTTACCACCCTTTTTTTTTTTTTTTTTTTTTTTTTTTTTTTAGGCTAAAATATTTGCTGACCAAGAGGAGGAGCAGATGACAGAGGAGGAGGAGTTGATAAAGAGAGAGGTGGAGGGGAACAGGATAGAGCAGGAGCAAATGACAGAGGAGGAGTTGAAAAAGAGAGAGGTGGAGAGCAGGATAGAGGAGGAGCAGATGACAGAGGAGGAGGAAGAGTTGATAAAGAGAGAGGTGGAGGAGAACAGGATAGAGGAGGAGCAGATGGTAGAGGAGGAGGAGTTGATATAGAGAGAGTTGGAGAAAAGTATAGAGGAGTTGATAAAGAGAGAAGTGGAGGAGAACAGGATAGAAGAGGAGCAGGAGAGAAAGAGGAGAGAGGAGGAGGAGAGAAAGAGGAGAGAGGAGGACAGTAAGAGGAGGGAGGAGTTGAAAAAAGAGAGGGAGGCATCCAGAAAGAGGGAGGAGCACAGAAAAGAGAAAGAGGAATACACAAAGAGAATGGAGGAGTGCAGAAAGAACAAGGAGGAGGAAAGCAGGAAGAGGGAAGGAGAGAAAGACAAAAAGAAGAGGAAAGAAGACAGAAACAGTAGGCTGGATCAATGGTTGGAGCAGTGCAGTAAGAAGAGGCAGGAGGATGACAGAAAGAAGTCAGAGGAGGAGGACAGAAACAAAAGAAAGAAGCAACACAGAAAGATTAAAGAGGAGCAGCGCAGAAAGAAGTCAGAGGAGGATGACAGAAACAGGAGGGAGGAGAGCATTAGCAGGAGAAAGAAGTGGAGAAAAGAGAGGGAGGAGTCCCGAAAGAGGAGGGATGAGGAGCATAGAAAGGAGATAGAGGAGTACACAAAAAGCATGGAGGAGTACAGAAAGAATAGGGGGGAGGAGCACAGAAAGGAGTTAGAGGAGTACTCAAATATGATAGAGGAGTACAGAAAGAATAGGGAGGAGGTGCACAGAAAGTGGCTGGAGGAGTACACAAACAAGAAGGAAGCCTACAGGATAAAGTGGGAGGAGGAACATAGACAGAAAATGGAGGAGTGCTCCAAGATGACTGAGGAGGGCCAACTGAAAAGGGAGGTGGAGCACAGAAAGGAGATGGAAGAGTTCTCAGAGAGGATAGAGGAGTGCAGGAAGAAGGGGGAGGAAGGTCACATAAAGTGGATGGAGAAGCACACAAAGTGGATGAAGGAGTATAGAAAGGAAAGGACACCTTTAATGTAATGGTAAAAAATGGTACAGAACAGTAAACGTAGTCAAAACATAAGCCATGGGTTGGAAGCCAACACGGGAAGCCAGACAAACCAGTGATCAGGAAAGCATAAATCAGCGTAGTCGGAGGCAGAGGAACAGGATCATGCATACTAGGGGGAGTAGAACTGGGGGAATCCATAGTGGAGAAGGATCTGGGTTTGTAAAACCTCACCTGGAATATGCAGTTCAGTTTTGGGCACCAGCAGTGGCTTAGCGTGGGGGGTGCAGCCGGTCATCTCGCACCGGGCGCAACATTTAGGGGGGGCGGAAAATTATTCCCTTGCCGTTGCGAGGGTCTGTGCTGCAGCTTGTTGCCTCCCCCGGACCCTTATACCTCTGGTGAGGCATTAGGGCATTCCTCTCAGTGGCACCCTATTCCAGCTCCCCCTGCCCCAGGGCTCCTGTGGTCCAGTCTGTCCCTATGGTGTGGCCTGTGAAACAGCGGAGGGGGAGGGGCAGTGCTCGGAGCAGTTATGGCCATGGGAGAGGTGCAGTGGCTGCTAGCTGACCTCCCGGCGGCAGGGATACCAAAGAGTGGCTGGATGGCGGGGACTTCTACAATACTGCCCGCCCGCTGCTGGGGAGAGCTCTGATCAACTGGACGATGAGGCAATGGAGAGGTAAGGAGAATGATGGATCCACTATCTGCATCGTACTGTGTGTGGAGGATGGGGGGTGAGTAGTGCAGGAAGTAGGTGTATCAGGTAGGTTAGTGTAGTGGGTCAGGTAGGTTAGTGTAGGGGTCAGGTAGGTCAGTGTAGGTGTCATGATATTTTAGTGTAGGTGTCAGGTATGTCAGTGTAGGTTAGTGTAGGGGGTCAGTGTAGGGGTCAGGTAGGTCAGTGTAGGTGTCATGATATCTTAGTGTAGGTGTCAGGTATGTCAGTGTAGGTTAGTGTAGGGGGTCAGTGTAGGGGTCAGGTAGGTCAGTGGGGGGGTCGGGTCGGTTAGTGTAGTGGTCAGTGTAGGGGTCAGGCATGTACATGTAGGTGTCAGGTAGGTCAGTGTATGTTAGTGTAGGGGTCAGGTATGTTAGTGTAGGGGGTCAGTGTAGGTGTCAGTGTAGGGGTCAGGTAGGTCAGTGGGGGGTGTCAGGTCACTGTAAGGGTCAGGTAGGTAAGTGTAGGTAGGTCAGTGTAGGGGTCAGGTAGGTCAGGAATGTCAGTGTAGGAATCAAGTAGGTCAGAACTACTGTACTAGTGGAAGGGAGTGCTAAATGTCCCCGGGTTAGGGGGCGCAAATTACTTACTTTGCCCCGGGTGCTGACTACCCATGCTACGCCCCTGGGCACCAGTTCTCAAAAAGGATATCGGGTGAACTGGAGAAAGTGAAGAGAAGAGCAACCAAACTGATAAGAGGCATGGAGGAGCTCAGCTATGTGGAAAGATTAGAGGAACTGAATTTATTCTCTCTTTAGAAGAGGAGATTAAGGGGGGATATAATCAACATGTATAAATACATAAGGGGTCCATATAGTGAAGTTGGTGTTGAGTTGTTCACTTTAAGGTCATCACAGAGGACAAGGGGGCACTCTTTTCATCTAGAGGAAAACAGATTTCCTCTCCAAATACGGAAAGGTTTCTTCCCCATAAGAGCTGTGAGAATGTGGAATAGACTCCCTCCAGAGGTGGATCTGGCTAACTTACTAGATTGCTTTAAAAAAGGCCTGGATTCTATCCTAGGTGTACATAATATAAATGGGTACTAATATACAGTATATAGGTAAAGTTGATCCAGGGAATATCCGATTGCCTCTCGGGGATCAGGAAGGAATTTTTTTCCCCTGCTGTAGCAAATTGGTTCATGCTTTGCTGGGGTTTATCGCCTTCCTCTGGATCAACTGCAGGTATGGGCAGGCAGGAAAGGAATGAACAAGGCAGCTTAAATAGCCAGAAGGGGCTGTATGTAGGCAGTTTAAATGTTGTATGTTTGTCTTTTCTTACTGGAGAAGAAGAATTAGTGATTGTAAACCTTTGCTGTTTTCTCCAATAAAATAACAAAAATGTCATACTTACTGCTCTGTGCAATTCAATGGTTTTGGGAGGGAAAATCTGCAACAGAACGAATGAGAAAGCTGACAGGCGTTCCATCCTTCCTTTACTCTACTAAATTATTCACCTCTCACCTGGCCTATAGACAAACGATGGCTGGGTGGGAGCTCTGTTATCCTGGGTGGACTGGGTTCCCCACGGGCCACGCCCCGGCGCTGTCAGCCACTGTGTCCAGCAGACACAAAGGATGACAAATCAGTGTACCGGGCCACTGCTGGTACCACTACATTGAAGGGGGCACGCTGTGGTCACTCTGCATTGAAGGGGGCACGCTGTGGTCCCTCTGCATTGAAGGGGGCACGCTGTGGTCACTTTGCATTGAAGTGGGCACGCTGTGGTCACTCTACATTGAAGGGGGCACGCTGTGGTCACTCTACAATGATGGGGGCACGCTGTGGTCACTGCATTGAAGGGGGCACGCTGTGGTCACTCTGCATTGAAGGGGGCACACTATTCTTTGATTACTGAAGGCCCCTTTCACACTTTTGTGACCTCAAAGTCATGCAATTTTTTGCTGCGTTTTTCCCGCAAAGCAATGCCTATTACATTTTTCTGTTTGCACTCCCCCCCCAAGAAAGAATTTTGAGCACCAGCCGCCACTGGATTACACCAAAGTGTTCGTTTATCAAGAAGCCATAAATTAGCTACAAAGGTATTCAATTATCTTCTGCCTGAATGCACCTGTCCCATTTAATAACGATTTCAGTTGCCTATATAAATGTCCTTTTACCTCCAGCGGGTGGAGGTCTGACGAAGGAGCTGAGCTCCGAAACATGTAACCGCCCACCACCCGCTCTATTGGACACCAGCCGCTGCGTCCACACCCTGCCTTCAGGAAATCTCATGCCGACCAGGCTGAGACACAGACGAAAGGACGCATCTACAGGAAGCGGATCCCCGGATGTCCCCATTGCAACCACTCAGCACAGCAGATAGGAAGACTCCAGACAGATCTTTGCTATGCCCATGTCATATTTACCAAATGTGAGTGCTTTTATACTTTTAACCTAATAAATACGCAGAGCCTACTGCACTTAGAGGCGCCTTGTCTTTTTATCTTTATCCCTTTCAGAGCAGCTTCTCCTCTCCAGTGCTGCCGAAGTGCAGTGTCTCACCTAAAGCCTGCTGTATTCCACAGAAGCGCCCATACAACAAACCCTTTTTCTCTGAAAGGATGATGCAACCTTGGGCAAATACAAAGGATCTGGTCTAAGGACAATCCTGTCCGGAAAAATTAACAAAGGGTTCTTTTGTAGATAGACCTTGTAGATCTCCTACTCTTCTGGCTGTCGTGTTGGCTAGCAGGAAGGCTAATTTAAGTGATAAAAACTTAAGGGAAACCTCTTTTATAGGCTCGAAAGGGTTACTAGATAATGCCTCTAGAACCCTCGTCAGGTCCCAAGGAGGGAACCTGTTTCTCACAACAGGGGTAGCCCTTTCCCTAGCCTTCCTTTCTCTGCCTACGCCAGGTACAAAAATTTTTCATAACTTTAAAATATATATTTCTAGTGACTGGTTTTCTGCTCAGTAAAAGAGTGTCTACCACTCTGAGCAACCCTTCATTTTTAGGATCTGGTGCTCACTAACCAAGCTGTCAGATGGAAAAATTCCGGTTTGGGATACACAACCAACCCCTGTGACAGCAGGTCTGGGAGATTCGGGAGCTCCCAGGGGGGAGCTACTGACATGGCTTTCAGAGTTGCAAACCATGCTCTCTTTGGCCACCAAGGGGCAATTAGGATAAGGCGCAGGTCCGGAGACCAACTTAGCTTCTGTAGAGTTCTGGGGATTAGGGCCAGGGGAGGAAAGGCATAAGCCAGCTTGAACTGCCATGCTTGGGCCAAGGCGTCCAGGCCCAACATCTTTCTCCTGTGTAAGGGAAAATAATCTTTTTACTTTCCCGTTTTGCAGGGTGGCAAATAAATCTATCTCTGGGTACCCGAACCTTTGGACCAACAATTGGAAAATTTGGGGATTTAGTTCCCACTCTCCTTCTCTTATGGGGTGACGACTGAGGAAGTCCGCTTGCCAGTTGTTTCTCCCTCTTATGTGAACAGCCATCAGGGAGATTACCCTCCCTTCGGCCCACCCTAAAATTTCCTTGGTCAATAGTAAGAGGGGATTTGACCTGGTACCCCCTTGGCGATTTATATAGACCACTGCTGTAGTGTTGCCTGATGACGCATAGACAAGCGAAATGCATTGTGGTCACTGCTGATACCCGGAAGCAGGAAGTAAGGGCTTTTTGATACACAGGCTGGAACGCAAGCCGACCGCCGCATGCGAGCAGGGAAATAGGAGACACAAAGGGGATACTGCAGATCCTTGGAGGACTCTTTTCCTGATACCCGCAAGCAATCTATACAAATTGCCCAGTGCCAGGAGGGCACAACAAAATGTAAGAAGCCAACTATATGTTATTTGTGCATTTCCATTAAAAACCAACAGTATTACACTATTGTTCGGCTATCTTATATATCTTTATACATGCGGACCGTATCCCCATATGTAAGAGTAACGCACGAACAGGAGTAAGGAGCAGGATACTCTGGAGAAAGGAGCCGATTAAAGGTTTGATCCACCTAAATAAAGGGATCACAGGCGTTGGGGGTCCTTGCGACCTGCCCCTATCTGGTAAGAGGCAACGAGTGACACTCCCCTACACCTGAAGCACCAAAGATCCAAGCGATTGAATTGATAATCCTTTTGCATGAATTAACTTGGACTAAAATATAATTTATATAGCACATTTATCACTTTAACACTTTAAAATTGTGAGCACAATAGTTATTGATCCAATATATGCACCAGTTTTGTGGTATTATTGATCCTTTGTGGATGCACAATTAAGCACTGGTTCAAAAAAAGTTTTTATATTTTTTTGCACGGAAGTTTGATAGCACTTGCACTTTTATTAATTATATAAGATATATTGCACTATTGAAGCCTTTATACTTTGTGGAAAACATTTTAAGTTATTTTTATAAGTATTTATACACAGCACTTTAAAGATTACCAGCGCCTTTTTACCATATACCCATTACTGCTGTAGTGTTGTCGGACAGGATCTGAACTTCCCAGCCTAGAACAGAGCTTTCGAATGCTTTCAGTGCTTCTCCCACTGCTTTCAACTCCCTGAAGTTGGATGAGGCCTAGGCTACTTGTTTATTTCAGATTCCTTGAGCTTGGGCCCCTTCAAGGTGAGCCCCCCATCCCCAGGTGCTTGCGTCCGTGGTGATTTTTACAGGGTTCCATTGACACCATGGTCTGCCTCTCCCCAAATTGTTTGGGTTTAACCACCACTCCAGTGACTCCTGGACTTGAGGAGTGAGGTTGACAGTCTTGTCTTATGACTCCATCTTCCTGTCCCAAAACAGGTGGAAGAACTGAAAGTCTCTTGCGTGGAGCTGAGCCCAGACAACCGCTGGGATGCTGGCTGACATCAGTCCTAGGACCCTTAGGATTTCTCTCCGGGAAGAGGGTGCGCTTTTGAGAGTTCCTACTGCAGGAGGACTATTTTCTTCCACTTTTTCCAGCGGAAGAAAGAGCCTTTGTACCTTTGAGTCTATACGGTACCCCAGATAGGTTTGCACTTGGGTTGGTTCCAGAGAAGATTTTTCTGGGCTGATTAGCCAGCCTAGTTTTGTAGGAATTTTATCACCTGCCGAGTGTCTGAGTTCACCTGGTCTGCTGTTGTGCCAAAAATCAGCAGATCGTCCAGATAGGGAATTAGGGAATTAAGGCTATACCCTGGAGATGGGCCACAGCATCTGCTAGAGTTTTCGTAAAAATTATTGGGCTGGCTGCTAACCCAAAAGGGAAGTGCCCTGAACTGCCAGTGTGCTGTTCCCTCTGGTAACTACCGCAAATCTCAGAAAGACCTGGTATTCCTGATGTATAGGAACATGCAGGTATGCATCTCTGAGATCCAGGGTAGTCATGAACACATCATTCGGTAGGTTTTTGAGTACTGAATAAATGGTTTCCATTGAAAACTTTTTGTAAAGTAGAAACTTGTTCAAGTTTTTTAAGTTTATTATGAGGCAATGTTTTCCAGAGGGTTTGGGAACCACAAACACATGGGAGTAAAAGCCTTGGAAGAGCTGATCTTCTGGTACAGGGACTATCACTAACTGCTCTGCCAGATTCTGTACCCCTTTTTGAACCTCCATAGGAGGATGGGTAGGAGCTATCGTTGGGGGGGGGGGGGGGGCAATGATGTAAACTGCAGGCGATAACCCTTTATGAGGGAGTGGATATAAGGGGTCACTGCAATTTCTTCCCATTGGGGCAAAAATTGGCTTAGTCTGCCCCCCACTTTGATCCTGGCATCACTTATTATCTCTTGCGCCCGCTGAGGAGAAAAAGCAAATAATTTCTGTTTCCCTCTTCCAAAGCTCCTTCTTCTAGCAGGTTCTTTCCTGCTTTTTTGCTGTCTTTGCCCTGAGGAGCCACGAAAAAACTTCCTGCCTCTATCCCTTCTGGGTTTGGCAGGAAACTTCTTCCCCCCTCTCTGAGGACCTGGTCAGAACCTCGTCTAGGCCTGACCCGAAGAGTAATGACCACTCAAAAGGCAAACCACAGAGCTTGGTTTTTGATGTGAAGTCGCCTTCCCATTCTTTAAGCCAGATGGCCCTTCTGGCTGAATTCAGCAGAGCCCCTGCCTTAGCTAAGGCTACTACTGATTCCACAGCAGCGTCAGCCAGATAGGCAACTGCTTTACCTATAACTGACAGGGAGTCCTGTAGGTCTTGAGTCTTAACTTGTGACAGGTGTTTAGTCAGTCTTTCCAGCCAACAGTTAGCATTTCTTGCCACACAAGATGCTGCTAGGGCGGGGGTCATTGCTGATGCATTGGCATCCCAAGCCTTTTTCAGTAAGGACTCTGCCTTTCAGTTCATTACATCCATGATATTGCCTGAATCCACAAAGGAGAGGTCAGACCTCCTTGTTACTTGTGATAATGGGGCATCCAGTTTTGGGTTTTTTTAGAAACCTTTCCACCTCTTCCTCTTTAAAGGGGAACCTTCTCTTCCATGACTTTGGTTTAACTAATTAGCTTTCTGGAAACTGCCACTCCTGAAGGATTAATCCCTTCAAGGATTGATGCACTGTTACAACACTTGAAGGGTTCTT
Organism: Pelophylax lessonae; assembly: GCF_965119305.1. Lineage (NCBI taxonomy): Eukaryota > Metazoa > Chordata > Amphibia > Anura > Ranidae > Pelophylax > Pelophylax lessonae. Next base: position 659,227,234 of record NC_138769.1, on the reverse strand, counting down.
TCCTAGCCCCTTATACACTCTGTCCTGTGCTGAAGATTCCTTCAGGGGTTCATGGATCTCCTCTGAGGCATAAATGGCATGAAGCAGACCCTGCATATCTGCCAACCTGAATAGATTCCCAGTTACTCCTGAGTCTTTGTGGCTTCACTTTCTGAGTTCCTTTCTTCCTCACCTTTCTGAACTGGTTTGGGAGTCTGAGCGGTCTGCCTCAATGGTCAACCTTTCTTCCCCCCCTGGGCTGTGCTGGGGGGGGGGGGGTTCTGGGATACTGGTAGAAACCCAGAAGGACCTGCCCTAAAAATTGAGCTTTCCTGGGAAGAGACACCTTCCTTAAGGATGGGTTCACTGGGCTCTGTGACTTGGGGGGAAGCCACAGAGGAACGAAATTACTGTATTGTAGCCAGCATTTCTTCCTGAATGGATTTTAAAAAAAATCTTTAATTAATTCAGATGCCTCTTTACCAGCTAACTTATTGATGCATTTGTAGCAGAAAGGTTTAGTGTGGGAGCTAGATAATCTATCCCCACAATTACCACACTTTTTTGAGGTACCAGCACCTGCTGCTAAGGGGGGTACTGTACTAGAGGTCTCTTGTAAACCACTCTGGGACTCTAGAAGAGAAGATACAGACAAAAAAGACAATGTATCACTCTTCCATAAAGATATAACCATAGAAAGGATAGAATAATGGGTCCGACTAGGGTCAGGGGAAAGGACTTTCCAGGGACATTGTTAATGCCAGCAATTAACAAATGCAATCAGACAGTCAGCACTTACCCGGTTCCATCCTAGGTTTGGCTGCAGTCACCTGGACCGGCCTTCCCTCCTCCTTCTCCGTGAGGTGGGTTGAGATAGGCTTAATTTCCTCCTGCAGCTGTCCAGGCTCCTGGGGCCTGGGAGTCTGCTCTCCCGCTAGCAAGTGGGTCCGGCGTCTCCTCCACCTTACCTTTCTTCTTCCGGGCGGCACCCCGCATGCTCCGCCTCTGACGCTGCGCCGGAAATTCCGGTCTCACAGGGAGGCTTGAGGTGCACGTTCAGCAGGCTTTTTGAATTTCTTGCCGCTGGAGGAGACTTGCTGGATAGCCAGAGACAGGCCTAGAGGGACGCCCTGGTGACCGACGGCCTGTGCAAATGGGGGGGACCTTTGAGAAGCCTAAGGAGGCGGCAGGTAGAGTGCAGCTCTCATCGGCATTCCTGAACCTGGCTCACAGGGGGACCATCAGACTTCCCAAGTCTTCAGGTCAGAGAAAAAAACGTTTCGCTGTAGGAGGAAACACAATCTAAACTGAGGGATAAGGGGAAGGGTAGGGTCTTTTAGCAAATTGTATATGGATTGTGTTTCCGGTAGGGAGGGGCCCATTATCTCTCATACGTTGGCCATCCTGGAAGGTGAGGTGAGAAAACTGGATTTTTGACTTACCCTAAAATCCTTTTCTCCTAAGTTCATTGACGGACGCAGTTCTCTGATCCATATCAGTAGGGTTAAACTGCCCCCTACAGGAGGAAGACACTAGGCAGAAAAAAATATGTTCTGGCTACACCTATGGGCAGTCCCAGAGGGTACACCCTCTCTTACTGCATAGGATGTCAGTTTTGTATCAAAGCAGTGTCAGAAAAGGAACACTAACCCAACTCAAAATAGAGGGGCGGGTGCTGCATCCGTTAATGAACTAGAGAAAAGGATTTTACGGTAAGTCAAAAATCCAGTTCTCTATCGTTAATTGACAGACGCAGTTCTCTGATTCATATCAGTAGGGACGTCCCAAAGCAGTGCTATAAAATGAGGGGTGGGAACAGCAGAAAAGAACAAGTGCCCAAGGCTAAACATAGCCAACCAGGCAACATAGGACTCATCGGAACAAAGATGAGGCCCACCTGAAACAAACCTTAAACACCCTCAAGGAAGGCCAAAGGCCCTCCAGTCAGCAGCCAGCAAAACATTGCTGCCAAAAGAGGCATCAGCAGATGCCAGCACATCCACCTTATAAAATTTGGTAAAGGTGTGAGTAGACGACCAAGTAGCCGTCTTGGAACCTGAAGCACAGATGCCTGTATGGCGAAAAGCCCAGGAAGCACTAGGCGCCCCAGTAGAATGTGCCGAAACAGGGAAAGGTAAAACCTGACCCCTAATTAAATAAGCCTGCACCACCGTCTGTCCGATCCATCTGGAAACAGTCGCAGCAGATGCAGGCAGCCCTGTTCTTGGGCCATCCGTGAGTAGAGAGAGCGAACCTGACTCCTGAAAAGACTCAGTAGTTGCCAAGTACACCTTGAGTGCCCGAACTATATCCAGAGTATGCAATGCCGATTCCTTAGGATTATATAAAAACACAGAGGGTGCACCGACCTAGTGCATTATCCCGAGAAAAATAATTTATTAGAGAAAAGCACGGTAAGTAATGTACTCACAAAGACAGCAAGAAATTGTGCATCACAGATCACTGTACATTCCATCCAATATATCAATACGTATGGGTGTAACAGTCACTAAAGACCCAGTGGGCTGACATCTTTTGAGGAATTCCTCTTCAGAGCCACACGAGAAGACCACCATACCCTTCTTATATAACAGATAACAAGAGGTAGTTTCAAATATGGGCGTTACCATTCCACCCCACTTGGGCGGGGTGTCTGTCATTAACAACAGCAACCACCAAAAAAAAACATTTAATATATACACATATATCCAATCATGGCACAGACCTATATTAATGTGTGCGCGTGTGCACGTGTGCACGTACACACTCCCAACCTTGCACATTAGTACATATAAAAACACACATATACTAAGCTCACTACATGCTCATTTAGATTCTATATGCACACACAAGGCCATTTCTTACACGGTTTGCTTACTTCATATTTGTCCTTATGTTGGACTTCGCTAGAGTGAGGTGCTCACGATGTTGCAGTAGATAGATAAACTGCCCCTCTCTTGGCTGTCAGCCTGCTCTTGGGGCACCGATCACTGTGTCCACTGCGCACCATAGTAGATGGAATGGGTGTGCTCTTCAACTTCCTATTCAGTGTAGCTGGAACGCATGCCGCAGACACCAACCAGGAAGTGTGGCCACGCCCTGCTTTCCAGCCCTCCCTGTGACCGTGATCTAGCTCTGAACACAGTCACACAATGCTCTCCAATTGAGAGCTCACTACACAGGCTAAATCCGCAACACCACTGCCCCCTGTGGCCAATCTTAAAACTACACATATATACAGTACTTCCACCCTGCTGGCTCTAATTGTTCAAGTGTGCTTATCATACAAGCACTGCATAAAGGGTGGTAGAAGGGGAGATTGATGCCAAAGCCACCTGTCTCAGTAATAGGTGGCTACATATATATATATATATATATATATATATATATATATATATATATATATATATATATATATATATATATATATAAAGAATATAAAATACTAAAAAAAAAAAGGGGGGGGGTTAAGTTGGGGGGATGGTAAATGGGAAGATCTTCTCAAACCCTAATCGCACTTACTCAACATCGCCAACTAAAGAAATAAATCTTTCTTTCGAATTGAAAACAGAAGGTACTGCATGTACCATTCCTAATAATCAAAATATGGATTGCTTTTGAATCTAAAATCATGTGTCCATAATCAAATATGTCCATAATAGAATTAGAAGTTAGATTTAAAAGATTCATTTATATATAAAAAAATATTTATATACAAAAAGCATTAATTTATATATAAAAAAATTAGTACTGTATTATAAAATTAACTGCATGATGCCTAGCAACATATGGTATGATACGACAAATGCCACTAGTCTACATCATATGATAAATGCCACAAAACGACTACCGTATATACTAGAGTATAAGCCGACCCGAGTATAAGCCGAGGCCCCTACTTTTACCACAAAAAGATGGGAAAAATGATTGACTCGAGTATAAGCCTAGGGTGGAAAATGCAGCAGCTACTGGTAAATTTTAAAAATAAAAATAGATACCAATAAAATTACATTAATTGAGGCATCAGTAGGTTAAATGTTTTTGAATCTTTATTTCAAAGAACAACAGTAAATTAGCTCTATAAGTGGAAAAGAGGGTCAATAAAAACAATATATAACAATATTGATACCAATCAACAATAACTTTACAAGTACAAAAACCTTAGCTCAATCAGCAACCAAGCTAAAAGCAAGAGTTAAAATCCTTCAAAACTGGATTCCTCCTCATCATCTGTATGTCCAAACAGAGCTTCAGCTATAGCTGGTGTGAGGTTATCAGCATAGACATTGTCATCATCATCATCGAATTCGCAGTCATCGCCATCACTGCTGTCGTTCTCATACAAAGCGCTGTCTTCACTGCCATCCATAGCATTACTAATGCCACATTTCTTGAACGCGCGTTGCACCATGTCCTCTGGAATCTCTTCCCATGCATCACGAACCCACTTTGCTATTAATTCAATGTCGGGCTTCATCAAATTTCCAGTTTTTGTCAGTCGGGCCTGACCAGATGACATCCATTCATGCCACATCTTTCGCACACGGTCTTTGAAAGGTTTATTTAAACACACATCTAGGGGCTGCAATACAGATGTAAGCCCACCTGGAATAACAGCCAAAGTAACTTTAGAAGACTTTGCCAATTTTTTTATTTCATCAGAGGTGTGGCCTCTGAACATATCCCAAACTAGCAATGATGGTTTTTTCTTTAAGGCTGCTCCTGGTCGTTCGTTCCAAATTTCTTCCAGCCATTTTTTTGTTCCGTCTTCATCCATCCAGCCTTTAATATGTGCGCGCACTATAATTCGAGGTGGGAATTTGACTTTTTTAGGCAAGGTCTTTCTTTTAAAAAATAATGACAGGCCGCAGCTTAGTTCCATTAGCCAAACATGACAGAACGACTGTGAAATGGTTTTTTTCATTTCCTGTGGTTCTGAGTAAAATAGTTTTTTCTCCCAAACTTGCCACAGTTCTGTTGCTTGGAAGATCAAAGGTCATAGGTGTTTCATCCAGGTTTCCAATATCTCCCAAGTCAAAGTTATGGATCCTTCTTTGTTTTATGATGAATGAATGGAATGACATCACTTTTTCATCAAGGTCTTTTGGCAACTTCTGTGAAATCTTAGTTTTTTGCCTCAAACAAAGAAAACCTATTCATAAAGCGGGTACACCATCCTGCTGACGCAACAAAATTTTCAATGCCTGGTGCTTTTAATTTTTCATCCTTAGCCATTTGAAGGGCACGTAAGCGAATTCCCATGCGTGTTACCCAGTAACCATTTTGACGACACTCCATAACCCATTTATGCAATTCTGTCTCTAGAGCTTCATATGAAGTCGTTAAACCACGTCAAGCTTTTTTTGCCTTTGGAATCTTTTCCAAGTCAGCTTTCATTTTCCGCCACTCCCTCACTTGTTTTTCATCAACACAAAATTCCCTACTTGCAATACTGTTATTGCTTTCTTCTGCTCTTGACACAACCTTAAGTTTGAAGCCAGCTTCGTATGACCTGCGTTTTTGTTTTGATCCAGGATTGGTAGAAGTATTGGGATCCATTTCTAACAGGATAAAAAAAAAAAAAAGACTCTGAAAAGGAATGCCATACTACGGTATAGCGATTGAATTCTCAAAATATACTGTAAGCCCTAGTTATAGTTCTTAAAAGAAGTCCATTTACAGTAGAAACTGTATGCGGTGCACCCCAGGTACCAGCACACAGATGCGGGCAGGTTCTTGCCCAGTACGGCACGGACAATACAGAGGCTGCTGGCGTGCAGGAGAAAAGAAGAGCGGTGATATCAGTAGTCATCGAACTTCTCACAGAGGCTGCAGGCGCCCGCAAATGAGCGGGATAGACTAGAGAACACCCGCACTGCACCAGAAACACACCTACGCATTACAGCACATTACATTACAGTACATTATACAGTACATTACAGCACATTACACAGTACATTACATTATACAGTACATTACAGCACATTACACATAACATTACAGCACACTACACAGTACATTACGCCTCCCCCCACCCCCCCCAACCCAGGTCAACCGTAAAGAGAAATGTTTCCGTAAAAAAATAAAAATCTATAAAATAAAATATTACTGTAAATATCATATTTAAAAAAGGAAACCTTGAGTTGTGGTCATTGGTACATTACAGCACATACATTACACCTCCAACCTCCCCCCCCCCCCCCAACCCACATTAGGCCTTCACCTAACCCTCCACTCCCCCCTCCCCCCCCCTCAACTCACATTAAGCCTACACCTCCAACCCAAGTATACCATAATTAATAAAGAATATATACCTTACTGAATAAATATAATTACCGGTATTAGGAACCTTGGGGTGCTGATGTGCTGATGTGCAGAATAGATGGTGACAGAATAGTTTCCTCAGTTTCCTCAGTGCCTTCCGCTCCGGGCAGCTCCTTCACTTCCTCTTCAGCAGCGCGGCTGCCAGCACTGGCTCCTCCCACAGTGTGACGTGCGGGCGCAGCTCGTCCACTGTCTCTCCGCTGACTGTCTCCTCCGCTCCTCTGCTATAGAGGAGACAGCGGCGGCGGCGGGTCATGTTAATCGGGCAAAATACTATATTAACGGCAGCAGATGCGGGGCGGGTGGGTCGGGGCTTATATACAAAGCCATTCCTGATCGTTCCTGCATTTCTCCATTTCCTTTTTTTTTCTCACTCGAGTATAAGCCGAGGGGGTGCTTTTTCAGCATAAAAAATGTGCTGAAAAAGTCGGCTTATACTCGAGTATATACGGTAATAGATTGCTACCAACCCAACCGATAGCCAACTCTTTTACTCAAGCGCAAGCTCTCTCTTTAGGTCACTAACAGGTCAATGAACTATCCCATGGATATCTAGATCTTCATTTAATTCCCCCGGCTTGAGGGATCCCAAAGTGAAGATCCAGAAGGTCTCTCTACTACACAACCTCTGAAACCTCCGACCACCATCAGGATCTTTGGATATTGCCTCATGCCTGATGGGTCTGCATTGTGGTTTTGCCTGAAGTGTCAGGGAACAGAATAATTGGTCCTGTTTTTTTTTCATTGTGCAACTCTTATCCTCCCTGCTATTGGTATTACATTTGTGTTCGCTGAACCCAACTCATAGGGGGCGTGTGGTCCTTCCAAAATATACAGCAATCCACATGGGCAGATCAGACCGTAAATTACATATGTCGTACTGCAGTTGATAAACTGCCTAATTCCATGTCCATGACCATCGATACCAGTGACTTCCTTCTTACGATGCCAAATAAAGGAACAGCTTCCAGTTTCTCACCCCACATTTGTAACCGCCTTTCTGATCAAAAATTGTAGACCAATGGCCTCTAGTGAGCTTGCTCTTTAGGTCCCTTGGCTTCCTAAAAATTACTTTAGGCTTACAGGTTAGGAGTTGTCCTAGAGTAGGGTCCTGTTTGAGAATATTCCAGTTCCGCTTTAGAAAAGCTTCTTCTATAAAGGGATTTATGATAACCCTTCTCTAGAAAGGGTTATGATAAAACTGTTACAGAAGCAGCTTTTCTAAAGTATTGGGTACAGTATGGAGAGGGCTAAAAGGGGGGGGGGGGAGAGAATTGAGCTAACCCCCATGTGCCGTAATCCTAATTGTGAACAAGAAACAAAAGTTGATACAACATTGGTTGAACAACAAACATTTAGCGGACTTTAAAGGCACATACTGAACAGGCAAAATCATTTGATTAAAAACGTTTGTATTTTATTGAAAACATATATAAAAGGAAAATCAAAAAAAGAAGCATATGTGCATAATCAACATATTAAAATCGAGCCGTTTATGGGGAAAAAACCTCCATACGGGTTCAAAATGGGTATACAGACATTATGCATGATTCGTTACAAGAGGTACGCAAGTGAAGCACTGTGAATACTTTCCGGATGCAGTGTACTTTCAAGAAATGTGGGCAAGTTGAGGTTTTAACTCATTAATTTGAAAAGCTGCAGCCCAATTCCTCAGCTGGTATCAGGGTTTCTAAAGGTGGCATTTCATCATCTAGGCAAAGGAAGCTGGTGTCAATTTAGTTATGTACATTTTAGCTATGCAAGTTTCATTTGCTCTCAGTTGGGGGTTTAAAGTGGTACTAAACTCCTGAATTTGATTCTTACCTGTAGATTAAATACCACCTAAACAGTCACCATTTAGGAGATATTCACTAGGTTGGCAGCCGGTGACATCCAACACATACGCTCTAAAGCAGGCATCTCCAAACTACGGCCCTCCAGCTGTTGCTGAACTACACATCCCATGAGGCAATGTAAAGTTCTGACATTCACATGCATGATGGGAATTGTAGTTCCTGAACAACTGGAGGGCCATAGTTTGGAGAACCCAGCTCTAAAGGAACAGCATATCCCGTACCATTCCTTTAGAGCTCTGTGCCGTGGCTGCATGGTAAAGACTTTACCGCAGCTCAGCCATTCAAGGGGCCACAGACCCAGGATGGGTGAAGATGGAAGCCTCTGCAGCAGCAAAAGCGTGCCGCTAGAGGGCTTTGTTTCAAGGTAATTCTTTCATGCTTTTTTTTCATACCGCTTCAACTTTAACCACTTAAGCCCTGGAAGATTTTACCCCCTTCCTGACCAGGGCCTATTTTGTGATTCGGCACTGCGTGACTTTAACGGACAATTGCGCGGTCGTGCGACGCTGTACCCAAACCCAAACGGAATTGACGTCATTTTTTCCCCACAAACAGAGCTTTCTTTTGGCAGTATTTGATCACCTGTGCGATTTTTTGATCATGCGCTATGAACAAAAAAAAGAGCGTCAATTTTGCAAAAATAAAAATATTTTTCACATTTTTTTATATGAAATTCAACCCCCCCCCCCCCCCAAAAAAAAAGTAAAAATCAATTTAACATTTTTGGCCAATTTGTTTTATGCTACATATGTTTGGAAAATGGCGATCCGCGATTTTATTTGCGGTACTGCGACATTGCGGCGGACAGATCGGACCCTTGACTAACATTTTTGACACTTTTGGGGTTACCAGTGACATTTCTACAGTAATCAGTGCTATACATATGCACTGTTACTGTAAAATTACACTGGCAGTGAAGGGGTTAACTTTTTTTGAGAGGGAGGGGTTATGTGTGCCCCTAGGGGCGTGATTCTAACTGTAATGGCTGTGGCTTGAGGTGTAGGAACAATGATCAACGGTCCTACATAGTAGAACCGTATGATCACTGTTTCTACACAGGGGAGAATGACAGGCGGCTTGTTTACATCAGCTGCCTGCCTTTCTCCCTCTGCACCGATGATCGCCTGCCGAGTGACTGGCGGACATCGGGTCCGCCGGTCACACGTGCGGGGGGGGGGGACTCCATGACCGCGCGGGAGCGCGCCTCCGGGGGCGCGCACTCGCTCCCTAGACCCTCACAGGCTAGCGACGTAGTACTCTGCCTGTGAGGGGCTGACTGCCGACGTGAGTAGTCGTGCGGCAGTCGGCAAGTGGTTAAAGACCAATAGTAATCTAAAAAAATTGGCAATATTTTCTTCGTACTTCATTTTATGCATGATAGGACATAAAATGGGACTGAAGTAATGTAGGATAGGACTTAAAATGGGACTGAAGTAATGTAAATGTTTAATAAACCCTGAAGTAACAATCCAAAAAAGGTAGAAATTAAGGAGAAAATCACCTTCTCGAAAATGTTACAAACGCACCAGAGCACAGAGTTCAGAGGCATGCTACGCATCAGAGCACAGAGTTCAAGGGTGTTATGTACAGAGTGCAGAGTTCTTACACAGCACAACCCTAAATTTTGCACTCTGTACATAACGCACCACTAAACTCCGCACTGTGCATAAGGCACCCCTAGAACTGCACTCTGTACGTAGTGCATCCCTGAACTCCGCACAACACTCCTGGTATTTTTTGCCCCCTTTAGAGCTTCCCAATGGTAGTGCAATTTGGCCGTTCGATGTGGTTTGGTGGGGGTGGGTTGGGTAGATGGGGGTGGGTGGGGTAGAGTTCCTGCACCTATTTTGGGAACAAAAAAAAAAAAGACCCTGGTCTTACAAATTAACAAGCCCTTTGGGGCAACCATAATGCTGATGCAGCCCTCGGCATAAATAGGAGTTTGACACCCCTGCTTTAGAGGCTCCAGAAACAAAAAGAAATGCACTTTTTTTACCTGCAAAAAAATGTGCATTATTATTATTTTTTTTTTTTTTAAAGGTGAACTTATCCTTTAAACACAGCAGTAGAAATGTAACAATTAAACAGACACCACACATGTAATAAAACTTAATTTATTGACTTTCTGCTAAATGTTAAGATTCTAGAATGAACAAATTATGGCCCATGCAGTAAAACGTGCTCAAAATGAGTTCACAAAGCCAAGTGACCATTCTGAGGACTAAGCAAATATTCATAAGACATTCACTCTTTGGGAACCAGTAACATCACAGCTGAGGCACCCAGTGCCATAACAGAACATAGCTGTCCTCAGGAACATTGGCCCAGTCCTCATAACTTCCATTCTGTCCAGGTAATGGGATAGGCCACACACATTTTATTCCAAGAAACGGTTTCATCGCTTCAGTGACGTTTCCCAGCAATTTCCACCTTCGTGTTTCAGCCTGACTGGAATAGGGCACTTTAAAACAACTCCAGGCACAGTAAGTATTTTGACAGAAGAGCTGTAAAAGGTAAGGTACCCCCAAGCATCCTTTACCAAAGACCTTTACATTTTCAGTTCAAAGTGCACATTTTTTTGAAAATCAGCCATACAGCTCTACAATGGGTGATAGCCAACTTAACCTTAACCCGTTCACATTTACTAGGTCGTTCAATGAGTTTTCCAGGATCCTTGGAGAGACTGCAGTTGACGCATAGCTCTGAATGTATGCAAACATTTACAAGTACTAGACAATTACCTTCATGTGTAGGACTAACTGCCAGCTAGACAAAATTGAGGGCCATTTACAGTATACAACTTTGCATGTACATCTAGTAGGAGAATGAAGACCAGAAATAGAATGTGCCTCATGTCTCAGTTATGAAACTATAGACTTGTACACAGAGAAATGTGGGCTGCCATTACCAATCTAAAATTGCTAGCTACCATACTTCCTGAAAAGATTCAAACACCAGACCTAAACTTTAAGTATGACGATCAGGCACTCAGCTCAGTACTTTAAGACACTGACCTGGCACAAGTATGTAGCAAATAAAGATTGGATCAGAAACCCAGACAGCAAAAGCAGCCAACATATCAGTTAAAGACAAGTTCTCTAAAGCCAGCCATTGACTGTTCAAATCAAGAGATACAAGCCATGTATGGGCAAGTTTAATGTACCAAAGTTGATCGACCGATCAACTTGGGTACAACTAGCCTGCCAGTTTTTTTACATGTGATTATTGGTAGATGTTATAGCCACTAGCAATAGTCACTGTGTTCTCCCGGCAGTAAAGGTTTCCCGTAACCCCAACCCCTCCTTGGAGAGCACAATGGCTCCATGGGATGGATTCTCCTGTCAACACTGTCTGTGATAAAAGTGAATAAACAGGTTGCAGGAAAGATTTGTTCAGTCTATGGCTGGTCTTAAAAGAGGTTTACTACAACCACTTTAGTGAACAAAATAACTGCCATCACTAGTAAAGATAGCAGCTATTCTGTAGGCTAAGACCATCAGTGTACATGTTAGGTATATGCAAGTTTAGATAGGTTTGGAATATAAAAAACACTTAAACCAAAAAGGACAAACTACAATTTATAAATGCCACAAAATATTTCAACAAATACCCACATTTTCAGTATGTGGGTCTACCTGAAAGTGCAAGAGGCCTCAGATCCCTGCCAACATGCACAAAACCACATCAGTGGCTAGTGTGCACATTCAACAGGTAATACGGACGTTTAAAACATTTTAAACATGATTTCTTTTTTTATATACAGGGGCAGTTTAAACACATTCACTGAAAGATTTTCTAGTGCATTTTCTTAAATGGGTTAGCAATTCTAGAGGTCCCAGTTGGGTGCATTAATGCCCAATACTTGATATATCCAGTACAAAAGCCGTAGTTAGTTTTTAAACCCACCACTTTTACCAGCCTTTATAACAAAGTCTTTGAGCAATGTGCCATCCATTTGCCAAAATGCCGCTGTTTGTGTCACTCCTGTCAAGTGGTTTACACAAAATTTAAAGCAGAAGTCTTCCAAATCCTGAAAAAAAAAAAAAAGAAGGATGTTAACTGGGAGAAAATGTATCAAGTCATATGGAGATAAAGCGCTCTTTTGCTGGTATTTGACAAAAAAACGAATACAGCTCCTGACATTCTTGACCATTGGGTTATGCTGCCCCCTACAGGAGCAGGACACTAGGCAGAAAAAAAAAAAAAAAAAACTTCTGGCTACACCCATGGGCAGTCCCAGAGGATATACTTCTCCCTGCTATAGTCACTCAGCTTTGTTACAAGCAGTGTCAGGAGAACGATAACTCCACAGAGGAGTGGGTGTTGTGCCTGTCAATGAACATCAGAGAAATGGATTTTATGTTAAGTCAAAAATCCCATTTTCTCTCTCGTTCACTGACAGACACAGCGCTCCTGTTATTTTTGACCATTGGGACGCCCTAAAACAGTATTAAACCTGGGGGGTGGGAAACAGCAAACAATTCCCAAGTTAGCCAACAAGAGCTCAACCAAAAACAACTGAAAAGTCCACCTGAAAAAAAAACCTCAGAGGACCATGTTCTCTAAACAGCATCCTGCAAAAGCTTGCGGCCAAAGGAAGCATCTGCAGATGCCAACACATCCACTTTATAGAACTTTATGAAAGTGCACCAACGACCAGGTGGCCGCCTTGCAAACCCGCGTCACTGATGTCTGATGACAGAAGGCCCAGGAGGCACTGAGCACCCGAGTAGAATGCGCCTTGACAGGGAAAGGAGTAACCTGACCCCTGAGGGATCAGATACACCACGATCCAGGTCTATTCCATCTGGAAACGGTCACAGGGGAAGCGGACAACCCTTTCTGAGGCCCCTCTGTGAGCACAAATAGGGAGTAGCTGGCAGCTACGGAGTCCTTTAGGAAGTCAGACTCACTAATTGCCCAGACCACCACATCCAAGAAATTTCCTTGGGATGTTTTAGCCTGGGACACAGGGAAGGAAACACAAGGTCTTCATTCAAATGAAAATCAGAGACAACATTTGGAAGGAACGATGGACAGGGACGAAGAACCACCTTATCTCTGAACTACCAAGTAAGGTGAACCGGATAACACCACCAATTCAGACACCCTGCGCGCAGAAGTGATAGCCACCAAGAAGGTCACCTTCTGGAACAGCGTATGCAGGGGAATCTCCCAAAGATTATCGAAAGGAGGCTTCTGAAGGACTGAGCACCAAACTGAGGTCCCAAGGCAGGAACTGAGACTGCACTGGAGGGACCAAGTGACCAACTCCCTGAAGAAAAGTATGCACCAGGGAGTGTGTGGCCAAGGGCCATTGAAAGAAGACTGCCAAGGCCGACACCTGACCCTTGATAGTACTCAAGGCCTGTTTCTGCTCAACCCCCCGTTGAAGGAAGGTCAAGATCCAAGTCACCGAGAAAGAGCTAGGATGAACCCCAAGAGACCAACACCATATAATGTACGACTTCCACGTACGAAGGTTAAATCTTCCTAGAAGTACATTTTCTAGCTTTTAACCTCCCTGGCGGTCTGATTATGTCAGAATTTTTGTGCTAAAAGCAGTGCATTGTTTTGCATGGAAATATGTTGTTTTATATTTTAGGCCTGTAATTCTAATGAATAACACACTTAAGTCTGTCTAAACAAGAGTCTAAAAGAAGAAAATGGTGGCACACCACCACGGAATCCAATGAAGAAAAGTTCTTTATTCACATAAGTGGTACAAGGTACAGCAGGGTAGGACAGTAGACTCGTTTCACACGACTGCTATGTGCTTGTTTAGTCCTCCAGCCATCCTCCCGCTGTGTGCTCGGCCGATGCCGGCACCTGTCTTCCGGTTTCCTTCCCTGCGATCGTCGTGACGCAGGGGGTGGAAACGGTGGCAATTTAAAAAATGTAAATACACCAAATGACATGATACAAAGTTGTGATCCTAACGGATTATACTGTTTAATGCCATTTCAACACAGGATTTCACCTGGTGGCTTTTCCAGTGCCCTGCCTGTGCTTTTCCAGTTTTGTGCCTGGAAAATTGAGAACAACCATGGCGTCCAAAAAGTGTTCTTTGCGCAAAAACGCTTTTAGACGAACTGGAACCAGCGACAGCGAAACTGAGTTGCTTGAACTGAGTAGTTCCATCGAATTCATTATTTTCAAACTACTCATTCTGCACCAAAACTAAAGAAAATTTGGGAAGTCCATTAAATGATTCTTCAGAATTTCCAACGGAGCTATGTGCCAAAAAGGCATCTGAATCGTCGCTGTCACTTTTCGAAGCTGATGACGAATTTTCCCACGAATCGCTATCGCTCAGTTCTTCGAATAACTCAGTTTCGCTGGCGCTGTTTTCCAGTTTGTCTAAAATCGCTTTTGCGCAAAAAAAACGCTTTTTGGACGCCATGGTCGTTCTCAATTTTCCAGGCACAAAACTGGAAAAGCACAGGAAGGGCACTGGAAAAGCCACAAAGTGAAATCCTGTGGTGAAATGGCATGATACAGTGTAATCCGCAAGGACCACAACTTTGTATCATGTCATTTGGTGCATTTAAATTTTTGGATTTGCCGCCGGTTCCACCCCCCCTGCGTCGCAACGCTTGCAGGGAAGGGAACCGGAAGACAGGTGCCATCATCAGCCGAGCACACAGCGGGAGGATGGCTAGAGGACGGCGGGGGAATCGCAGAGGAAGGAGTCTGATTCTGGGGTAATCCCGAGTGTGGCTCGGGTTACCGCTTTTGGTACACTATATTAACCCTGAGCAGCCACACTCGGGAATACCGCTAGGGAGGTTAACAGCGTTGGAATCACCAACGCAGACAAACCTCTATCCAACAGCACCTGGCGTTCAACAGCCAAGCTGTCAAGGCCAGCGACTGTAAAGCCGGATGGAAGATTGGTCCTTGGGACAGCAGATCCTCCCTGAGAAGAAGCTTCCACGGAACGTCGGTGACCTGCCACACCAGATCGGTGTACCAAACCCGGCGAGGCCAGTTCGGAGCCACTAAGATCACCGGAATCCCTTTTGCCTTGATCCTGCGTAGGAGTCTTGGCAGAAGCTTTAGAGGGAAGGTGTAAATCAGACGCGTCTGGCATCTGCCAGAGGATCCCGTGACCAAGCCACAAACCTCTGCATCTTTCGGTTGAGCCGAAACACCAACAGATCCACCTCGGGGATGCCCCACCGGAGACACAACTGATAAAACCCCTCCGGATGAAGGGACCCCACCTCTTGGTCCATCACCTGCCAACTGAGTTAATCCGCCTGCCAGTTTTCCACCTTGGGAATGCTTATGGCGGAGAGGGCTGAAACTAACCGTTCTGCCTGCCCTAGATAGCCAGCTACCTCCAGAGCCGCCAAGACACTTCTTGTGCCCCCCCTGGTAATGGACATAAGCCACGGCTGTGGCATTGTCCGATTGAATGCGCACTGGACATGTCGGAAGACGATCCATCCAATGTTCCAGGCACAGTCTGATTGTTTGGAGTTCCAAGACATTGATCGGAAGTCTGGACTCTTCCAGTGTCCAGAGCCCCTGAGCAGAATTTTTGACAAGGACGCCTCCCCAGCCAGACAGGCTGGCATCCATAGTGACCACTGTCCAATACAAGGGGAGGAACTGGATCTGATTGTCCACAGACTGAGTCTTGTCTCATTTGGCCAGAATCTCCCTTTGCAGGGACCTCGTATGGAACCGTGCAAAAGTAACCGCCTCGAAGATAGACAACCATCAGGCCCAGCAACCGCATGCAAGTCCGGAGGGATGACCATCTGCTGTACAGCAGGGGACAAATTGCAGCCTGCAATTTTTGGAGTTTGTCCACAGGAAGAAGCACTGGCTTAGGACGAGTCCAGAGTCAGATCCAGATTGGTTCCGCCTACAAAGCTGGACTGAGCAGACTTCTGAAAATTCACAAACCAGCCGAACTCCCCCAGGGTTCGTATGGTGATTTCCAGGTTTTCCATCAGAGAAGTAGGAAACTCCGCTTGCAGAAGGAGGTGGTCCAAGTAGCCCAGCACCACAATCCCCTGTTGGAGTAACAATGCTAGCACCAGGGCCAACACTTGTGAAGACCTGGGGAGCAGAGGCGATACCAAAGGGTAATGCCAGAAAACTAATAATGCTCCTCTCCTACGGCAAAGCTGAGGAAGCGCTGGTGACGGACATATTGGAATGTGAAGGTAAGCATTCTCGATGTCAATAGAAGAAAGAAAATCCCCCTGATGCAGTGAGGCCACCACCATGCGAACGGACTCCATTCTGAACGTTTGCACCCGCACAAAGCAGTTCAGCGCCTTAAGGTCCAGGATTGAACGCACCTTGCCTTCCTTGCTGGGAACTGTAAACAAGTTTGAGTAAAAACCCTGAAAATGTTCCAAAGTCGGAACCGGGACAATCACCCCTTGAACAGACCCTGCAAGCAGTCCGGGGAAAGGCGCAGGTTGGAAGGAAAGAACCTTGCCGGGGGACAAGAGCGAAACTCGATCTTGTAGCTGGACCGAATGACTTTGTGGACCCACTTGACTTTGTGGACCCACTTGTCTAATACCAGGAAAGTCCACAGGTCCGGAAACTAGCAAAGACGTCCCCCCACCCCCAATACTGATGAGGGCGCACCTTCATGCTGAAGGAGCCTTGTCCGCAGTTCTGGAGAAGCCCACACTCAGCTTCCCAGATCAGGTTAGTTTGGATCCTCCAGAGGAGGCCCTGAAAGGCGTCAAGCCCTTGTCAGTCGACCCTGAGGAACAAAAAAAAAAAAAAAAGAAACTTCTGACCTGAGAAGGAGGGCCCAGTCTACGACGAGGGTCCTTGCCCTTAGTAGCCTGGGGAAGAAAGGTACTCTTTTCCCCCCTGTGAGAGCTTTAAATTATGTCATCCAGGGTAGCTCCAAACAGGCGATCTCCTTGAAAGGGGAGATCAGGCAAGGCCTTTTTTAGAAGTCTGGACCACAGACCAGCATTTGAGCCAAAAGACACACCGAAGGACCACTGCCAAAACAGAGCCAGGCCACTAGGGGAGCCGCATCCAAAGAGGCATCACAGATAAAACTGAAGCCTCTGGACCAGCTGGTCCGCCAGCTCAGCAAAGACAGGGGGGGTAGCTGTTCTCCCTCCTGGTCACGGCATAAAAGTGTACATATTGCAGGCCACTGCCTCTGCCGTCCTGTCAGCCGGATCCTTAAAGGCCGGGGACTCTTCAACCGGAATCATGGTTGCCTTGTTTAATCCGGAAACCAGAGGGTCCACCACCGATAGAACAGTCCACTTCTTAATGAGGAACTCCTCACAGGGGTATCGCCTAGCAAATCACTTAAGGACCCCAAGGCGACGCTTTGGTTGTCTCTACTCTTTAGCGACAATTCTGTCAAAATAGGCAGGGAAAGGAAAAACCTTTGCCGTTCTAGATAGCTTGTGAGTGTCAAAGGGAACCTGCACCTCCGTTCCAGCTGCATACTCCATCTTTAAGCTCTCACGCACAGATACAACCAGCGCTTCCACCAGCGCCTTTTTGTGCGTGGTTGCAGATGCGGAGCACTCATCCTCACTATCTAAGGATTCCGGGCGCCTGGTCACAGACCCAACAGGGTGACCAACATCCACGGCGGCCAAACCAGATTCAGGATCTGATGAGACAGATGGGGCGGGGGGCACTTTTTGCTAGCCCAGTTGGCCGAAAGCCACCACCACCTGGTACACAAAGGACTCCAGGACTGCTGTCAGTGCATCGATGGATGGTTGGGACAGATCCAGGAGTCAGCACCAGGGGATGAGGAGGGGCTCCCACTGCCAAAATCGCCGCCAACAGGGCTCCACAGTCATGGCCGCCGTTATTGTCAATGGTAAACCACCGCAAAATGGCCGCCTTGCATTAAGCACACATGGCTACAGCAAAATGGCAGTACCACGAGGCTCCCAGGGACCCAGGAGGGACCCCTAGGCCTCAAGGACAGGCTCAAACAGAAGACCCTACCAGGTACAAGCCGCCGATCGTCCGGTCACCGGCAGCACACCCCCCTGGCCCCCATCACCAGCATAGTACTCTGCCCTCACCCCAGGGGGTGGAGCAGACCACCCCCATAGCCCCAACATAAGTAAAGGGGGGTGTGGAACAGGGGACAGATAAAAGGGGGTGCCAGAGAGAGAGAGAACATCCCCCACCCTGGGACTGCCCATAGGCAGAGCCAGATTCCTTTTTTTTGCCTAGTGTCCTACTCCTGTAGGGGGCAGTATAAACCAATTGTTATGAAGATCAGGAGCTGTGTCCATCAATGAACGAAATGAACGATTGATAGACATTTTTGTACTTACCGTAAAATCCATTTCTCTGAGCTCGATGGACACAGCACAGCGCTCCAGAAATCATAACTACTGTGTTATATTGCCTCCTCCAGAAGTAGGACTAGGCAGGCCAAAAAACACCTGGCTACGCCCATGGGCCTTCCTCAGCTCAGTATACAACCAGGCCCCCCTATGCTCTAGGTAATCAGTTTAGTAGCAG
This sequence comes from Pelophylax lessonae, assembly GCF_965119305.1. Lineage (NCBI taxonomy): Eukaryota > Metazoa > Chordata > Amphibia > Anura > Ranidae > Pelophylax > Pelophylax lessonae. The sequence continues at coordinate 659,208,578 of NC_138769.1, read as the reverse complement.
TATTAAAAGTATCAGAACTCCATAAAGGGTGGGTGTTGTGTCCGTTGAACTCAGAGAAATGGATTTTACTGTACGTTCGACAGACACAGCACTCCATAAATCATAACTAGTAGAACGTCCAAAAGCAGTGCCAAAAGGAAAATTATGGGTGCGGAAAATAACCTAAGGCTAAAAATATGGAGCCCTTAACCAGGACACAGAAGCCTTAACTGGCTCACAGGAGCCCCGTCTGAAAAATAAAAGTTTAAGAAGGGCTGTTCCCTCTTGAGGGGTGTTTTTCTTTAAAACAGCAGTCTGTAAAACCTTTGCGGCCAAAAGAAGCATCCGCAGATGGCAAAATATATACCTTCTAGAATTTTGTGAAGGTATGCACCAACGACCAAGTGGCCGCCTTGCAAACTTGCAATATTGAGGTCCGATGACGGAAGGTCCAAGAAGCACTAAGTGCCCGAGTAGAATGCGCCTTGACAGGGAAAGGAGGAACCTGACCTTTAATGTTATAGGTCTGAGGCGCTGTCTGTCTGATCCATCTGAAGATGGTAGCCGAAGAAGCGGCCAACACCTTTTCTTGGTCCATCCGTAACCACAAATAGCAAGTCTGACCTCCGAAAGGACTCTGTAGCTGCCAGATACACCCAAATCGGACGAACAACATCCAAGATATGCAAAGCAAATTCCATGGGATGAGCAGGAATGATGGACAGGGACGAATAACCACTTCCATCTCTATGGACCACTAAATGGGCACTGCAACAAGATAATGCCCGCAATTCTGATACCCTGTGGGCTGAGGCAATAGCCACCAAAAATGTCCCCTTCTGGGATAACATAGGCAAGGGAATCTCCTGAATATTCTCCAGAGGTGGTTTCTGGATAACCAAAAATACTAAATTTAAATCCCATGGCGGCAAAAGAGACTGTACAGGTGGAGCCACATGTCGAACCCCCTGAATGAAGGTACAAACTAAAGAGGGCGCAGCTAGGGGGTTTGAGACACCAGGGCTGAGGCAAATACTGGCCGCAATGTAAGACCAGCCATAGTAAACATGTTGCGTGCCACAGCCTCCGCGTTCCTGTCAGCCGGGTCCTTAAGGGCAGGGATTCCTCTACTGCGATCATGGTAGCTTTATTCAACCTGTAAACAGGAGGGTCCACTTTTTTAAAAGTAACTCCTCAAAAGGGTTGCCTACAGCAAAACATTTGGGGACCAGAAAAGGGTAATTTTGGTTGTTGCCATTCCTTACAGAAAAAACTGTCAAAATAAGACACAAAAGGAAACCCCTTTGGAGTGCGAGGTGACTTATGCGTATCAAATGACACAGCCACGGCCTCCATTTTAAGTCTCACGCACTGTAGTGATAAGTGCGTCTACCAGCGTTTCATTCGCTGCTGCGACCATGGAGGAATCATCCTCATTATCGAATGGATCTGGGGTGTGATATTAAACCCCCCTGGACAGGCTGCGCCCACGGCGGCATCAGGCTCAGAATTTAGATGAGACTCAGGGAAAGGCGGGGGACACTTCTTCCTGGGCCTTTGCCCACACGCCACTTCCACCTCGGTCACTAAGGACTGCAGGACCACCGTCAGTGCAACCATGGGAAGCTGGGGTTTCCGAGGGACCTGCCATCTCCATGAGGGGGTCAGTGGGAGAGATGTGACCCTAAGGCTCCATAATTAAAAGAAGACCTTGCAGTACAAAACAATCTTTTGGCATCATTAAAGGATCCCCCCCCAAGGCTCAGGGTACCTATCAGTAGAGAGAAAGAGATAACAGGGACCCCCCAGGACTAACCTTGCCGATCGAAGGAGTGCCCAGAATTCGGACCCAGCATCACCATGAACGCCATCCCTGTTCATATGTCCAGGGCACAGGAAGAGGAAACTGAGAAAAAAGAAGGAAAAGCTTCGGTCATCTCCAGCTGCTCCCGGACTAAGGGAAAACGGCCCCCGTGACATCGGGCAACACAAACATGGCCGCCAACTGGTGACCCGTCAAACTAAGGGAAAATGGCCATCATCAGCTACAGCATGCTGCAAAGATCTTCCCCGTGCCCTCTGCAAGGGGACCTCCTCTTGAAGGTAGGACACGCATTAGGGGAGACTCCGATGCGCATTCTGCACCAGTCTCTGCACTGAGACCCCCCCCCCCCTCCTGCACCATACCCACACTGCAAACAGTGGGGCATGCACCTAGGGGTCTCCTATACTGGGATCTCTCCAGACTACCAGGGCAGGACACACTATCCCAGGACCCTTACATAGGGGATAGCGGGGGGGAACCCAGGTGTCTTAGCTGCATCCTCTGCCCTGGCCCCCCCCCAAAGACTCTAGGTCCAGACAGGGGGGGCGGGAGTGGTAGAAGCCCAGCTCACTGAGGGATTTTTTAGGATTGGAGGAGGGACAGACAGAATCCTTGGCACCTAAGTAGGGGAGCTGTCAGCCAAAGGACCGCTGTGACGCAGACTCAAGCACGGTCGTATGCGACCCTGCGAGACGTTTAACTCGTGGGCCAGCCTCTGTCCATGAGACTATGTTGTGGCCGACCTAGCGTGTAGCTGCAATCTTCACGCACTCGCTGGCTGAGCTGGGGGGACCAATGGATCTAGATTATTCAGCCCATCGCCCAGCCCGGCAGTTGATTGCAGATCTCCAGAGAAAAAAAAAAAAACGGAATTTTTGTAAAATCTTACCTGTAAAATTCCTTTCCCCGAGTCCTCCGACAGTCGCCGCCTCTCCATATTCGTCACAATGGGGTAATTGACCTTTGCTCCATAGGAGTAGCTAGGCAACAGAATATGTCAATATTAAAGCTTTTAGCATATCCCACCCCCAGGGGGTGGTCCCCTCAGTCAATACCCTCCTGCTTCCTGTATCCATACCTCAGTTTCAGTAGAATAGCAGTACATAAACCCCAAAAGAGGGGCGGGGGCGGCGACTGTCGGAGGACTCAGAGAAAGGAATTTTACAGGTAAGATTTTACATAAATTCTGTTTTCTCTTACGTCCTCCGACAGTCGCCGCCTCTCCATATTCGTCACAATGGGGACGTCCCAAAGCAGTGTATGCATGAGGGGTGGGAAAACGCAGCCGCGCCTAAGGCAACGCCGGACCCATATCAGAGAAAGTAACCTTACCAAAGGAAGGAAACCAGCTAGGCAGCATGAAAAAAACTTTGCTCAACAGGAGCAACAACCCAGGAAGAACAAATAACCCAGGGATAAAAACATCCCAAACAGCCAAGGGCCCAAAAACAAGGGACCCTAAGGTACTGCCGCACTAAGAACCTTGCGGCCAAAGGAAGCATCTGCCGATGCCTGAACATCCACTTTGTAGAACTTTGAGAAGGTGTGAACGGACGACCAAGTCGCCGCCTTACACACCTGGGCCACAGAAGCCCGATGATGACAGGCCCAAGACGTACTCCGAGATCTGGTAGGGTGCGCCTTCACAGGCATAGGGGGAACTTTTCCCTTCAAAGCATATGCCTGCTCAATGGTCTGTCTGATCCATTTGGCGATGGTAGAAGCCGACGCCGCCATGCCCTTCCGAGGTCCCTCAGGAAGGACAAAGAGAATCCGTCTTGCGAAAGGATTTTGTCGATGACAGGTAAACCCTGATCGCCCGAACAACATCCAAGGAATGTAATGCCACCTCCTTCGGATGCTTAGGCTCTGCGCAAAGTGAAGGCAAGACAATGTCCTCATTGAGGTGAAATTCCGAGATCCTTTTAGGAAGAAAAGAAGGATTAGGTCGTAAGACCACCTTATCTAAGTGAAGCACCAGATACGGAGACCTGCAGGACAAAGCCGCCAGCTTCGACACTCTGCGAGCCGAAGTGATCGCCACCAAAAAGGCGACCTTCTTAGACAACAGAGGCAGTGAGATCTCCCTGATCTTCTCAAAGGGAGCATGTTGTAACACGGACAGAACAAGGTTCAAGTCCCATGGAGGCAAAGGCTCCCTCCGAGGAGGGACCAGGTGTCGCACCCCTTGGACAAAGGTGCCAACCAGAGAATTAGACGCCACAGGGCGTTGAAAGAGAACAGCCAGCGCAGAAATCTGACCCTTAATCGTGGCCAACGCCAAACGCTGGTCCACACCCGTTTGAAGGAAAGACAACACCCGAGACACCGAGTATGAGCGGGGGGAAAACCCCCTGGACACCAGGCAAAATAGGCCTTCCAAGTACGGTAGTAAATCTTCCCCGAAGAGGCCTTTCTAGCATTGATCAAAGTATGAATGACCTCCGGGGAGAGACCCCTATCCTTCAGGACCTCGGTTTCAACAGCCAGGCCGTCAAAGCCAGCGACTGTAAAGCAGGATGGAATATCGGTCCTTGAGACAGAAGATCTTCTCGAAGAGGCAGACGCCAAGGAGCGTCGACCGCCAGATTCACGAGGTCCGCGTACCAAGACCTGCGGGGCCAGTCTGGCGCCACCAGAATCACCGTGAGCAGTTCCGAGGACAACCTGCGAAGAAACCGGGATAACAACTGAATCGGTGGGAACGCATACATCAGTCGATACTGATGCCACGGAGCCACTAACGCGTCTGCCCGAGGATCGCGCGTCCTTGCCACGAACCTTTCCACCTTGTTGTTCAGACGAGACGCGAACAGGTCCACATCTGGGAGACCCCACTTCGCGCACAACATCTGGAAGACATCCGGGTGGAGCGACCATTCCCCCTGGTCCAGAGACTGGCGACTCAGATAGTCCGCTTGCCAGTTCTCCACCCCCGGAATGTGAACCGCCGTGATCGCCGGGACGTGCGTCTCGGCCCAAAACAGAATGTCGGCTACTTCCTGAGCCGCTCGGGCACTCCTGGTGCCCCCTTGGTGGTTGATGTAGGCCACCGCTGTGGCATTGTCCGTCTGCACCCGAACCGGACGGCCCTGAAGCCTGTCCGTCCAACGTCGAAGGCAGAGATTTATCGCCCGCAATTCCAGAATGTTGATCGGAAGGGAGGATTCCCCCTCCGACCAAGTACCCTGGGCGGACAGAACGCCCAGAACACCACCCCAGCCCGACAGGCTGGCATCCGTGGTGATCACCGTCCATGCAAGCGGACGAAAAGACTTGCCCCCCCGACACCGCCGGGAACTGTAGCCACCACAGAAGATCCCTTCTGGTGCGAGGACTCAACGAGATCTGAAGATCCAGAGATTGTGGTCGCCCGTCCCACCTGGACAGGATCTCCGCCTGGAGACCCCTCGTGTGGAACTGGGCAAAGGGAATCGCCTCGAAAGCCGAGACACCGCATGCCCGTCTGGAGGGATGAGCATGGAACGTCCCGAAGGGACCTGACTTCGTCCTGAAGTGTCCTGAGCTTGTCCTCCGGTAGGAAGACCTTCGCCTGGACAGAGTCCAGGATCATTCCCAGATTCCCTGGGCTCTCAATAGGGCCAGAACCGGTGCAAGCACCTTGGTGAACACCCGCGGAGCCGGAGACCTAAGGGTAATGCCACGAACTGGTAATGATCCTCCGCAATGGCGAATCGAAGGTACCTCTGGTGACCCTCGAAAATGGGGATGTGAAGGTACGCATCCTTCAAGTCGATGGATGCCATGAATTCTCCCGGAACTAGAGCAGCCACCACCGAGCGCAGGGATTCCATGCGGAACTTGCGAGCCCGCACAAAGCGGTTCAGAGCTTTAAAGTACAGAATCGGACGCACCTTGCCCTCCTTTCTGGGCACAGTGAACAGATTTGAATAAAACCCCCGAAACCTGTCCCGATGAGGCACCGGAACCACCACTCCCCTGAGCCCGCAGGTCCCGCACCGCCAGGTGCAGATCCCGCAAACGCTCCGGAGACAGCTGAAGATTTGAGGGAAAAAATCTGCCCACCGGCCGAGAGAGAAACTCGATCTTGTATCCAGATCGAACGATTTCCTGAACCCACCTGTCCTGAACGCGGGCCAGCCAGGGTTGAAGAAAACCGAGCAAACGTCCCCCCACCCCAGAGCTGGGTGAGGGCGTCCCTTCAGGCCGCGTTGTTATGGGCAGCGGACCCGGACTGGCCGGACTTCTGCTTACCTGCCCACGGTTTCTTTTGGGAGCCTTGACCCTTGAAGGGCTTGCCCTTATAGTGCGACCGAAAGGCACGAAAAGACCCCTGAGAGGGCCAAAATGAAGCATGCTTCATACCTTGAGCGCCCTTAGCCTTGTGGGATTGGGGCAAGAGCGTGCCCTTACCCCCAGAGATCCCCTTAATCAGCGTATCCAGTGAGTCGCCAAAAAGGCGAGATCCCGTATAGGGCAAATTAGCCAAAGTCTTGCGAGAAGATTGGTCCACAGACCAACATTTCAGCCAAATCAAACGGCGTGTCAACACCGCCACGCTGTGCACACGTGCAGCCAAAGGAATTACATCTAATTCCGCATCACACAAATACATGACACCCTGATGAATCTGATCCACCATAGCCAATGTTGTCGGCGGGGCAGAATCAGCCACCAGGACGCGCCTGAGTACCTGTGTCCAATCCGCGACAGCCTGAGCTGCCATAAGGGAAGCAAAAATAGCTTTCAGCATGGAACCTGTAACCGAGTAAGTATGGCGGGCAAGAGACTCCAGTCTCCTGTCCGTAGGTTTCGGAACACCGGGGTATCCTCTGCCGGAATCGCAGTGGATTTATTCAAAACCGCCACCACGTGATCCACCGGAGGTGGTACACACCAGCGTTCATCAGTGGCGGGCGTGAAAGGATAACGCAGCTTGAACCTACTTGGCACAGCAAAAGGCCTTTTAAGATTGCGCCATTGTTCACTAACAGCGTGCTGAAAATCCTCAGTGCAAGGAAAAACCTGCGATGTTTTGCGTCTCCGCTGTGTCCCATAAGAAGCCAGAACGGCAGGCGGACACAGTTCATCCTGTAAATGCAACGTTTGTTTGATAGAAGCAACCGATTCATCCATGATTGCAAGCTCTTCAGACGAGCCAGGGGGGGAATCATCAACCCCCTCAACCTCTGCCTCCCCTTCCGACCCTGCAAAGTCCAGGGACGAACGGGACCCCGATAAGGGGACCCCAGCCATAGCAGCCCCATCACCATCGCCCTCTGAATCAGAGGAGATTGAAACTCTGAGGAGATTGAGCAGCCACAAGCATCTGTACCTGAGCAGCCAGGTTAGTCACAACTGTGGCCAAATCGCCCCCCTCAGGGGAAACAGCAGCAGCCCCTTGGCCTCCCAGTAAAGTGGGAGGAAATTTGCTTTCCTGAGAATCCATGCCCCCAGAAGTGTGCAGGAGAAAAAAAGGGTAACTGCCCCTTTAAAAGCGCGGCGGGCGCAGCCCACCGCTCACACACACCAGCACAAGCCGACCCTCCACAGGGAAAATTACAAACTCAGGCAGGGAATACAGGACTAAAGAGGATAAAAACCTGGAGAGATCACTGCTGCTGCTGTATCGATCAGTGTGCCCAGGGAAAAGGAAGTGATGCAACAGAAGCCGCTCCTATAAAGCCTATAGAAGGCTACAAAAAAATGGCCGATCGCTGCCAAAATGGCGGCGCTTGGCGCCAAAAACGCCGCTCCCAGCATACAGAAGAAGCCCTCATATGCCTGCAGCTATTAATAAAATGGCGGACCGCAGCAGCGGCCGCCACATGTTGCACAAAACATGCACCACAGCATGCCCTACAACATACAGCATGTCACACAAAAAATGGATTTTTGTAAGATCTTACCGTAAAATCCTTTTCTCTTAAGCTCATTGACAGACGTAGTCTTCTTGATTCTCAAGAGCTGGGTTATGTTGTCTCCGCAGGAGTAGGACTAGGCAGAAAGAAAACGTTCTGGCTCCACCTTAGGGGCAGTCCCTGAGGGTATATCCTCCCTCTCTCTGCTACAGGGAATCAGTTCTGTTCTAAAGCAGTAACAGAGAATTTAACCCAACCCAACTCAATGATAGAGGGGTGGGTACTACGTCTGTCAATGAGCTTAAGAGAAAAGGATTTTACGGTAAGATCTTACAAAAACGGAATTTTTGTAAAATCTTACCTGTAAAATTCCTTTCTCTGAGTCCTCCGACAGTCGCCGCCTCTTCATATTCGTCACATATGGGGTATTAGACTTTGCTCCGAAGGAGTAGCTAGGCAACAGAATATGTTAACAATAAAGCTTTAACATATCCCACCCTCAAGGGGTGGTCCCCTCAGTCAATACCCTCCTACTTCCTGCAACCATATCTCAGTTTTAGTGGAATAGCAGTAGAGTATACATTCAAACCCCAAAAGAGGGGCGGGGGCGGCGACTGTCGGAGGACTCAGAGAAAGGAATTTTACAGGTAAGATTTTACAAAAATTCCGTTTTCTCTTACGTCCTCCGACAGTCGCCGCCTCTTCATATTCGTCACATATGGGGACGTCCCAAAGCAGTGCAAACATGAGGGGTGGGAAACGCATCCGCGCCGAAAGGCAACGCAGTCTCCACATCAAAGAAAGGAACCTTACCAAAGGAAGGAAACCAGCTGGGCAACAGCAAAAACAAGTGCTCAACAGGAGCAACAACCCAGGAAAAGACAAAAAAACCAGGGGATACAAAAAACTATCCCAACAGCCAGGAGTCCCCAACAAGGGACCCTATGGAACAGCCGCACTAAGAACCTTGCGGCCAAAGGAAGCATCCGCCGATGCCTGAACATCTACTTTGTAGAATTTTGTGAAAGTGTGTACGGTCGACCAAGTCGCCGCCTTACACACCTGGGCTACAGAAGCCCCATGACGGCAGGCCCAAGACGTACTCAGTGATCTAGTAGAGTGCGCCTTCACAGGCACAGGGGGAACCTTCCCCAGCAAGGCATAGGCCTGTTCAATGGTCTGCCTGATCCATTTGGCAATGGTAGAGGCGGAAGCCGCCATGCCCTTCCGAGGACCCTCTGGAAGAACAAACAAGGAGTCAGTCTTACGAAAAGACTCAGTCGATTTAAGGTAAACCCTTATCGCCCGAACAACATCCAGAGAGTGCAATCTCACCTCCTTCGGATGTTTAGGCTTCGTGCACAACGAAGGCAAAACAATATCCTCGTTAAGATGGAATTCCGAAACTCGTTTCGGTAGAAAAGAAGGATTAGGTCGCAAGACCACCTTATCCAAATGAACAACCAGGTACGGAGACTTGCAGGACAAAGCCGCCAGTTCCGACACTCTGCGAGCCGAAGTGATCGCCACCAAAAAGGCGACCTTTTTGGACAACATAGACAACGAGATCTCCCTGATCTGTTCAAAAGGAGCACGTTGTAACACAGATAGAACGAGATTCAAGTCCCAAGGGGGCAAAGGATCCCTCCTAGGAGGAACCAGATGCCGCACACCCTGAATAAAAGTGCCAACCAAGGAGTTGGAAGCCACGGGACGTTGAAACAGAACGGCCAGCGCCGACACCTGACCCTTAATCGTAGCCAGCGCCAAATGCTGATCGACACCCGTCTGAAGGAAAGACAGCACACGGGAAACCGAGTACGTGCGGGGTGAAAACCCCCTGGACTCACACCAGGCAAAATAGGCCTTCCAAGTACGGTAATAAACCTTCCCCGAGGAAGACTTCCTCGCGTTGATCAAAGTATGAACGACCTCTGGAGAGAGACCCTTCTCCTTCAGGACCTCGGTCTCAACAGCCAGGCCGTCAAAGCCAGCCACTGTAAAGCAGGATGGTAAATCGGTCCTTGAGACAGTAGATCGTCTCGAAGAGGCAGACGCCAAGGAGCGTCGACCGCCAGATTCACGAGGTCTGCGTACCAGGACCGGCGAGGCCAGTCCGGTGCCACAAGAATCACCGTGCTGCGTTCCGAGTGCAACCTGCGAAGGAACCTGGACAGCAACTGAATCGGTGGAAACGCGTACATCAGCCTGTACTGATGCCACGGGGCCACTAACGCGTCCGACGCGTCTGCCCGAGGGTCGCGCGTCCTTGCCACGAACCTCTTCACCTTGTAGTTGAGGCGAGACGCGAACAGGTCCACATCTGGAAGACCCCACTTCGCGCACAACATCTGGAAGACAGCCGGGTGGAGAGACCATTCCCCCTGATCCAGGGTCTGGCGACTCAGATAGTCCGCCTGCCAGTTCTCCACTCCCGGAATGTGAACCGCCGTTATCGCCGGGACATGAGTCTCGGCCCAAGACAGAATGTCGGCCACTTCTCGAGCCGCTCGGGCACTCCTGGTGCCCCCTTGGTGGTTGATGTAGGCCACCGCCGTGGCATTGTCCGTCTGCACCCGAACCGGGCAGCCCTGCAGCCGGTCCGTCCAGCGATGAAGACAGAGCCTTATCGCACGCAATTCCAGAATGTTGATCGGAAGGGAAGACTCCCCCTCCGACCAGGTCCCCTGGGCGGACAGAACGCCCAGAACACCACCCCAGCCCGACAGGCTGGCGTCCGTGGTGATTATCGTCCACGAGATCGGACGAAACGACTTGCCCCCGGACACCAACGGGGACTGGAGCCACCACAGAAGGTTTTCCCTGGTGCGATGACTCAACGAGATCTGAAGATCCAGAGATTGAGGTCGCCCGTCCCACCTGGACAGGATCTCCGCTTGGAGACCCCGCGTGTGAAACTGCGCGAAAGGAATCGCCTCGAAGGCCGAGACCATCAATCCCAGACATCTCATACCCGTCCGCAGAGACGAGTGTGGAACGTCCCTGAGGGACCTGACTTCCTCCTGAAGAGTCCCGAGTTTGTCTTCCGGCAGGAAGACCTTCGCCTGCACCGAGTCCAGTATCATTCCCAGATAGGGGAGACGAACCGACGGACTCAGTGTCGACTTCGGAACATTTATCGTCCAACCGAACTCCTGCAGAGTTTGCATTGTGACAGACAGGTCCTTCTACAGACCCTGTCTGGTCGCAGACCGAACCAGAATGTCGTCCAGATACCCCAGGACAGAAATGCCCTGGGCTCTCAATAATGCCAGAACCGGTGCAAGCACCTTGGTGAAGACCCGCGGAGCCGAGGCGAGCCCAAAGGGCAACGCCACAAACTGGTAGTGATCCTCCGCAATGGCAAATCGAAGGTACCTCTGATGACCCTCGAATATGGGGATGTGAAGGTACGCATCCTTCAAATCGATGGAGGCCATGAATTCCCCCGGAACCAGGGCAGCCACCACCGAGCGCAGGGATTCCATGCGGAACTTGCGAACCCGCACAGAGCGGTTCAGAGCTTTCAAGTCCAGAATCGGACGAACCTTGCCCTCCTTCCTGGGCACGGTGAACAGATTGGAATAAAACCCCCGAAATCTGTCCCGATGAGGCACCGGAACCACCACTCCCTGAGCCCTCAGGTCCCGCACCGCCAGGTGCAGATCCCGCAGGCGCTCTGGAGACAGTTGAAGATTTGAGGGAAAAAATCTGCTCTCCGGCCGAGAGAGAAACTCGATCTTGTAACCAGATCGAACGATTTCCAGAACCCATCTGTCCCTCACACGGGCCAACCAGGGCTGAAGAAAACCGAGCAAGCGTCCCCCCACCCCAAAACTGGGTGAGGGCGCCCCTTCAGGCCGAACTGTTATGGGCCGCAGGTCCGGATTGACCGGACTTCTGTTTCCCAGACCAGGGCTTCTTCTGAGAGCCTTGGCCCTTGAACGGTTTGCCCTTGTAGTGCGGCCGAAAGGCACGAAAGGACCCCTGAGGGGGCCGAAAATGAGCATGCTTCTTCCCAGAAGCCCCCTTAGCCTTGGGGAAATGGGGCAAGAGAGTGCTCTTACCCCCGGTAATCCCCTTAATCAACACATCCAGGGACTCCCCAAAAAGGCGAGACCCATCATAAGGCAGATTGGCTAAGGTTTTACGTGAAGATTGGTCCACCGACCAACATTTCAACCAAACCAGGCGGCGAGACAACACCGCCACGATGTGCACACGCGCAGCCAACGGAATCAGGTCCAGGTCCGCATCACACAGATACATGACACCCTGGTGGATCTGATCCACCATATCCAGGGTCGCCGGCGAGGCCGAGTCGGCCACTAGGACGCGCCTAAGCATCTGCGTCCAACTTGCGATCGCCTGGGCCGCCATGAGAGAAGCAAACAGAGCCTTAAGCATAGAACCCGTAACAGAATAAGTATGACGGGCAAGAGACTCCAGTCTCCTATCCGTGGCATCACGGAAAACAGGGGATCCCTCTGCAGGGATCGCAGTGGCTTTGTTCAAAACCGCAATAGCATGATCCACTGGCGGAGGCACACACCACCGTTCATCAGTGGCAGGCGAGAAAGGATAACGCAGCTTAAATTTACTTGGTACCGCAAAAGGCTTGCGCAAATCGCGCCATTGGTCCTTAACAGCGCGCTGAAAATCAGCATTGCAGGGAAAAACCTGCGGCGTCCTGCGTTTTCTCTGCGTCCCATAAGCCGCCAAGGCAGCTGGGGGACACACCTCGTCCTGCAAACGTAGCGTCTGCTTAATGGAAGCAATCAACTCATCCATGATTGCAAGCTCTTCAGGCGAGCCAGGGGGAGAATTATCAACCCCCTCAACTTCAGCCTCTACCTCAGACCCCACTAGATCAAGAGAGGAGCGGGACCCCGATAGGGAGGTCCCCGCCAGAACAGCCCCATCACCTTCACCCTCAGAATCAGAGGACAGAGCAACTCTGGGCCGTTTTGTAGATTGAGCAGCCACCAGCATTTTCACCTGTGCAGCAAGGCCAGCCACAATAGTGGCTAAATCCCCCCCTGGGGGGGAAACAGCGGTCCCCTGGCTTTCCACCAATACTGTGGGAAACTTGCCCTCCTGAGAATCCATTGCCCCTGTATGCCAGACAACCAAGGGTTAACTGCCCCCTTACAGCAAGCGCGGCAAGCGCAGCCCACCGCACCACACTCAGGCACAATGAGACCCCCACAGGGAATATACAGACTGAATACAGGCAATGGAACACAGGAATAGAAGGATAAAACCTGAGGAGACTCCGCTGCTGCTGCTGCCTCGATCGGTGCTTCCAGGAGAGAGGAAGTGATGCTGCCAGGGCGCTCTATGTAAGCCTATGGAGGCTACAAGAAAATGGCCGCCGTGCATGTAAACCATGCGGCCGGAGCGGGCGCCGGTAAAATGGCGTCGTTTGGCGCCGAAATCGCCGCTCCACAGTGCATAAAATCACACACAATATTATCCCATTATATGGATACATGTTAGATCGCCGCAGCGATCGCTGTATATGCCCCAACATGCCATTAAAAACATGCCCCACAGCACACAGCTCCTCACACTGCCCAGCCTGACATACTCAGTGTCATACAGCTCCCCCCCCCCCCCTTGCAGCCCACAGCATGCAGCCGAGAGATAGGGAGACAAGCAGTGTGATTAAAGGCAGGTTACACAGTCCCAGACTGAGACCCCCCCCCAGACAGACAGGTCCCCACATAGATACACTTACCTCACATGGCGTGGGGAACCCGCACAGGCGAACAAGCCGCTGCACATGAGGCAGGGAGAGTCGCAATTCAAGACGCACACAATGGCGGTTCAGAAACCGCACAGCGTCCGGTGAGGTAGCCACCTCACCAATCATCCCTGCACCGAACAGGGATGGGTCGTTCACTGTGCCAGGAGCGTTACCTGGCCGAACGCTCGATGGCAGACTGGGAAGCCACTGACCCACGACCTGCGACCAGGGGGATCAGCCCGAGACCCAGTCCGCATGATCCTCTTCGTCCGAAGAACTAACTAATGCTGACAAAAATAACAGCTAAGTAAAGGTAGAGAGAAAACTCAAACAAAATATCAAAAAGAAGAAAGAGTCTGGGACAAAAAGTCCCAGCACAGAGAGAGCCAGCCACTCCTGACAAGCTAGACATTAAAACTGAGATATGGTTGCAGGAAGTAGGAGGGTATTGACTGAGGGGACCACCCCTTGAGGGTGGGATATGTTAAAGCTTTATTGTTAACATATTCTGTTGCCTAGCTACTCCTTCGGAGCAAAGTCTAATACCCCATATGTGACGAATATGAAGAGGCGGCGACTGTCGGAGGACGTAAGAGAAAATCCATTTTTCTCTATCGCTCATTGACAGACGTAGTCTTCTTGATTCTCAAGAGCTGGGACATCCAGAAGCAGTGCCACAAATGAGGGGTGGGATTGACAAAATCAAATCCAATCTAGAAGGCCCAACCGGTGCCAAACTAGAAGTTTTAAAGGCTCATTATAAACAAAGAATGAGACTTAAAAGAAAAATTTCCAACGGAAAAAACCCTCGAGGTAGACCACTGGTCTCCTCAAATTGCGGCCTGCAAAACCTTGCGGCCAAACGAGGCATCAGACGATGCCATTACATCAACTTTATAATGTTTTGTAAAGGTATGCACCGACGACCAGGTAGCCGCCTTGCACACCTGGACCACTGACGCCTGATGGCGAAAGGCCCATGACGCACTAAGCGCCCGAGTGGAGTGCGCCTTAACAGGGAACGGGGGCTCCCGACCCTTAATAGAATAAGCCTGTACTACAGTCTGTCTGATCCATCTGGAAATGGTCGCGGCAGATGCAGGCAACCCCTTTTTGGGTCCATCCGGGATCACAAAAAGTGAATCCGTCTTGCGAAACGAGTCTGTCGTTTTCAAGTATACCCTGATCGCCCGGACCACATCCAAGGAGTGTAAAGCAAACTCCCGAGGATGACTGGGCTTAGGACACAGGGAAGGTAACACAATTTCTTCATTCAGATGAAATTCTGAAACCACTTTTGGTAGGAAGGATGGATTCGGACGAAGAACCACCTTATCTCTATGAACCACCAGATATGGTGAACGACAAGATAATGCGGCCAGTTCTGACACCCTGCGTGCAGAAGTAATAGCCACCAAGAAGGCCACCTTCTGGGACAACATAGGTAGAGGAATCTCCCTAATATCTTCAAAGGGAGGTTTCTGAAGAACCGACAACACTAAATTAAGATCCCAGGGGGGTAACGGCGCGTGCACTGGCGGAGCCAGATGTCGCACCCCCTGGATGAAATTCCGCACCAAGGAATGAGTAGCCAAAGGCTTCTGAAAGAAGATAGCTAATGCTGAGACCTGACCCTTGATAGTACTCAAGGCCAGTTTCTGCTCAACCCCTTGATGCAGAAAGGCTAATATTCGACTAATCGAATAAGACCGAGGACGGAACCCCAAAGGTTCACACCATGCAATGTAGGACTTCCATGTGCGATGATAAATCTTTCTGGAAGTCGCTTTCCTTGCTTCAACTAGAGTAGGAATAACTGAAGCTGACAAACCTTTGTCCTTCAGCACCTGGGTCTCAATAGCCAGGCCGTTAAAGCCAGCGATCGTAAAGCAGGATGGAAGATCGGTCCCTGAGACAGTAGGTCCTCCCTGAGAGGAAGTCTCCACGGGACGTCCGCCACCAGTCTGACCACGTCGGCGTACCAAGCTCGACGAGGCCAGTCCGGAGCTACCAGAATTACTGGAATTCCTTCCTCCTCTATCCTGCGAAGAAGTCTTGGCAGTAACGCGAGAGGAGGGAAGGCATACATTAGCTGGTATTGCCCCCACGGGGCGATCAGTGCGTCTGCGGTCTCTGCTAGAGGATCGCGGGAGCGAGCCACGAATCTCTGAACTTTCCTGTTGAATCGTGATGCCAACAGATCCACATCCGGGGTGCCCCACCGTAGGCACAACTGGTGAAAAACGTCTGGATGGAGGGACCATTCCCCCTGATCCAGAGTCTGACGGCTGAGATAATCTGCCTGCCAATTCTCCACCCCCGGAATGAACACCGCAGAGATCGCTGGAACAAATCGTTCCGCCCAGCGAAGAATGCAAGCCACTTCTTTGGCCGCTCGGACACTCTTGGTGCCCCCCTGGTGATTGACATAAGCCACGGCCGTGGCATTGTCCGACTGGATCCGAACCGGGCTGCCCTGGAGCTGCTCGGTCCAGTGAATCAGACAAAGTCTGATCGCTCTCAGTTCCAATACATTTATCGGCAATCTGGATTCTTCCGGGGACCAAAGTCCCTGGACAGATAACTGACCGAGAATTCCTCCCCATCCGGATAGGCTGGCATCCGTGGTCACTATCGTCCAATATATTGGCAGAAATGACTTTCCCTGGCTGAGCATCGGAGACCGAAGCCACCAGACCAGAGACTCTCTGGTCTGTTTGCTCAATCGGATCTGATTGTCCAGGGATTCCGGATTCCGATTCCATCTGAGAAGAATCTCTTGCTGAAGAATTCGGGTATGGGACTGGGCAAATGGGACTGCTTCGAAGGAAGCCACCATCAACCCCAGAACCCTCATGCAAGTCCGAAGGGAAGACCAGCTGTTGGATAGTAACAACTGGACTGCTGATTGAATCTTTCGGAGTTTCCCTACCGGAAGGAAAACTCTTGTCCTGACTGTGTCTAGAATTAGACCCAGATATTCGAGCCTCTGGGTGGGAACCAGAAATGACTTTTGCTGGTTCACCAGCCACCCGAATTCCTGTAAAGAAATCATAGTAATTTCTATGTTTTGTAGCAAGGTCTGAGGAGACTCTGCATGAAGCAGAAGATCGTCTAGGTAACCAAGAATCGATATGCCTCTTTGGCGCAGTAGTGCCAACATTGGGGCCAACACCTTCGTGAAGACCCGCGGAGCCGTGGCGAGAACGAAAGGTAACGCCACAAACTGATAGTGGTTCTCTTCTACGGAAAAGCGTAAAAATCGCTGATGTCCTGCGAAAATGGGAATGTGAAGATATGCGTCCTTGATGTCTATGGACGCTAGGACATCCCCTGGATGCAGGGAGGCTGCTACTGTGCGAATGGACTCCATTCTGAATCTTCTTATGTTGACAAAAGAATTGAGTGCCCTTAAGTCCAGAATTGGACGCACTTTGCCCTCTTTCCTGGGTATTGTAAATAGGTTTGAGTAAAACCCTTGAAACCGTTCTGTCCAAGGAACGTGGACTACCACTCCTTGTAGTAAATCTGTGACTGCTCTCCGCAGATCTTCTAAACGATCCGGGGATAGTCGGATATTGGAAGGGAAGAATCGCGCCGGTGGGAGAGATCGAAACTCGATCTTGTACCCTGACCTTATGACTTCGCAAACCCATTTGTCCGGGATTCTGGAAAGCCATGGATGCGGGAACCGGCGAAGACGTCCCCCCACCCCAGTTATGGGTGGGGGCGCACCTTCAGGCTTTGGACGGTTTATCTTCAGGTCTGGAGGGGGCGGGCTTTTGCTTGCCCGACCAACGACCCCTGACGCCTCCTGCAGGAGCTTTGGAGGACTTAATTTTTTCACCTGCGGGACGAAAAAACCTCTTGTGAGCAGAAAAAGAAGGCCCTCGTCTTTGACGAGTTCCTTTACCTTTAAAATTTTGCGGTAAAAAGGTGCTCTTTCCACCCGTGAGATCCTTAATGATCTCATCTAAGTTGGCTCCAAATAGACGCTCTCCTAAAAAGGGGATATTAGCCAATGCTTTTTTGGAACCTTGGTCGGCTAACCAACGCTTTAGCCACAGTGTACGCCTGAGAACCACTGCTGAGACTGATGCTCGCGCCAATAATGGAGTGGCGTCTAACGCCGCATCACACACAAACTGTAACCCCTGTATCATTTGTTCCAACAAATCTGATACCGCCTGAGGGACCTCTTCTAAGTCCCGGCGTAACCACTTGGTCCATTCAGTTACAGCCTGCGAAACCAGACCAATAGCTATTATAGGTCTGAAAGCTGATCCAATCAAGGAAAACCTGGTGCGAGACATAGCTTCTATCTTGCGATCCACTGGATCTTTAAAAGACGGAGCGTCTTCCAGAGGAATAACCGTGGCTTTATTCAATCTAGCAATTGGTGAATCCACCACAGGTGGTTCTGTCCATTTCTTAATGAGGGTTTCCTCAAACGGATAACGCCTGTTAATGCGTTTAGAAATAGTAAAAGTGCGTTTTGGCAGACGCCATTCTTCTTCGATTGGATTGCCAAAACATTTGGGCAATGGAAAAACCTTCGCCACTTTGATGCGTTTTTTAGTCCCAAAAGGGATTTCAGTTTCAGCTATTTCCGATGGAATACCCTTTTTTTTTTTTTTTTTTTTTGTGTGTCTCCCCCTAGCGCAATAGCGCCCCTCAGAGTACCTGCTTCTCGATCCCACGGAGAGAGAGAGGGACCCCCAAGGCTCACCAACCGATGCAGTGAAGTTTCCAACCAACTGCAGTCAGCGTCTGTCTTTTACAGACTGGAAGGAGCTGTTGCTTTTTCCCGGGTAGAAGGACGTGGCTCCGCCCCCTGTGTACGCCTTCCGGCGTTCCCAGCTCTCCACGAGGTAGCTGGGCTCACGAAACATGGCCGCCCCCATAGAAGAGACATAAGACTCCAAAAACATGGCGGCCGGCGTGACCTGAGGACATACATGCACTTGGTCTACGGCAAAATGGCGGCGGACCGCCCAAATCGTTTTCCCAGCACATCCACCTGCATCTCTGCTAAGTGGCGATATATGGATCTACAGGAGATACACTACAAATAAGGTAGGATTATACCTCCTATGTCTGCTGTAATGTTACAGTCTGCTGGGTAGAGTATTAGCTCTCAAACCAAGTCCACTTCCCACAAACACATGCTGTATTTACAAGGGGGACTTTTTAGTATCAGATATATACTGACCATATATGGAGGGGCCCATAATTCATACTGCCTCATAACGAGGAAAGAAAAAAGGGGACGTTTACTCACCATACCAAACCGACAGGCACCCTCTCTTCACAATACTCTCTCCACCGGGGTGGGGGGTTGTGGACCACTCCGGACGCCTCGACTCTCTGGTTCCTGGCGTCCAAGCGAGACTTTTAACTCGCAAGGTCAGTCCCTCCACTGGGACTCCGTCGCGGCCGACCCAGCGCGGAGCTCTGGTCTGCACGCGCTCGTAGGCAGAAATCGGGGTGACCACTGGATCTCAACATCCAGCCCGTCGCCCGGCCCCGCATACTTACTTGAATGTGTCGCGGCCGACCAAGCGCAATGCAATGGTCTGCGCGCGCTCGTAGGCCGGCTGGGGTGACCACAAGTGTCGCCCAGTCCGGCATTTTTGCTTGAAGATCTCACAGGAAAAACACTGGAGAAAAACTACCTAAAAAATGTCTTTTTCTAAAGAAAAAAGTCTTGCCAGGACCAAAAGATCCCAGCAAGGAACTTGGGTCCTTACTCCTGACTAGACAGAAAAAAACTGATTCCCTGTAGCAGAGAGAGGGAGGATATACCCTCAGGGACTGCCCCTAAGGTGGAGCCAGAACGTTTTGTCTTTCTGCCTAGTCCTACTCCTGCGGAGACAACATAACCCAGCTCTTGAGAATCAAGAAGACTACGTCTGTCAATGAGCGATAGAGAAAAAAATCACACAGTTTGTAACACAGAAACAGTGTATAACAGCCCCCCTCCTTGCAGCCCACAGCAGCATCCAGACAGGGAGCCCAACAGTGTGAACAGACATGCAGGGTTACACAGTCCCAGACTGACACCCACTAAACAGACAGGTCCCCACACAGAGTACACTTACCTTCTGAATGGCGTGGGGATCCCGCACAAGCGATCAAGCCACTGCACATGAGACAGGGAGAGTCGCAGCCAGGACGCAGTATAACTGCGGTACGAAACCGCATGGCGTCCAGTGAGGTAGCCACCTCACCACAGCATCCCTGCAGCGAACAGGGATGGGTCGTTCACCTATGCTAGGAAAAAATACCTGACTGAACGCTCGATGGCAGGCTGGGAAGCCACTGGCCCACAACCTGCGACCAGGGGGGGCAGCCCGAGACCCAGCCCGCACGATCCTCTTCATCAGAAGAACTAACTAATGCTGACAAAAGTAACAGCTAAGAGAGAGAAAAAAACTCAAATAAAATCAAAAAGAAGATAAAGGCTGCGACAAAATGCCCCAGCACAGAAACAGCCAGCTAACTCCTGAAAGCTAGACAATGAAACTGAGGTATGGATACAGGAAGCAGGAGGGTATTGACTGAGGGGACCACCCCCTGGGGGTGGGATATGCTAAAAGCTTTAATATTGACATATTCTGTTGCCTAGCTACTCCTACGGAGCAAAGGTCAATTACCCCATTGTGACGAATATGGAGAGGCGGCGACTGTCGGAGGACGTAAGAGAAAACAAAGATGTAAGGAAGGAGAAAAATTGCTGGGAACAGAGATCCCAGCCAGGAGCCTATGTCCTTACTCCTGACTAGACAGATTAAAACTGATTACCTAGCGTAGAGGGGGGGGTTATATACCAAGCTGAGGATGGCCCATGGGCGTAGCCAGGTGCTTTTTGTTCTGCCTAGTTCTACTCCTTGAGGAGGCATTATAACCCAGTAGTTCTGATTTATGGAGCGCTGTGTTCGTCGATGAACGAAAGAGAAATTCATTAAGAGTAAACAGTAGTGCAAGAATAAACAATAAGATATATACACCCAACATGTAGTGTGAAATAAGTAGGTATAAGTGCATGAAATAAAATAAACTGTTAAAATTGTATTGTATTGATAAAGCAGGCCTCTTAAAAGTCCATATAAATGCAATCATGCTACATATAAGACATCAATGCTTGGAAATCCAAATCAATCAAGGGATTCAGATGTGTGTTTTAACACCTCACACTCCACCACCAATGTGTCAGGATCAATCTGAGTAGATGGAACACTCACCAGAGCGCCATGCCTATCCACTCATGGAAAAGGCATGAGTGTATTTCAATTAGTGACATACACAGATAGATGTGTGTGATCAGCCTCCTCAATGACTCCTCTTCCTTGGATATTTCTACAAAGGTACATAAAAAGTAACAAGCCTCCACATCCACTCCGTTCTCTGTTCCTGGGATGAGAGAACGGAGAGGACGTGGAGGCTTGTTCTTTTTTTATGTACCTCTGTATAAATACATCCGAGGAAGAGGAGTCATTGAGGAGGCTGATCGCACACACCTATCTGACTGTGTATGTCACTGATTGAAAAAAACTCTTACGCCTTTTCCATGTGAGTGGCTAGGCATGGCGGTCTGGTGAGTGTTCCATCTACTCAGATTGATCCTGACACATTGGTGTCGGAGTGTGAGGTGTTCCTTAAAGCACACATCTGATCTTCCCTGGATTGATTTAGATTTCCAAGCATGGATGTCGTATATATAGCATGATTATAGCATGATTGCATTTATATGGACTTTTAAGAGGACTGCTTTATCAATACAATACAATTTTACCAGTTTATACAATTTTACCAGTTTATGGTTTTATTTCATGCACTTGTACCTACTTATTTATTTCACTCTATATGGTAGGTGTATATATCATTGTTTATCGTTGCACTACTGTTTTCTCTTAATGAGTTACCCACCTTGAGGTTTTACATGAGAATTCTTTATTATATCATACTTTATGCATCAGTAGCAGCAGTGAGGCAGGTTTCAGTTCTTGTTCCTGAGCACAAGGGTTTACCATCATTTTGCCATATACGTGTTTGCGTGTTGCGTGTATACGTATTTGGTGGTGATAGATTTTTTGAAAGAGAAATTCAGATTCATTAAGAAGCAATGTTGCATTCTGCGAATTATCCATGTAGAGTTACAGTTGCCAGCCCACTGCTATGCATAGAAACAAGTACATGGAGTTGGCTGGCAACAGCAGAAGACTTGAGAAATCACCACATTTTCAAAAGAGCCATGAAGCACTAACCACATAGATGGAAAGGGCAGTACCTGATCATTCGAGAACTGGGTTATTACAAGTCACTGGATTTTCCAGCTTCTTGAGCCTGGATGCAGGAGAAGCATTGTGAGAATCCCTGGGGATGACAGAGAATCCAACCTACAGGATGGATTTTGTAAAGGCAAGTCTAAAGGGCCTATACAACATCAGAAAGCAGAGGGGGTTGAGGGGAAGATTGACTAAACGCAAATAATGTATTTAGATGAAATACAGGGACTACCTAGTAAATGTTGTATTCAACATATCCATTTAAATATACAAAGACATTGACCACATTGCTAAGTAGATCTGAAAAGGACATTTGTTACATAGTAGGTGAGGTTGAAGACAATAGTCCATCCAGTTCAACCTGTGTAGGTGTGTGTGGCTGTAATCCTCTCACATAGCCCTGAATGTCCTGATCCTTGAGATGTACGTCCAAGAGTCTTTTGAAAGCCACCATACTTCCCGCAGAAACCACCTCTTGTGGTAGAGAATTCCACAATCCCACAATTGTAGCCCTAACAGTAAAGAACCCCCCACGTTGCCTGAGGTTAAAACGCTTCTCCTCTAATCGCATTGTATGCCCTCTTGTCCTCATGCAATCCCTTCGACTGAACAGCTTTTTTTCTAAGCTGAGATCCCCATTGAGATATTTATAAATTGCTATCATGTCCCCCCCTCAGGAGTCTCTTCTCCAGGGAGAATAAATCGAGCGATTGCAGACGCTCTTCATAATTAAGGTCCTCCAATCCCCTAATCAGTTTAGTTACCATTCTCTGGACTCTCTCCAGCTCCAACACATCCCTCCTGAGGACTGGCGACCAGAACTGGACAGAATACTCCAGATGCAGTCGGACCAGAGTTTTATAAAGTGGAAGGATTATAGTCTTATCTCTGGAATTTGTGGCATCTGACATAATTACCTGGGCCTCATAGCGGACTGCTGCAGAAAGTAGGAGAAAAGCATTTTCCACAGTGATCCCTCGCTTAATAATATGCTGGCACAGCTTCTTTAGTCTATTTTCACAGTAAGATGTAGCAAGATCTAAGAGACCTAAAAAGAAAAACACAATTTTTACAAAAACCATGCGTTGTATGAACACAAAGGAAGACCATCACAAGGTTAGAGTGATTCTAGCTAGCATTTTTTTCCCTCTTTAAAATATCACGCAAAGGCCTTTTCAGTGCCGGGTCACACTTGTGCAATGCGGGAAGGCTGCGAATTCGCAGCCTGTTCCCGCATCGCAAACGCACATCTGGCAGTTCACACTGCCATATGCGATACGCAGGGGGTGTCAATGAAATGTTAATGACACCCCCAGTTTGATCGCATATCGCAGTGCGATCTGACAGTTCGCACAGGATCGGATCGCACAAGTGTGAACCACTGTGCGATCCGATCCTGATGCGGCTGAAAAAAATCGGATTTTTGTAAGATCTTACCGTAAAATCCTTTTCTCTTAGCTCATTGACAGACGTAGTCTTCTTGATTCACAAGAACTGGGTTATGTTGTCTCCGCAGGAGTAGGACTAGGCAGAAAAGAAAAAACGTTCTGGCTCCACCCTAGGGGCAGTCCCAGAGGGTATATCCTCCCTCTCTCTGCTACAAGGCATCAGTTCTGTCACAAAGCAGCAACAGAGAATTTAACCCAACCCAACTCAATGATAGAGGGGCGGGTACTACGTCTGTCAATGAGCTAAGAGAAAAGGATTTTACGGTAAGATCTTACAAAAATCCGATTTTCTCTGTCGCTCATTGACAGACGTAGTCTTCTTGATTCACAAGAACTGGGACATCCAGAAGCAGTGCCACAAATGAGGGGTGGGATTGACAGAAATCAAAATCCAATCTAGAAGGCCCAACCGGTGCCAAACTAGAAGTTTTAAAGGCTCATTATAAACAAAGAATGAGACTCAAATAAAAATTCCAACGGAAAAAAACCCTCGAGGTAGACCACTGGTCTCCTCAAATGGCGGCCTGCAAAACCTTGCGGCCAAACGAGGCATCAGACGATGCCATTACATCAACTTTATAATGTTTTGTAAAGGTATGCACCGACGACCAGGTAGCCGCCTTGCACACCTGGACCACTGACGCCTGATGGCGAAAGGCCCATGACGCACTAAGTGCCCGAGTGGAGTGCGCCTTAACAGGGAACGGGGGCTCCCGACACTTAATAGAATAAGCCTGTACCACCGTCTGTCTGATCCATTTGGAAATAGTCGCGGCAGATGCAGGCAACCCCTTTTTGGGTCCATCCGGGACCACAAAAAGTGAATCCGTCTTGCGAAACGAGTCTGTCGTTTTCAAGTATACCCTGATCGCCCGGACCACATCCAAGGAGTGCAAAGCAAACTCCCGAGGATGACTGGGCTTAGGACACAGGGAAGGTAATACAATTTCTTCATTCAGATGAAATTCTGAAACCACTTTTGGTAGGAAGGATGGATTCGGACGAAGAACCACCTTATCTCTATGAACCACCAGATATGGGGAACGACAAGATAATGCGGCCAGTTCTGACACCCTGCGTGCAGAAGTGATAGCCACCAAGAAGGCCACCTTCTGGGACAACGTAGGTAGAGGAATCTCCCTAATATCTTCAAAGGGAGGTTTCTGAAGAACCGACAATACTAAATTAAGATCCCAGGGTGGTAACGGCGCGCGCACTGGCGGAGCCAGATGTCGCACCCCCTGGATGAAATTCCGCACCAAGGAATGAGTAGCCAAAGGCTTCTGAAAGAAGATAGCTAAGGCTGAGACCTGACCCTTGATAGTACTCAAGGCCAGTTTCTGCTCAACCCCTTGTTGCAGAAAAGCTAATATTCGACTAACCGAATAAGACCGTGGACGGAACCCCAGAGGTTCACACCATGCAATGTAGGACTTCCATGTGCGATGATAAATCTTTCTGGAAGTCACTTTCCTTGCTTTAACTAGAGTAGGAATAACTGAAGCTGACAAACCCTTGTCCTTCAGCACCTGGGTCTCAATAGCCAGGCCGTTAAAGCCAGCGATCGTAAAGCAGGATGGAAGATCGGTCCCTGAGACAGTAGGTCCTCCCGAGAGGAAGTCTCCACGGGACGTCCGCCACCAGTCTGACCAAGTCGGCGTACCACGCTTGGCGAGGCCAGTCCGGAGCTACCAGGATTACTGGAATTCCTTCCTCCTCTATCCTGCGAAAAAGTCTTGGCAGTAACCCGAGAGGAGGGAAGGCATACATTAGCTGGTATTGCCCCCACAGGGCGATCAGTGCGTCTGCGGTCTCTGCTAGAGGATCGCGGGAGCGAGCCACGAATCTCTGAACTTTCCTGTTGAATCGTGATGCCAACAGATCCACGTCCGGGGTGCCCCAACGTAGGCACAACTGGTGGAAAACTTCTGGATGGAGGGACCATTCCCCCTGATCCAGAGTCTGACGGCTGAGATAATCTGCCTGCCAATTTTCCACCCCCGGAATGAACACCGCAGAGATCGCTGGAACAAATCGTTCCGCCCAGCGAAGAACGCAAGCCACTTCCTTGGCCGCTTGGACACTCTTGGTGCCCCCCTGGTGATTGACATAAGCCACAGCCGTGGCGTTGTCCGACTGGATCCGAACCGGGCTGCCCTGGAGCTGCTCGGTCCAGTGAATCAGACAAAGTTTGATCGCTCTCAGTTCCAATACATTTATCGTCAACCTGGATTCTTCCGGGGACCAAAGTCCCTGGACAGATAACTGACCGAGAATTCCTCCCCATCCGGATAGGCTGGCATCCGTGGTCACTATCGTCCAATATATTGGCAGAAATGACTTTCCCTGGCTGAGAATCGGAGACCGAAGCCACCAGACCAGAGACTCTCTGGTCTGTTTGCTCAATCGGATCCGATTGTCCAGGGATTCCGGATTCCGATTCCATCTGAGAAGAATCTCTTGCTGAAGAATTCGGGTATGGGACTGGGCAAATGGGACTGCTTCGAAGGAAGCCACCATCAACCCCAGAACCCTCATGCAAGTTCGAAGAGAAGACCAGCTGTTGGATAGTAACAACTGGACTGCTGATTGAATCTTCCGGAGTTTCCCTACCGGAAGGAAAACTCTTGTCCTGACTGTGTCTAGAATTACACCCAGATATTCGAGCCTCTGGGTGGGAACCAGAAATGACTTTTGCTGGTTCACCAGCCACCCGAATTCCTGTAAAGAAATTATAGTAATTTCTATGTTTTGTAGCAGGGTCTGAGGAGACTCTGCATGAAGCAGGAGATCGTTTAGGTAACCTAGAATCGATATGCCTCTTTGGCGCAGTAGTGCCAACATTGGGGCCAACACCTTCGTGAAGACCCGAGGAGCCGTGGCGAGACCGAAAGGTAACGCCACAAACTGATAGTGGTTCTCTTCTACGGAAAAGCGTAGAAACCGCTGATGTCCTGCGAAAATGGGAATGTGAAGATAGGCGTCCTTGATGTCTATGGACGCTAGGACATCCCCTGGATGCAGGAAGGCTGCTACTGTGCGAATGGATTCCATCTTGAATTTTCTTATGTTGAGAAAGGAATTGAGTGCCCTTAAGTCCAGAATTGGACGCACTTTGCCCTCTTTCCTGGGTATTGTAAATAGGTTTGAATAAAACACCTGAAAACGTTCTGTCCAAGGAACGTGGACTACCACTCCTTGTTGTAGTAAATCCGTGACTGCTCTCCGCAGATCTTCTAGACGATCCGGGGATAGTCGGATATTGGAAGGGAAGAATCGCGCCGGTGGGAGAGATCGAAACTCGATCTTGTACCCTGACCTTATGACTTCGCAAACCCACTTGTCCGGGATTCTGGAAAGCCATGGATCCGGGAACCGGCGAAGACGTCCCCACACCCCAGTTATGGGTGGGGGTGCACCTTCAGGCTTTGGACGATTTATCTTCAGGTCTGGAGTGGGCGGGCTTTTACTTGCCCGACCAACGTCCCCTGAAGCCTCCTGAAGGAGCTTTGGAGGACTTAATTTTTTCACCCGCGGGACGAAAAAACTTTTTGTGAGCAGAGAAAGAAGGCCCTCGTCTTTGACGAGGTCCTTTACCTTTAACATTTTGCGGTAAAAAGGTGCTCTTTCCTCCCGTGAGATCCTTAATGATCTCATCTAAGTTGGCTCCAAATAGACGCTCTCCTAAAAAGGGGATATTAGCCAATGCTTTTTTGGAACCTTGGTCGGCTAACCAACCTTTTAGCCACAGTGTACGCCTGAGAACCACTGCTGAAACTGATGCTCGTGCCAATAATGGAGTGGCGTCTAACGCCGCATCACACACAAACTGTAACCCCTGTATCATTTGTTCCAACAAATCTGATACCGCCTGAGGGACTTCTTCTAAGTCCCGGCGCAACCACTTGGTCCATTCAGTTACAGTCTGGGAAACCAGTCCAATAGCAATTATTGGTCTGAAAGCTGATCCAATCAAGGAAAACATGGTGCGAGACATAGCTTCTATCTTGCGATCCACTGGATCTTTAAAAGACGGGGCATCTTCTAAAGGAATAACCGTGGCTTTATTCAATCTAGCAATAGGTGAATCCACCACAGGTGGTTCTGTCCATTTCTTAATGAGGGTTTCCTCAAACGGATAACGCCTGTTAATGCGTTTAGAAATAGCAGAAGTGCGTTTTGGCAGACTCCATTCTTCGATTGGATTGCCAAAACATTTGGGCAATGGAAAAACCTTCGCTACTTTGATGCGTTTTTTTAGTCCCAAAGGGGATTTCAGTTTCAGCTATTTCCGACGGAATACCCTGTAATCTTAAGGTTTCTTGAACAGATACAATGAGTGCGTTTACCAACGCTTCCTCTCGGGCTATGGCTGATGCCGAAACATCCTCCTCACTGTCTGAAGAGACAGTACCCGAGACACCAATCCCAGATGAAGTACCTGCAACTGCAGAAATAGGCTCAGATTCTGAATCCGAAGTTTCAGATAATAAGGGGTTAGGCGGGGGTCGCTTTCTTGCGCCCTGTCCCTGACAAGCCACTTCCACCCGGGACACAAAAGTTTCCATAATAGCTGACAATGATTAAACCGTCAGTGGGGTGCTGGAGGATCCTGCAGACACCTCGAGGGATCCGGTGGAGATACATGAGTGGCAGGGTCCATGTTAATCCAGGACACCTCTGCCAGAAAAAACAAAAACTTTTTTTTTTTTTTTTAAATAAAAAAATACCTCTTTTTTTTTTCCTTTTTTTATGTGTATCCCCCTAGCGCAATAGCGCCCCTCAGAGTACCTGCTTCTCGATCCCCACAGAGAGAGAGAGGGACCCTCAAGGCGCACCACCCGATGCAGAGAAGTTTCCAACCAACTGCAGTCAGCGTCTGTCTTTACAGACTGGAAGGAGCTGTGTTAGTTTTCCCGGGTAGAAGGACGTGGCTCCGCCCCCTGTGTACGCCTTCCGGCGTTCCCAGCTCTCAACGAGGTAGCTGGGCTCATCAAACATGGCCGCCCCCATACAGGAGACAAGACTCCAAAAACATGGCGGCCGGCGTGACCTGAGGACATTCATGCACCCGGTCTACGGCAAAATGGCGGCGGACTGCCGAAATCGTTTTTCCCAGCACATCCACCTGCATCTCTGCTAAATGGCGGTTTATCGATCTGCAGGAGGTACACTACAATTAAGGTAGGATTATACCTCCTATGTCTGCTGTAATACTACAGTCTGCTGGGTAGAGTGTTAGCTCTCAAACCAAGTCCACTTCCCACCAAACACATGCTGTATTTACAAGGGGGACTTTTAGTGTCAGACAGATACTGACCATGTATGGAGGGGCCCATAATTCATACTGCCTCATAACGAGGAAAAAAGGGAACGTTTACTCACCATACCGAACCGACAGGCACCCTCTCTTCACAATACCCTCTCCACCGGGGTGGGGGGTTGTGGACCACTCCGGACGCCTCGACTCTCTGGTTCCTGGCGTCCAAGCGAGACTTTTAACTCGCAAGGTCAGTCCCTCCAATGGGACTCCGTCGCGGCCGACCCAGCGCGGAGCTCTGGTCTGCACGCGCTCGTAGGCAGAAACCGGGGTGACCACTGGATCTCAACATCCAGCCCGTCGCCCGGCCCCGCATACTTACTTGAATGTGTCGCGGCCGACCAAGCGCAATGCAATGGTCTGCGCGCGCTCGTAGGCCGGCTGGGGTGACCACTGGTGTCGCCCAGTCCGGCGTATTTGCTTGAAGATCTCACAGGAAAAAACACTGGAGAAAACTGCCTAAAAAATATTTTTTCTAAAAAAAAATCTTGCCAGGACCAGAGATCCCAGCAAGGAACTTAGGTCCTTACTCCTGACTAGACAGAAAAAAAACTGATGCCTTGTAGCAGAGAGAGGGAGGATATACCCTCTGGGACTGCCCCTAGGGTGGAGCCAGAACGTTTTTTCTTTTCTGCCTAGTCCTACTCCTGCGGAGACAACATAACCCAGTTCTTGTGAATCAAGAAGACTACGTCTGTCAATGAGCGACAGAGAAAAAGGGTCATGTGATACTTTTGTGCGGGTGCAGTGCGAATTTCAGCCATACAAAGTGTATGGCTGAATTCGCACTGCACATCCGATCGCAGTGAATGAAGGAGCAGTGCGCTCCGATATTACATGCGATCGCCGCACACGCTATAGTGTGAACCGGCACTTACACAGGCTGTCCAATCAGGTCCGCCTGTCAGTTTTCCAGGCATACCCGATCTGACCTTGCAGTCTTCCCCATGGAGCGGTAGATGTCAGCGGACACCTATCCGCCGCAATCAGATCTAATCCTGCCCACAAAAGCCAGACAGATGGTCCAATTTTCCATCTGTCAGGTGGATCGGATTGGATAGGATGAAAAACAAAAACAGGCGGTCCGTTTCCATCCAGAGACAGACCTGTCATCTGCCTGCTCAGCGGGATCAGTAGAGCACTCCCCCGCTGAGCAAGCAGCAACTATTCCACAGAGGCACCTGTATGAAAGGGCCCTGAAAGGGCCCTTACACTTACCCGATCTGTGCAGTGGTTTTGCACAGAGTAGCCCTGGTCCTCCTGTTCTCGGGTCCCCCACTGGTGCTACTAGCTCTTCACTCCCGAGTACCCCCCCCATAGCAAACGGCTTGCTATGATCAGATTCCAGCTATCGTTTGTCTAATAAGATTAAAATGGTTCTAAAGGCTGAATGGTTTTAACATTCATGAAGAAAAACCTGAACGCAGCTCCCCCCCCCCCCTCTTTATTACCCACCCAAACCGGATCCTGTGATGTGCATGAGAGCAGCTGCTCTCCAGGGTCTCTGCCTCCTTTGAGAAAAAATAGTCCTAAAAATAGGGCTATCTACCGCGCTTGCTAAGATAATAAAAGCTTAAAACATAAAATTGTGCAATATTTAAATACAAATATATGTGCAAATGTGCAGAATTATGTGCCAAAGCTGTGAGCCTTTGAGAACGTCACCGGATGTGACGAAACGCGTCAGACCGTGGACCACACAACGTGACCCATTGGAACGCAAGCCGTATTTACCTCCGCTCGCCACTCTGCATGGTTTCACTGATTGTCACGGACAGTACTGCAATAGATCCTTGCCAGATCCTGCTGAAATTTTGTCATATTACTATTTTGGGAATAAACTTTGATGTAAAATATCACACTATCTGGAGCCTCTATCTTCTTTTCATATTGACACCACGAGCTGCCTTGTAAACTGCGAGGAAGGAAAAATCATTAGCAGCATAGGAGGACCTTAAAGGGAACTTGCCATTCAAGCTTGATTGGTCTCAGTGCTGTAAGGTATACGAGACCCACTACATCTGGTAAGTTACCCATTTTATAAACTGCTGCATGGGAAGAAGGCATCTAGCACCTGCACTTTTAACAATCAGCGTTTGAGTTTTATGAAAGCACCTGCACAAAAAGTTTTTTTAGGAAAAGAACTATCACGGAACTTTGGAAATAATTTACAATATCTTTTTTATTTTTATATTTTTGATATTTTGATATTCACATATAATTATATATTTATCTTTGCAATACAAGATGGACTTGAATTAATTTGTGTATGGTATTGGATTGGCACATAATTCTGCACATTTGCACATATATTTGTATTTAAATATTGCACAATTTTATGTTTTACGTTTTATCTTAGCAAGGGCGGTAGATAGCCCTATTTTTAGGACTATTTTTTCTCAATTCATACCGTTTTTACACTACTGCTGCTGCTACATAAACACACTTGTTACTATTTTAGAAGGTTAATTTATATTTAAAGCACTTATAGGCGCGGGGAGTACACCTTTCTTTGAAAGAGGTACTTGCTCTCACAAATCTCTGCCTCCTTACTGGCTGAGAGACAGTAGTGGGTTCCATTGTCAATCACAGCCAGTGAGGAGGGAGCGAGGCAAGGGAGCAAGCATGCCCGAGTGCCCTCATAGCAAACAGCTTGCTATGGGGGCACTTGGAGAAGAGGAGCCAGGAGCAGCACTGGGGGACCCAAGAAGGAGGAGGATCAGGGCTTCTCTGTGCAAAACCACTGCACTGAGCAGGTAACATGTTATTTATTTACCTTTACCCTTTTTCGGACCACCCGCCGAAGATATACTGCGGCAGGCTGGCCCTCCTGCGCGATCCAACATAGCCCTACGTTGGTCGCGCGCCTGAAGCTAGGGGGCGCGCCTACCCCCACTCGGCAGCAGGGACTCCGATTGCTGCCAGCCATCCGTGATCGCTCCCCGCTGAGAAAGGAGGACAGGCAGCTGTTGTAAACAGGATAGGATCACAGGTCTCTGATCATTTCACAAGCCCAACCCCCACACAGTACGAAACATGTTAAGCTGCTTGCATAAATGGTTTTACAACACATATTGTTGCTGCCCTTGATATAGCAACTAATTATGCCCAATAATAACAGCCCTGTAGTTTTCGTCAACCTGATACTCTTGGACA
This sequence comes from Pelophylax lessonae, assembly GCF_965119305.1. Taxonomy (NCBI): domain Eukaryota; kingdom Metazoa; phylum Chordata; class Amphibia; order Anura; family Ranidae; genus Pelophylax; species Pelophylax lessonae. The sequence goes on along the minus strand of NC_138769.1, from coordinate 659,176,970 downwards.
GCCCACATTGCTGCGGCCTTTGAAGTCTCCAGCAGGAAAACAAGCTACGTTTGCTCGGCCTGTGTTGAGCATTGGAACTTACTGCTGTCACTGATAATGTGCAAGACCCTCTTTAGCTTTAGGTGTTGAAAACTCCAAGCAGTAGCTTCACCTAGGTGAGGTCAGGGCCAACGCAGGGGCCTACTACAGAAAGGCTTAGATACTCCTAAAGTATCAGTGGGTGAGGAAAACTACAAGGCTACTACTAACAAAAAAGAATGAATGGTTATAGCGTGTGCAGCATAAAGGACATTTTTTTTAAACAGTTTATAAATATGAGCAGCCTGAAAAGAATTACTCAATGGCAGCATCTTTAATTCCCTTCTCCAACACACTTCTGGGGGTGTTGTATGTCCGTTATGCTGCATGCTATGGATATCCCTGCCAGCTACCATGTCCTAGAGTGATGTAGCCGCCAGCGGGTTAAACCACAGCATGCAGCAGGGGTCCAGACACCTTACATACCCAGAAGTCTGTCAGATGCTGAAAATTATTATTCATCCTCTGCTAGATTGAGGACAGGAGCTACCACTCAAAGGACATACAAGTGGTGCTAATACTTTCTAGGAGCCCATTTTTAAAAATATTTTTGGCTGGCAGCAGAAACTTTAAAATATACAATTAAGAAATCTGCAATTATTTACAACTTACAAGTCTAATTTCAATGTAACTTTAAAAAAATTACATTACATCTCTTATATCCAAACATATGGAAGAAAAAAAAAAAAAAGACAGGCAGACAGTGTGTGGGCACATCAGATGTGAATGGTGAGGAAAAGCACAAACACAATATCTGCACAACATCTCTAAATTATTACCTATGGCATCCTCTGGCAGCAAGTCTACAGCATCTGTATACAGGTATTGTAGGAAGGCATAGTACACTGGATAGGAAAACTGGTCAATTTCTATAACCTCCATGGAGCTTTCACTCCAGTGAGACTGGAACATGGTGCGGAAGTGCTCACATCTAAGAAGAGAAATACAGTGTAAGAAACTTCAATTCTTTTAAGCATCTGTGGGATGTGCTGGGAAAAAAAAAAAAACACAAGTCTGACCCATGGAAGCCCCACCTCGCAACTTGCAGGGCTTAAAGGATCTGCTACTGAAGGTTCAGTGCCAGATACCACAGCAAACCCTCAGAGGTTTATACAAAGAAAATATATTTTGAAGCATGATTTAACCAATGTAACCTAAAGCCAAAAATGTCCATACATGCGGGTTTGGGAATGTGTACAGTATCTCACAAAAGTGATTACACCACTCATATTTTTCTAATATTTTATTATATCTTTTCATGTGACAACACTGAAGAAATGACACTTTGCTACAATGTAAAGTAGTGAGTGTACAGCTTATATAACAGTGTAAAATTTGCTGTCCCCTCACACACCCATTAAAAGTGGTAGTATACTCCACTTTTTACCTTTTACCTACAGGTAAGCCTATAATAAGGCTTACCTGTAGGTATAATTAATATCTCCTAAACCTGCAAGGTTTAGGAGATATATGTCCTTGCATGCAGCCGCTGAAATCAGCGGCACATGCGCTCTGAAAGTCGAGCGGACCTTCAGAGCTCTTTGCCGGAAAGTAACTCCCGTGCGCATGACGTCATCGCGGCTCTGGCCACTCATAGCGCTGGAGGCGCCGAACCAGGAAGAGACGCTGAGGGAACATGACGGCTCCGTCTGCGGTGATTGGGTGTCCGTGATGGGGCTTTGTTTTAAAAAGGTAAGTATCGCCGCCATTACTAGTAAAAAAAAAAAAAATAATAAAAATGACAAATCTTTCCCGTAGTTCGTAAAACGCGATAACTTTTGCGCAAACCAATCAAAATACACTTGTGATTTTTTTTTTTTACCAAAAATATGTAGCAGTTAAAATTGGCCTAAGATGTTAAAATAATAGATTTTTTTTGGGAATGTTATATATCAGAATGTAAAAAATCATGTTTTTTTTTTTTCAAAATTGTCGCTCTTTTTTTCAAAAATTAAAAATAGCACAGGTGATCAAATACCACCAAAAGAAAGCTCTATTAGTGGGAAAAAAAGGACATAAATTTAATTTGGGTACAGTGTCGCACGACCGCTCAATTGTCCGTTAAAGTAACGCAGTGCCGAATCGCAAAATATAGCCTGGTCAGGAATGGGGTAAAATCTTCCGGTTTTAAAGCGGTTAAAAATACGCTCATTGAGGATTTTTTTTTGTCAAAGACATGTAGCTAAATATATTTTGGCCTAAATATATGACAAAAATTGAATATATTGGATATTTTTTAACTGTCAAAGTAGAAAATGTAAATTTTTTCGCAAAATTTGCGCTTTTTTTTATTATTAATCCCAAAAAATGAAAAGCGCAGAGGTGATCAAATACCACCAAAAGAAAGCTCTGTTTGTGGGAAAAAAAGGACGTAAATTTTGTTTGGGTACAGCGTTGCATGACCGCACAATTGTCAGTTAAAGTCGCGCAGTGCCAAGTTGCAAAAAGTGGCCTGAACGTAAAGCAGGAAAATCCTCCGGTGGTAAAGCGGTTAAAATTATAGACTAATCACTCACTGAGCCTAAAATTGGGTTACAGCTTTAGGCAGATCTGCTCTGTGCTGAGGAAATGAAGGCACATTTGGCAGCCAAACACGAGGTGGAGACCAGGTCTGAAATGCATCTTAGCCTTTGTAGACAAAATTCCTTGGACTAGTCTATAATTTCTATACTGAAAAATGTAAAAACATAACACTTGTTTTTTCCCGTTTTTCATGAGCTGAACTCAAAGATCTAAGACTTTCTATGTACACAAAAGGCCCATTTCTCTCAAATATGGTTCACAAATCTGTCTAAATCTGTGTTAGTGAGCACTTCCTTTGCCGAGATAATCCATCCACCTCACAGGTGTGGCATAGCAAGATGCCGATTAGACCGCATGATTATTGCGCAGTGTGCCTTAGGTTGTCCACAATAAAGGCCACTCTAAAATGTGCCGTTTTACTGTATTGGGGGAGGGGGGTCCGAAAACCAATCAGTATCTGTGTGACCACCATTTGTCTAATGCAGTGCAACACATCTCCGTTGCATAGAGTTGATCAGGTTGTTGATTATGGCCCTGTGGAATGTTGAACCACTCTTCAATGGCTGTGCAAAGTTGCTGGATTTGGGCAGGACCTGTTATGCCCCGTACACACGTGCAGATTATCTGAAGACTTTTGTCTTCAGATTTACCTTTTCTATGTAGTGCAAGGGCCTTCCGGATTGCATACAAATTGAAAAGTGTTTAGGTTTGACCTCATATTATATGGTTTTGGTAAGTCTACAATGGGTGACATGTCCGGTGAGTATGCTGGCCATGCAAGAACTGGGATGTTTTCAGTTTCCAGGAATTATGTACAGATCCTTGCAACATGGGGCCATGCATGATCATGCTGCAACATGAGGCGATCTCATGGATGAATGGCACAACAATGGGCCTCAGGATCTCATCACGGTATCCCTGTGCATTCAAAATGCCATCAATAAAAAGCACCTTCATTGTCCATAACATACGCCTGCTCACCGCCACCATGGGCCACTCAATCCACAACGTTGACATCAGCAAACCACTCACCCACACGACACCATACATACTGTCCGCCATCTATCCTGTACAGTGAAAACTGATTCATCCGTGAAGAGAACACCTCTCCAAAGTGCCAGACGCCATAGAACGTGAGCATTTGACCACTCAAGTCAGTTACGATGACGAACTACAGTCAGGTTAAGACTCCGATGAGGTTTAGGACGAGAATGCAGAGGAGCTTCCCTGAGATGACAGTTTGACAGTTTATGCAGAAATTCTTTTTTCTTTAAAGATAGGTTTATTAATTTTATAAAACAGATTACACAACATTAGCACAACACTGTGTGCAAGGTACAAACCCACCACTCAAAGAAAAAAAAAACCCCCATCAATAAACAATCTCTCTCCGCTCCTCTCCCCTGCAAGGTTATCCTATGTGCAGTTACAGTCAGTGATTACATACTTCGCCTACAGTTTCACCATAAGCAAATATGCCATTTGTCATAGTGTGACATACAAGCAAATTTTTATTCTTGTGGCAATTCAGGAGTAAGGGTCAGAGGACAGGCAATCAACCGATCCCATATTTTGAGAAATTTTATTTCTTTTCCTATTCCCAAAGGTAAGCTTATACAGCGGAAGTGAGTCATTGACCAGTTTTAACCACAGAGACCTTGTTAAAGAGATCGATCCCTTCCATGATAATAGTAGAGACTTCTTTGCATAAAAGTAAAGAATACGGAGCAGTCTCTTAGTACCAGAAGGGATGGCCAGATCCCCAAAGATACCCAGCAGACAGTTTTTAGGGTTCACAATGTTTGGCAGGCCCAGTGCAGATGAATTGGAGTTTATGTCTCTCCAGAACTCCTGGACTAAAGTACATGTCCAGAAGCAGTGGAGAAAGTCAGCATCCCGACCGCAACCCCTAAAACACTCGGTCGACTGAGCTAATCCCATCTAAAAAAGTCTAGCAGGAGTGAGATGTGAATGGTGGAAAATTTGAAGTTGTATAATGGGAGCTCTAGAGGATATCACTGAAGTACCATATGTATCACTGAATTCAGACCAGTCTGATTCTGTAAGGACTATATCCAGATCTACCCATTTAGATGGGTAGAAACCTGCCTGCGTAGTTTGGAATCTAGAGTTAGAATGAGCAATAAGAGCAGCATAATACGTAGAAACAAGGCTAGTAGGGTCAGGGTGTCTTTTCTCCATGGAAAGGGATCTGAATAGGGTTCTCCAATGAACCAAACTGCGCACGCACTGTATGTCTAAGTTGATAAGAATAGAAGAGATATGTGTGGGGTAAATCAAAGTGCGCGCGCATCTAGTGAAAGAATTTGAACCCTTGTGAGGTATATAGGTGACAGGTATTTAACTCCCCTAGAATACCACTGCTGTGGGTCAGGCAAAACATAACTCTGAGATTGGGATTAAACCATAATGGACTATTGGGGGATGTGGACCATGAGCCTTTGGAAATTGTAGCTACTACATATTGAAACAGGGATAGGGATGTATTTAGCAGTGACATACCCGGAAGATCCGGCGTGCGTCCCCTATATGTAATATTATGGAGAGTTTCCATAGAGGAGGCAATAGCAATAGTAGTCCAGGCATTGACCAAATCTGGGTGCAGCCAATCATGAATGGGAACCAGCTGGGATGCCAAATAGTATAGGTACAAGTTAGGGAATGCCAGTCACGCCAGCTGGGCAGGGAGTTGCAGTGTCTCCACTGACACTCTGGGTGAACAGCCACTCCACAGGAATGCTGTGCAGATTGTGTCAATACGTTTAAAAATCGATTTGGGAATTTTACATGGTGAATTGGCCATAACAAAGAAGTTTAGGGAGGTAAATCATCTTCATTAAATTGGCCCTTCCCATGAGATCCAAAGGCAGTTCCATCCACCACTTGGTTTGTAATTGCAGCTGAGTCAGCAGAGGACACAAGTTATTGCTAATGTAAAAGTATAAAGGCAACTGGATCACAACTCCCAGGTATCTAAATAAGGATACAACCTGTAGTCTGGAGTCCGTGTGAATTTTGGGAATAGTATCCTGATCTAGTGGAAAAAGAATAGACTTGTCCCAATTCACCAAAAAGCCAGGGTAATCACCAAATGTGTTCATTTCAAGCAGCAGATTATTAAGAGAGTCATGAGGATCAGCCAAGTAGACCAGTGTATCAGCATATAGTGAGAGGTTTTCTTCTATGGGTCCAATGGGGAGGCCTTTAATCAAGGGGGAGTTATGCACCCGTATTGCAAGTGGTTCAATTGCCAGTGCGAATCGAAGAAGGGGCGACAATGGGCACCTTTGACTAGTGCCCCTGGCCATTGGAAAGGAATCAGATATTTGGGAATTAACCCGGATACGGGCTACCAGGGATGTGTATAGGAGTCGTATCCACCCAAGAATACGGGGACCAAAGCCATGCAGCTGTAACACACTAAACAGATATGGCCATTCCACACTATCAAAGGCTTTTCTAGTGTCTAAAGAAACTATAACAGGAGTGGGAGGACAGTCGTGTGGATACTGGAAATGAAACAGTCTATATTCATTCTAGTGGAACAGCCAGGGATAAAACCTCCCTGGTCGCTTCATACCAACTCCGCAACCACCTTATTAAAAACGGCCAGCTAATACTTTGGCTAGTATTTTGGTATCAACATTAATAAAGGGAAATGGGACGATAAGATTCACATTTAGGGAGGATCTTTACGTGGCTTTAGAAGCAAGATAATTAAGGCTTCACGCATGGGCTTCATTATAAGTGCGTAACAGCATTGCGCTCAATAGGTGTTTAAATTGGGCATACCATTCAGCTGGATATCCATCCAGTCCAGGCGTCTTGTGGGCCGCTCAGCTGCTCCTCAGTGTATTGGGCTCTAGTAGTATATATATACTTATAGAATGTCAGAAAGGCTTCTGGTATGTCCTGTGGAAAATCAGTAATCTGGCCATGGTAAGTTAGTATTCTAGGGATAGACATAGGGGTGCTATCTGGTCTGGTCAAGTATGGCAGTAGGCGACCTGCTTTGTTACTATGCTCAAATATTTTTTGTGTTACATGGAGCATTTGTTTTTTTTAAGTGAGGTCCAGCAGGCAGAGCTCATACTCTAAGTTTATAAAGTTAGGTGACCTGTGTATTAGGGCCAGGCATAGCCTTAACCGCCTCCCACTCAATAGAGGGGGTCAGCAGTACCCATATTCGTGTTCCAGAAATTCACTATACCCTCCCTACACTGCCCCCCCCGCACCACCGCATCCTCCAGCCACTGGGAGTTCAAGCGCCAGGGAGCCGGACTGGAGCCAGGGAGAAGGATCTCAACTGAAACGGGAGTGTGATTAGACACACCTCTAGGTAAATAGGACACCTGAGACACCAGGGGGAAGTGTGACATCCGTGGCAAACACTAGATCTATACGTGACATGGTGTGGAAGGGATCAGTGACAGGAGTACTGATGCAGCTCCAGATGCCTCCACCACCACCACACCTCAGTAAGGTCATAAATCTGTGCTCAGTCAGTAAATGATTGATATGGTCTGCCCCCACGCTCCAAGCAGTCCATACCAGTGTCTAAAACTGCATTAAAGTCACCAATGTAGAGTATGGGACCGGGTGTCCTAAAAAGTAGTAATAGTGATAATTTATAAAGTACGTCCGGTGAAAATGGAGGGGGGGGGCTGACAGATATTCACCGGTGTAAATGTCACTGCTAGAGTCCGCTAGAGTTTCGGCTTGAAGTGACTTAGCTAGCAGAATAGAAACTCCTCTGGAATAAGGAGTGGGTGGCGTTATAAGACTTTGCGAATCAGGAGCGTTTAAGGGCTCGAGCCTTCATATCAATAAGATGCGTCTCTTGAAGACAGATTATGTGGGGTTTATATTTAAGAAAAGAAAAGACTAAGGACCGCTTATTAGGTGAGTTTAGCCCCCTGACATACCACAAATTTTTATTAACGGTTTAGACATGACAAATTTGACAGTATATGATAAAACACTGTATGGGTATGGAATACACAGTGTTGCACAACAGATTCATCATAGCATTCATGGTGTTAAAAAAAGACTAAAGAAAAAAAAAAAACCCCAACACTTACACAACCAAAAGCCATAAAGGTAATACCCCCCAAAAAAACGGGGCTAGAATTGTCCCTTTCCCACCCACAGGACGTCAAATTCGTTTAGGTACAGCGTTGCACGACCGCGCAATTGTCCGTTAAAGTCACGCAGTGCCGAATCGCAAAATACGCCCTGGTCAGGAAGGGGGTAAAATCTTCTGGGGCTTAAGTGGTTAAAATGTATGCATGGATCATACTATAATAGTGACAATTAGTGGTTACCCAAAATTGATGGCAAGCCGCATCTTTATATTTCACTTAACCACTTAAGCCCCGGAGGATTTGGCTGCTAAAAGACCAGGGGGTATTTTGCGATTCGGCACTGCGTGATTTTAACGGACAATTGCACGGTCATGCGACGCTGTACCTAAACAAATTTGACGTCTTTTTTTTCCCCACAAACAGAGCTTTCTTTTGGTGGTATTTGATCGTATGTGCGATTTTTTGATCACGCGCTATAAACAAAAAAAGAGCGTCAATTTTGCAAAAATAACAATATTTTTCACATTTTTTTATATGAAATTCCCCCCAAAAAAAACAAGTAAAAATCGCAAAAAGCGTATTTTGATTGGTTTGCGCAAAAGTTATTGCGTTTACTAACAAAGGGAAAGATTGTCATTTTTGTTTTTTTTTAACGCGTAATGGCGGCGATCTGCGATTTTTTTTGCGGTACTGCGACATTGGAGCGGACAGATCGGACCCTTGACTGACATTTTTGACACATTTGGGGTTACCAGTGACATTTCTACAGTAATCAGTGCTATATATATATATGCACTGTTACTGTAAAAATACACTGGCAGTGAAGGGGTTAACTTTATTTGAGAGGGAGGGGCTGTGTGTGTCCCTAGGGGCGCGATTTTAACTGTGATTGGCTGTGGCTTGAGCTGTAGTTACACTGATCAACGGTCCTACATAGTAGAACCGTATGATCAGTGTTTCTACACAGGGGAGAATGACAGGCAGCTTGTTTACACAAGCTGCCTGCCTTTCTCCCTCTCCCCCGACGATCGCAGAGTGAGCGGCGGACATCGGGTCTGCCAGTCACACACGCGGGGGGGGTCCGTGACCGCGCGGGAGAGCGCCGCCCCAGAGCCTCACAGGCTAGTGACGTAAATATACGTCACTTTGCCTGTGAGGGGCTGACTGCCGCAGTAAATATACTGTGGGCGGTCGGCAAGTGGTTAATAAAATAAGTTCCACATTTAATAGGGAGGCGCCATTTTCTAGGTTTTTACATAGATCAAATTATAACTGGATCAAAGCTATAATAATTAACTACACAGTTATATACTTGCCTTATTTTCAAGACTGCCCTGTGAACATGTATATCTTTTCCATCGACTCTGAATTTCAGATCAGATGTTTCTTCACTATTAAATTCCCTCCTCAGAGACTCTGCGACTGTTAAAAAGTCTTCAGGTTCTAAATAGAAAGAAGTTTACAAATGCGTCAAACTAGTACAAATACAGTAATAATGCTGAAATTTGCAAACAACCCGATTCTATATATGTGTGTGTATATATTATATATATATATATATATATATATATATATATATATATATATATATATATATATATATATACACACATATATATATACATACACACATATATATATATACATATACACACACACACATTATATATATATATATATATATATATATATATATATATATATATATATATATATATACATACATATATATATATATACATACACACACACATACACATATATATATATATATATATATATATAGTGGGTACGGAAAGTATTCAGACCCTTTTTAAATTTTTCACTCTTTGTTATATTGCAGCCATTTGCTAAAATCATTTAAGTTCATTCTTCCTCATGAATGTACACATAGCACCCCATACTGACAGAAAAACACAGAATTGTTGACATTGTTGCAGATTTATTAAAAAAGAAAAACTGAAATATCACATGGTCCTAAGTATTCAGACCCTTTGCTGTGACACTCATATATTTAACTCAGGTGCTTTCCATTTCTTCTGATCATCCTTGAGATGGTTCTACACCTTCATTTGAGTCCAGCTGTGTTTGATTATACTGATTGGACTTGATTAGGAAAGCCACACACCTGTCTATATAAGACCTTCCAGATCACAATGCATGTCAGAGCAAATGAGAATCATGAGGTCAAAGGAACTGCCTGAAGAGCTCAGAGACAGAATTGTGGCAAGGCACAGATCTGGCCATGGTTACAAAAAGATTTCTGCTGCACTTAAGGTTCCTAAGAGCACAGTGGCCTCCATAATCCTCAAATGGAAGACGTTTGGGACGACCAGAACCCTTCCTAGAGCTGGCCGTCCGGCCAAACTGAGCTATCGGGGGAGAAGAGCCTTGGTGAGAGAGGTAAAGAAGAACCCAAAGATCACTGTGGCTGAGCTCCAGAGATGCAGTCAGGAGATGGGAGAAAGTTGTAGAAAGTCAACCATCACTGCAGCCCTCCACCAGTCGGTGCTTTATGGCAGAGTGGCCCGACGGAAGCCTCTCCTCAGTGTAAGACACATGAAAGCCCGCATGGAGTTTGCTAAAAAAAAACACCTGAAGGACTCCAAGATGGTGAGAAATAAGATTCTCTGGTCTGATGAGACCAAAAAAGAACTTTTTGGCCTTAATTCTAAGCGGTATGTGTGGAGAAAACCAGGCACTGCTCATCACCTGTCCAATACAGTCCCAACAGTGAAGCATGGTGGTGGCAGCATCATGCTGTGGGGGTGTTTTTCAGCTGCAGGGACAGGACGACTGGTTGCAATCGAGGGAAAGATGAATGCGGCCAAGTACAGGGATATCCTGGACAAAAACCTTCTCCAGAGTGCTCTGGACCTCAGACTGGGTCGAAGGTTTACCTTCCAACAAGACAATGACCCTAAGCACACAGCTAAAATAACGAAGGAGTGGCTTCACAACAACTCCGTGACTGTTCTTGAATGGCCCAGCCAGAGCCCTGACTTAAACCCAATTGAGCATCTCTGGAGAGACCTAAAAATGGCTGTCCACCAACGTTTACCATCCAACCTGACAGAACTGGAGAGGATCTGCAAGGAGGAATGGCAGAAGATCCCCAAATCCAGGTGTGAAAGACTTGTTGCATCTTTCCCAAAAAGACTCCTGGCTGTATTAGATCAAAAGGGGGCTTCTACTAAATACTGAGCAAAGGGTCTGAATACTTAGGACCATGTGATATTTCAGTTTTTCTTTTTTAATAAATCGGCAACAATTCTGTGTTTTTCTGTCAGTATGGGGTGCTATGTGTACATTCATCAGGAAGAAGAATGAACCTAAATGATTTTAGCAAATGGCTGCAATATAACAAAGAGTGAAAAATGTAAGGGGGTCTGAATACTTTCCGTACCCACTGTGTGTGTATATATATATATATATATATATATATATATATATATATATATATATATATATATATATATATATATATATATATATATATATACACACACACACATACACACACACACACACACACACACAGTCACACTTTTAAAGATGGCCACAGACTTGATAAATCAGACGTATTTTATTAAGTATAAAATGCAGCGCTGATAACAAAATTAAACGCATATAGTGCAAATCATGTATCCATACTTGCACTGTAAAGTGCAAATATATGTGTGCAAACTCATACGAGTTAAATACAACATTGTATACACTTTACAAAAAAACTGAAAGTGCAAGTATGTGCAAAATTAGGCAAATAAAGTGCATATATATGTACAAGTGTAAAGACGTATACACTTTACCAAAAACTAAGTGTGCAAAATTAGGTAAATAAAGTACAAAAATATAAAGTGCATACGTACAATTAAAAACGTATGAAATTGGAGAACAATTGTCCATCATAAGAGTAATTCGTGATACATCCACCACAGAAGTGCAAAGTGCAGATAAGTCCTCTTGAGTGATCTTAGGTGTGTATGAATATTCTCGTCCGATAATCGATGTGTATGGCCAGCATAAGGCTCGGTTCACACCTATGCAGTTTGTTTTTGACCCTTATCTGCAGTGCTTTTTGCACACGCGTTTTTGTCGCGACTTGCATTTTTTATGCTTTTTGGCCAGATTAAAAAAACGCAAATAGTGGCAAAAACGCACCACATACTTTTTTGCAGCTTCTCCATTGAAGTCTATTAAACCAAAAAAAACAGTTTTGAGTTGAAAAAAAAAATACGCAGCAGCAAAAAAAAAGCATAGATGTGAAAGCATCCCATAGGAAACCATGGTAAATTAACTGTTGTGTGTTTCTGTAAAAAGCACCAAAAACGCATAGGTGTGGACGAGGCCCAAGACGTTTAGTAGCAGCATGCTTTTTTGTATCACCCGTCATAATGGGGTTAAGAAAAGCTAGCAGGGGTTCATTTATAATGTGAAACAGTGAAAGTATCATATATATATATATATATATATATATATATATATATATATATATATATATATATATATATATATATATATATATATACACACACACACACATACACACACACAGAAGTATGATGAATGGGCATTTTAACTACGAGTCAGACATGAAGCTATATGAAGGGTGGAAGGGAGATATAAATCTCTTATATTAACCACTTGCCGATCATCCCACACAGATTTACTGCAGCAGGGTGGCTCGGCTGCGAATAATCACAGATATACATGATTATGTGCACACGGTTTCGCTCTCCGCTGTGATTAGACACAGCAGGAGGCAGACCGTGGGAGGAGCAGGCTCGATCGCCACTGGCCTCCCATGCCTTGACAATACTGACAGGAGAGCCGTCTGGAATGTAAACAATGCAAGACGGCTCTCCTGTCAGAAAGATTCTGTGATTCAGCCAAGCTGAATCACTGATCTCTCTGCCTCTGTTCAATCCTTCCTCAAAACAGTTATAAAGCACATAGGAAACACATTTAACCTCTTGATCACCCCAGTGTTAACCCCTTCCCTGCCAGTGTCATTATACAGTAGCACTGATCACTGTATTAATGTCACCGCTCCCCAAAAAGTGTCACTTATGGCACTTTTCCACTGCAAGTACCGGCTCAGGTCCACCCGGCCCTGCTTGGCTCGGTTTTGTTTTCCACTGCATGGTATGGTGTTGGAACGGTTCAGTACGGTTTGCTTTTCCACTAATAGTAAGTGGGTGGGATAACAACAATTCTCTGACCAATCAGTGGCTAGTAATGACAAACAGTCAAGGCTGCATGCAACAGATTGTGGGATATTGTACCGGTACGGCCCTCTTGGAACCACAACCGAGGTGGTACTGTTTAAACGAGCCGTACTGTTAGGTTCCATGTAGTGGAAAAGCACCGCCGTACCGAACCATTCCAACACCGTACCATGCGGTACCATGCAGTGGAAAAGCACAAACGCGAGCTGAACTGTTCGGTTCCATGCAGTGGAAGAGCGCCATTAGTGTCAGATTTGTCCGCTGCAATGTTGCAGTCGCGATTAAAAAAAAAAAAAAAAAAAAAAAAAAAAAAAAAAACTCTGATCGCCGCCATTACTAAAAATAAATAAAAAGTTCATAAATCTATCCTGTAGTATGTAAACGCTATAACATTTGCGCAAGCCAATTATACGCTTTTTGGGGGAGGGGGGGGGGGTTACCGAAAATATGTAGTAGAATACAAATTGGCCTAAACTGAAAAAAATTGGATTTCTGGAAGAACTTATGGGGGCTGTCCCTGCAGGCATAACCCCTCAGACTATGCTTCAAACAGTTTAGTTGCAAGCTGTGTTCAGAATACAAAAAACCCCATACCTCAAAAGTAGAGGGGCGGGTGCTGCGTCTGTCGAACTTGAGAAAAGGATTTTTACTGTAAGTTCTTACAAAAATCCAGTTCTCTTATCGTTCGACAGACGCAGCTCCTTATCCTTCATGACTCATAGGGATGTCCCAAAGCAGTATAATCATGAGGGGTGGGAAAACAACGCAGAAACAAAACATAAGTCCCCAATGGCTAAACTTAGCCAACCAGGTAACATGGAGCTCAACCAGAAACAACTGGAGCTCACCTGGAAAAACTGAACCCTCAGAGAAACAAAAATAATAATAAAAAAAAAAAAAGTTCTCTTTTAAACTGCAGCCTACAAAACCTTGCAAAGAAGCATCCGCGGATACAAATACATCTACCTTGTAGAATTTTGTGAACGTATGCACAGACGACCAAGTTGTAAACTTGTAGCACCGACGCTTGATGGCGAAAAGCCCAAGAGGCACTCAGCGCTCTCGTAGCATGTGAGCCTTCACTGGGAAAGGAGGAACCTGACCCCTCAGTTAATAGACCTGTACCACCGTCTGCCTGATCCATCTGGAAATGGTCGCAGCAGACACAGGCAGTCCATTACGAGGTCCATCAGTAAAGACAAAAAGCGTACGATTTTCTAAAGGACTCAGTGGTCTCTAAAAACTGATCGGCCGAACCACATCCAACGAATGCAAGGCATACTCCTTAGGATGCTGAGGTTTAGGGCAAAGTGAAGGCAACACAATGTCCTTATTCAGATGAAAATCAGAAACCACCTTAGGAAGGTACAACCGATTAGGTCGAAGTACCACCTCATCCCTGTGTACCACCAGATAAGGTGAGTGGCAAGACAACGCCACTGATTCAGATACTCTGCGAGCAGAAGTGATTGCCACCAAGAAGGCAACGAAATATCCCAAAATTTTTCAAAAGGAGGCTTTTGTTTGAAGAGCAGATCACACCAGATTTAGATCCCACGGAGGTAACGGTGATCGCCTCGAAGGAGCCATATGGTGCACTCCCTGGATAAAAGTCTGGATTAGGACATGCGTGGCTAACGGGTGTTTTGAAAATATATAGCCAAAGCCGAAACTTGGCCTTTGATAGTACCCAAAGCCAACCACTGTTCAACCCCTTTATGCAAAAAAAAAAAAAAAAAAAAAAAAAAAAAAAAAAAAAAAAAAAAAAAGCCAAAACCCAAAAACAAGCGAGGGTGCACCTTCAGCGATTCACACCATTTCAACAGCCATGCCGTTAAAGCCAGCGACTGCAAAGCAGGATGGAAGATCAGACCTTAAGACTGCAGATCTTCCCTGAGAGGAAGTCTCCAAGGGGTGTCGGCGACCAGCCTTACCAGCTCTGCATACCAAGACCGGCGAGGCCAGTTTGGAGACACCAGAATGTTTTCCATCTCTATTCTGCGCAGAAGCCTCGGCAGGCATTTCAATGGGGAAATGCATAAATCAGCCGATACCGACCCCAAGGAGCCACCAGTGTGTCTGTGGCGTCAGCCAGAGGCTCTTGAGACCTGGCTACTCTTCACCTTCTTGTTGAGGCAAACTGATCAACCTCGGGCATCCCCCACCGAACACACAGGAGACGGAACACCTCTGGGTGTAGGGACCACTCCCCTTGATTCAACACCTGACGACTCAGGTTATCCGCCTGCCAGTTCTCCACACCTGGAATGTGTAAAGCAGAGGGGGCTGGAACAAAGCTTTTTGCCCAGGCCAGAATCTCGGCCACCTCCTTGTCTGCCAAGACACTTTTAATGCCCGCCTGGTGATTGATGTAAGCCACAGACGTGCCGTTGTCTGATTGATTCCGCACCGGACAACTTTGCAGACGGGTCATCCAATGACTCAGACAAAACTTTATCGCTATAAGCTCCATTTGTCGACCCTGGGCACAGAGCTTCCTCAGCACCCCGCCCCAGCCCAACAAGCTGGCGTCCGTGGTTACCACCTTCCAAAACAACCGAAGGAAGGACTTGCCCTGGCACATTGCTGGAGACTGAATACACTACAACAGAGCAGATTTGGTGTTGTGGCTCAACCGAATCAAAGAATCCAAGGACTTTGCAAAGGGAGATTCTTGTGAAATGGAACAAGGATCCAAAGACCTGGTATGGGACTAAGCAAACGGAACTGCCTCGAAGGTTGATACCATCAGACCCAAGGATCACATGCAAACTCGTAGAGAGGACAGATGGTTGTCCAATAACTGAATCGCCCCCTGCGACTTTTTACAGCTTGTCCGGGTGAAGAAAAACCCTTGCCAAGGCTGAATCCCGAGTCAAGCCCAGATAATCCAGTCTCAGAACCGGAGTCAGCGCGGATTTCTTGAAAATGATGTTCCAACCAAACTCCTGCAGAGTTCTGATAGTCAGATCCCCCATCAAGGCTGAATGAGAGTCCGCTCTCAACAGATCGTCCATGTACCCCAGTCCTGCAATCCCCCGCCGGCACAGCAGTGCTACTACCTTGGTAAACACTCTGGGAGCAGAGGCGAGACCAAAGGTTAACGTCACAAATTGATAATGCTCCTCTGCCGCAAGACGAAGAAACCGCTGGTGTCAATCTACATGGGGATGTGTAGATATGCATCCTTGATATCTATGGAGGCTAAGAAATCTCCCTGATGCAGAGACGCTACCACAGTGCAGACGGACTCCATCCGAAACCTCTGTACCCGCACAAAGTGGTTCAGGGCCTTGAGATCCAGGATGGGACGCACCTTGCCTTCCTTCCTGGGCACGGTGAACAGGTTTTAATAAAACCCTTGAGCGGGCACCGACCAAATCACTCCCCGCGACAGCAAGTCGTGTATCGCCCCTCGCAAGTCCCTTAACCGGACTGGGGATAATTGAAGGTTGGACGGGAAGAACCTGTCCGACGGACACGACCGGAATTCGATCTTGGAACCTAATCGGAGCAGTTTGTGAACCCATTTGTCCTGAATCAAGGAGGTCCAGGGTTCCTGAAAGAATTGAAGGCATCCCCCCCACTCCAGACTCGGGTGAGGGTGCCCCTTCATGCAGCTGAGGATTTGTCTGCAGGTCCAGATTGGCTGAACTAAGATTTTCCTGACCATGGCTTCTTGGAACCCCCAGAAGATCTAAACAATTTACCTTTCTCTTGTGACACGGGGGCACGAAAAAGACGCCTAGTACGCAGCGCCTTGCTCTTAGAGGATTGGGGTAGATTAGTGCTCTTACCGTTGATCAACTCGTCCAGAGAGGACCCAAACAGCTTCTTCCATACAAAAGGAAAATCAGTCTCAGCCGACCAGCATTTCAGCCATACCATGCGCCTAATAGCAATCTCCACTGCCGATTTCCTGGCCACCAATAAAGCTGAGTCCAGGGACATATCACACACGAACACCAGTGCTTGGGTCAACTGGGCTATGAGTTCCAGTACCGCAGGGGGAAGCTGTGCCGTTTCAAAGTTACTTTTCAGTAATTCACCCATTCAGTAGCAGTCTGCGCTACTAAAACATTCACAAAAGGTAACCTTTAAGCTGTTACCTGCTACCACATGTAAATGGCGGGACAAGGATTCCACCAGTCTATCCACGGGATCCGGAAGAGTAGGAGACTCTTCCACCGGTACCAGAGTCGCTTTATTTAACCTGGTCACGGGAGAATCCACTTTCGGTAGTACAGTCCACCTATTGGACACCGCCTCCGCAAAAGGGTAACGGCATGCAAAACGCTTATGCACCACCAACATGTGCTTAGTGTGTCACCACTGTTCATCCACAATAGTGTGAAACAAGTCAGGACAAGGAAATACCTTGCCTGATTTATGAGATTTGCGGGATTTGCGGGAGCCGAAAGACACCTGCGTATCTGATGCTGTGGGTTCATCAGCCAATTTCAGGGTTTCCCACACAGAAACCATCAGGGCTTCCACCAATGCGCGTTGCCACGCGGCAGCTGAGGAAGACAGGTCCTCTTCACGTCAGAATATGAAGACACCGACCCCTCAAAGACCCTGAAGACCCTGCCGATGGAGGTGAGGGCGGAGGGCGTTTGCAGCTGGCAGCACCAGAGATGACAAAAAACACTTGACATCAGGCTTTGTAAAAAAAAAAAAAAAAAAACCTGCAATTTCTGGCTGCGACTGTGAACCAGAGGGTCCCGCAGTCGCTTCTAGGGGGTCTGCAAGTGAATTTTTATCCTGGGACTCCACTGCTCAAATAAAAAAAAAAATGATGTGTAATGTCCCTTTAAGACCGTAAAAAACGCACCGCTATTACTGCAGATTCACAATACCTTAGAATTATGGAATATTAGAGCAGAAGAGGAAAAAACCCACAGGGAAACCCAGGAACGTCCCAGACCACAGAGAAGCATCCAGCCTAATCAGTGTAAAAACCAAACTAACGCTGTCTGCACAGGAAGAAGCTCTGCCTCTATCATTATAAAGCCATGCCGCATGCCTGTCCATCCCACGGACCTCAAGAAAATGGCCACTCATACAGTCTCAATGGGGAATTATGGAAAATGGCTGCACATGCAAACTAATGGACCCACCCAGGACAAACCACCCCCCTCAAATAAGCACCATAACGGCCCCATTATTACTGCCCCCCCCCCCCCAATCGGGGCACTGTCGTGGCGAGGTCTAGTTCTGGACTATAACCTGCACACGCTCGCTGGCCAGGCTGGGAGACCTTAAGGATCTAGACTCTTCAGTGCAAAACCGCCGCTCCCTCCTACCCACAATAGGCAGCGGTCACCGATCCCCGCTGGGCACCCGCGATTCATCCCTGCTGAGAACATCGGACAGCTGTAGTAAACACAGCAGACTATTCCCTCTAAAATGATCACAGAGAGCCTGTGATCCTCCTTTATAGGAAAACAAGTCTGATCATTTCACAAGTCCAGCATTTTTTCTGGCTCTGAGGAAGGGGGCTCGCCCCTGAAACGCGTCAGCCTAGCCACAGCAGCCCCATGCGACTATCTGTATTTGTCACTATTGGGACCTGGCTACCTTGGAGACTGTATATGCTATTCTTGATGTGTGTTGTACCACACCAGTCTTGTGAATATATTGTACACCTTTTAATATTTTAATAAAAGTTTTTATGGTAATGCACTAGGTCGGTGCGCCCCTCTTTTCTTTTTTGTCTTTTCTACCAGTGGTTCTGGATACCCTTGATCCTGAAGGGGGCAGCAAGACCAAACAGCTCTCTTTACATCTGAGTTTGTAGTGCACCTCTTCCTACTCCATCAGACAGCACTTAAGCGCAGGAGGTTTTGTTTTTACTTGAATACATTTCACAAGTCCCCCTCCCCCCCCAATAGTTAAACACTTCCCTAGGCTCACATTTAACCCTTTAATACCCCTAAGTTAACCCATTCTCTGCCAATGTCATTATTACAGTAACAGTGCATACCAATTACTGCTGTAATGTCACTGGTTCCCCCCCCCCAAAGTGTCAAAAATGTCAGTTAGGGGTCTGATCTGTCCACCACAGTCCCGCATGTCACCCCTGACAGACGCTCGCTGACGAAATGCGTAGGGACTGGGAACGTATTACGTAACTTTCGGTTATTGGAATGCAGGTGGAACGCGGAATGGCGTCCCCTGCATGCAACCGAGTTTTCAGCTCAGGCAGCCGGCTGAATGAAGGATTTTATAACTGTTATAATTAACTTATAAGTTACGTTTTTAGTAAATGAATATTTTTAACCTTCTACACCATGAGAAGCTTCTTTATCTCCCTTTTCTACCTAAATGAAAAACTTTATTGATCGCTGGCCTTGAGGGGAATTCTAAGGATAATCGTTTACTATTTGATCTGGTACCTATTTTGACTACCTGTAATGGGGGTCAAATTTATCTGGTAAACGGTGTGTGCATGGGGATATCGGTGGACAACACATTTTCTTCATAAGCACGGGTGGTTGATCCATTGTTATTTAAAGGAGAAGTTGCCATTTATCACATATGGACTTTTTTCAAATTTTTTCACATAGATCACTTTTTTGTATGGTGAATTGATATTTAAAGGAGACGTTTATGTATATATATGAATTTATATATTTTTTAAATATTTATTTTTGTGTGTGCCAATCATTAAATTTAGAGCACGGTCCTTATACCTTTGTTCATACTTTGAGCCCCTGCTCGTCTGATGTGCTGCTCAATAATCACTATTTATATTCACTAATATTTAATATTTATTAATATTCTTTTTCACTAATTTATTTATTAATATTCTTTTTTCACTTTTCATTGATTATCCTGTGCTCAATTGCATAAGTGTTAATGCACTAATTTTTTTAAAGGACCTTACGGTAAGACAAAAATCCAGTTTTCTCTTTTGTTCATTGACTGACAGCGCCATCTCTTCTTGACCTGTGGGACGTCCCAAAGCAGTGTCAACACGAGGGGTGGGAAGAACCCAGATATATATATATATATATATATATATATAATTATACATACACACAGTGCTTTGCGAAAGTATTCGCCCCCCTTGAACTTTGACCTTTTGGCACATTTCAGGCTTCAAAGATATAAAACTAACTTTTTTTAAAGAATCAACAACAAGTGGGACACAATCATGAAGTGGAACGAAATTTATTGGATATTTCAAACTTTAACAAATAAAAACCTGAAAAATTGGGCGTGCAAAATTATTCAGCCCCCTTAAGTTAATACTTTGTAGCACCACCTTTTGCTGCGATTACAGCTGTAAGTTGCTTGGGGTATGTCTCTATCAGTTTTGCACATCGAGAGACTGAAATTTTTGCCCATTCCTCCTTGCAAAACAGCTCGAGCTCAGTGAAGTTGGATGGAGAGCGTTTGTGAACAGCAGTTTTCAGTTCTTTTCACAGATTCTCAATTGGATTCAGGTCTGGACTTTGACTTAACCATTCTAACACCTGGATATGTTTGTGAACCATTCCATTGTAGATTTTGCTTTAGGTTTTGGATCATTGTCTTGTTGGAAGACAAATCTCCGTCCCAGTCTCAGGTCTTTTGCAGACTCCATCAGGTTTTCTTCCAGAATGGTCCTGTATTTGGCTCCATCCATCTTCCCATCAATTTTAACCATCTTCCCTGTCCCTGCTGAAGAAAAGCAGGCCCAAACCATGATGCTGACACCACCATGTTTGACAGTGGGGATGGTGTGTTCAGGGTGATGAGCTGTTTTGCTTTTACGCCAAACATAACGTTTTGCATTGTTGCCAAAAAGTTTGATTTTGGTTTCATCTGACCAGAGCACCTTCTTCCACATGTTTGGTGTGTCTCCCAGGTGGCTTGTGGCAAACTTTAAACGACACTTTTTATGGATATATCTTTAAGAAATTGCTTTCTTCTTGCCACTCTTCCACAAAGGCCAGATTTGTGCAGTATACGACTGATTGTTGTCCTATGGACAGAGTCTCCCACCTCAGCTGTAGATCTCTGCAGTTCATCCAGAGTGATTATGGGCCTCTTGGCTGCATCTCTGATCAGTCTTCTCCTTGTAGGAGCTGAAAGTTTAGAGGGACGGCCAGGTCTTCATAGATTTGCAGAGGCCTGATACTCCTTCCATTTCAATATTATCGCTTGCACAGTGCTCCTTCGGATGTTTAAAGCTTGGGAAATCTTTTTGTATCCAAATCCGGCTTTAAACTTCTCCACAACAGTATCTCGGACCTGCCTGGTGTGTTCCTTGTTCTTCATGATGCTCTCTGCGCTTTAAATGGACCTCTGAGACTATCAGAGTGCAGGTGCATTTATACATAGGCTTGATTACACACAGGTGGATTCTATTTATCATCATTAGTCATTTAGGTCAACATTGGATCATTAAGTCCCCGTTCACACTAAGGCGACCTGTGAGGCGGTCGCCTTCCATAGGGAAGCTGCGGACCCGTTCTAATAGGACCGCTCCGACTTAGAAAAAGGGTCCGGAGCTTCTTTGGGGGCGACCCGGAGGCGACTGCCATAGACTTCAATGTTATGAGGTCGCGGCACGCTGCTCGCACCGCGACCTCGGAGGTCGCCCCCCGAAGTCGGATCGCCCCTGTGTGAACGGGGCCTCAGAGATCCTCACTGAACTTCTGGAGAGTTTGCTGCACTGAAAGTAAAGGGGCTGAATAATTTTGCACGGCCAATTTTTCAGTTTTTTTTTTTTATCTGTTAACAAAGTTTGAAATATCCAATAAATTTCGTTCCACTTCATGATTGTGTCCCACTTGTTGATTCTTCACAAAAAAAAAAATCACAGTTTTATATCCATGTTTGAAGCCTGAAATGTGGCAAAAGGTCGCAAAGTTCAAGGGGGCCGAATACATTCGCAAGGCACTGTATATACATATATACATCTACATACACATATATAAAAAAATACACCCTCAAAGAAGACGAATCCTCTCTAATAGCGGCCTGCAAATTCTTACAGCCAAAAGGAGGCATCCGCAGATGCCAACACATCTACCTTATAAAAATGTTGTAAAAATGTGCGTGGACGACCAGGTGGCCGCCTTGCAAACCTGCACCACTGACGCCTGAGGACGAAAGTCCCAAGAGGCACTAAGCACCTATTTAAAATGCGCCATAACAGGGCAGGAGGATCCTGACCCTTAATGGAATAGACCTGCAGCCTATCCATCTGGAAATGGTCGCAGCAGGCGTGGCCAGCCCCTAACAGAATCCATCCGTTAGGACAAATAGGGAATCTGATTTTTGGAATGACTGAGTAATCGCCAGGTACAACCTGACTGCCCGAGCCACATCCAAAGAATGCAAGGCAAGCTCTTTAGGGTGCTTAGACTTATGTAAAATTAAACCAGAAACAACTTTAGGAAGGTGCGACTGGCAGAGCCGAAGCATCACTATCGTTGTGAACCACTAAGTAAGGTGAACGACAAGACAAGCTGCCAGCTCTGACACCCTAGGTGCAGAAGAAAAAGCCACCAAGAAGACTAACTTCTAGGACATGCAAGCAAAGGAATCTCATGAATATTTTCCAAATTTACAGACGAACCGACAGCACCAAGTGGGAGATCCCACGAGGGCAATGGAGACCGCACTGGGGGAGCCAATTGGAGAGCCCCCCGAACAAAGGTGCGAACCACAGAAAACATAGCCATGGTCGAACCTGGCCCTCGGTGGTACCCAGCTCGTTGGAGAAAAGCCAAACTCTGAGTCACCAAAAAGCAGTGGTGAACCCCAAGAGATTCACATCCGCAAAGTACGCTCTTCAAACATGATGGTAAATCTACTTAGAAGTAGATTTACTAGCTTACAGCAGCGTGGAAATCCCAGATTCAGACAACCCCCCAGCCTTCAGCACCTGGCTTCCGACAGCCAAGCGGTTAAAGCCAGCAACTGTAAAGCAAGATGGAAGATTGGCCCTTGAGCCAACAGGTCTCCTCTAAGAGGAAGTTTTCAAGGAGCATTGGCGATCAACTTTATCAGATCTGCGTACCAAGAATGACGAGGCCAGTCTGGAGCCACTAGCATGGCCGTAATCCCTTCTGCCACAAGCCTACGCAGGAGCCAAGAAGTTCTATTAGAGGAAAGACGTATATCAGAAGATACTGGACCCAAAGGAGCCACCAGTGTGTCTGTAGCGTCGGGCAGAGGATACCGAGCCCGTGCCACAAACCCAAGCACCTTCCTGTTGAGACAAGAGGCCGACAGGCCAACCTCGCGAGATGCCCACAGCAGAGACAACTGATGAAACATCTCTGGAGGAAATGTTCAGTATATCGATCAGTAGCCTGGATTCTTCCAGAGTCCATACCCGCTAAGCACATTCCGTGCCAAACGCCATCCCACTCGGACAGGCTGGCATCCGTGGTGACCACCATCCAGGACAGGGGAAGGAAGATTTACCCTGTCGTTGAGTCAGAGGGAAGCAACCGAATCAGGGACCCTCTTGTACCCCGGCTCAACAGGATCATATTGTATAGAAACTGGATTCTTGCCCCACATGGCAAGAATCTCTTTGCAGAGGTCCTGTGTGGACAGGTTTTTGAAACTCGTCCCATGGGAGGAGCACCCTGGCTGAGGTTGAGTCCAGAACAGACCCAGATAGTCCAACTAGGTGGACGGAAACAGAGCCAATACCTGGAAATTTTATTTTCCAACCGAACTGTTGCAGAGTCAACACAGTAATCCCCAGGTTGTCCTTCAGAGAAGTCAGAAACTCTGCTCGCAGAAGATCATCCAGGTACTCCAGTATTGCAATTCCCCGCTGGCACAACAATGCCAACACTTGTGAAAACCAGGAGGGTTGAGGTGAGACCACTTGATAATGCTCCTTGCCCACAGCAAGGAGGAAGCGGGGATGACCGACATATCAGAATATGAAGGTAAGTGTCCTTACTCTCAATATAGGCCAGACGATCCCCCTGATGTATAAATGGACTCCATTTGAAACATCTGTACTCGAGAATTTCAGAGCTTGCGGTCCAAGATTGCACCAACCTCGCTTTCCTTCCTGAGACCTGCAAACATGAAACAAACTTTCAGAGATCTGAGACTGAAACAATCACCCCCTTGAACTAGCAAGTCTTGCACCGCCCCGAAGAGAACTCGCAGGCGGTCTGGGGATAAACGCAGGTTGGAAGGAAAAAATCCCTCTCTCTGGAGGAGAAGACCGAAAACTTGTCTGGTAACTGGACCAATTTAGCTTGTGGACCCATTTGTCTTGAATCAGGGAGATCCACAGATCTGGAAACAAAGACGTCCTCCTCCACCCCAGATATGGGTGAGAGCGCCCCTTCAGGCAGAAGGGGCATTTGTCTGCAGGTCTGGAAGGACCCGCTCTCGGCATACCAGACCAGATCTTCATGGAACCTCCGGAGGAGGTCTTTCCAGGGAGGCTCCAAACAGATGATTCCCCACAAAGGGAAGATCACATAAGGCTATCTGGAAAGTTTGGTCCACAGACCAGCATTTTAGCCATATCATGCGTCGAAGGATCACAGGCTAACTGCAGCCCCTGGACCAACTAGTCTACCAGCTCTGCAAAAGCAGGAGGAATCTCTTCCCCCTCCAGATGCTTGCGCAAAGGCTTTGCCCAGTCGGGAAAGTCAGGAACACCATGCTATGATTAACACCGGCCTAAGGACCGAACCGGCCACAGAAAAAAAAAAAAACATGTGATGGACCAAAGTCTTGCTCTCCTGTCAAAAGGATCTTTTAAAAACCGGAGACTCCTCCACCGGAAATAGGGCAGAATTATTCAGCTTGGAAACCTGAGAGTCCACCACAGGTGGGACTTCCTATTGTACTCAGAGACTCCTCAAGAGATGCCATCTATCGAAACGCTTAGGCACCGCCATATTGCTCCCCACCCCCCCCCCCCCCAGCCAAATAACCACCACAGGGAGCCCAGAGGACATCCCTGCCCCAGTTACTAACCTCCAGGGGACTGGGAACTGCTCAAGGACCCCCGTGTGCGATTTGGACAGCCCAGTCAGTAACACCATGTGTCCAGGAAAATAAATCGATTTCCTGTGAAGCAAATAATCCACGTACCCTTGAATAGACAGCCCCTGCATCCTTCAGAAGCTCAGAATTGGGCCCTAGACCCACCGCCGCTAAGGACAGACCGAACAGAAGGGCCACAAATTTAAAATCGTACTCTGCCCAGAGAATGTCGGGTGCGGAGGAAAGATTGGGAAATGCAGATAAGCATTTCCCGATGCCAGGAAATTATTTTGCTGAGAGATAGGAGATGATCGAGAGCCAGCAAAAAAAAAGTAACAATGATTTCTCTTCGGCACAACTGTCCAAAGTTAGGCAACAAATACATGAAGCTTCCAAATGCAGCTTCCACCCCCAAGTGGCAACCAAGAGAAGGACAGTTCACTAGGCAGGTAGGAACCCTTTAATAAGGTTGCACTCCTTATATGGGTACCAGAAGGCTACCTGTGAACTCATTCGCACCTCAGGATCAATCACAGCGGCCAATGTCTCGCAGGAACTTCGGGGACTGGACTCTGGACCTGTTCAGCACCCTACCGGAAGCACCTTGTCAACTGCTACTGTGTAGGGTTCCATGCACACAGGGTCCAGTGCAGGCTGGTCATATTACAGGTAATCTCCATGTCACGTCCTCTTCCAGCGATGCAGAGACGCATACCAATCTTTAACAAATTTAAAACTATGATAAACGGATCTGGATAGCACTAATCTCCTGATCCCTGCTTAAATTGTTCAAGAATCTGGTAACATTTTGCAGGGAGCTACATAGTAATAACCAACACCTTCAGACACTGGTGAAAAAACTGAGGTACTTCCTGTTTGGTAGAGGACTTACTGTCTTTTTGCCAGTGTCCAATTACCCATATGTGGCACATAAGCCTAGGAGTAAGGAAAATGGCGGCTGTGTGCTCTGATGTACGATAAATTATATCATATGCTCGTGAAAATTCATGGTAAGGCACGTCGCACAGAAATTAGAATTTTCAAACCTGTGAAAATGATCAGTGTCATTCTAATTTGCGTCCACAGAAACAAACTTGATCTTCTCTAATTTCTTATGCCAAACAGCTCACACAAACATGTTAACTGGGTGGAACATCAGAAGGGCAAAAAGCTCTGATAAATTAAAAATTACTACATTTTGGATTTTACATTTCTGCTACATTTTTAAATCAAAAAGGCAATTTGTAATTTTCCTATTTCTCTCAAAATATATTTAAAAAAATGCACCCAAAACTGTTAACAAATTTAAGTCCCATCTGTCCTCAAAAACTGGTGTATAATACATTAGGGTCGACTACAAAATCTAAACACATAAGTGCATAATGAAACCACCTACAAAGATAAACACTCTCGGACTCGAGCAAAAAAAAGGCTCTGGAGCAAACTGTATACCAGAAAGTAATGCTTCTCTTCTGGATAGATTCCTTATTTCTTGTGTCAAGTACACCCAACTTGCAACCTGTGCAGATTTCATTGCCATAGTTCTAACACTAAGCAGATATGCGAATCAGCTGACATTTAACACAAAGAGGTTTGTCTCCATGTACTAGGGATGAATAATCCGACAGAATAATTTGATACCTGTAATGCTAATAGCTCTAAATAAAGTTGCCAATAATTACCTATAGAAAGCATTCGCCACATCACAGGTGGATTTGAGAAACAGGCAAACACGTCATCCGTACAAGTAAAGTTTGTGAGCAGAGGAGAAAGGATGATCTGGCCACGGCATGGGCCCCACATGTATACTTGTCCACTCTGCGACTTGGCAGCAGAGGTATGAGAGGAGTGACAAGCTGCAATCTCCACAATGCTGCATTTGACAGAAAAACAGTATTAGTCATTGCATATAACCACAGCTATTGAAGTGCTTTAGATATCAAGTCATGTATTTGGGTCCAAGAATTGGAGAACTGCTCAGGAAAAGGTGAAGAGTACTGTGTGGTATGGTGCATAAGAAACTTCACTATGGAGAAAAAAAAAAAAAAAAAACACACACACACAAAACCTAATATAGCAGACACAGCAGAGAGGAAAGCACAGCATTTCTGGTTATCTGAAACCACATAGGGTCTTTTATTCCATAGGAGTAATACAGGGGTAATTTTTTCAGATATTTTTTTTAGAACACCCTGGCCCCTATTAGAAAAAATGTAAAGAGAATTAAATAAGCCACGTGAGATTAAATTAGTTCTCCCTTAAGCCTCACCACACACCGGTCTATAGTCGAAAGACATCGGCAGTTTAAAAAAAAAAAAATGGCCAACGTTCGGCCGATTTCCAGCATGCATATCTGACAGAAAACCAGCAGTCAACCAACTCCTAATCAGCACTCTCAGCCAATGGCAGAGGTCGCTGATCCATTTTCTGGCGGGAGGGGCTGTCCCCATTAGAACACAACAGCTCACCAGTGGAGATCGCTGAACTAAGCCTCCGGCCAAAGAGGAGTTTTTTTCGTTCAACCTGCGGGGTTGCACAAAAAAAACAAAAAAAAAAAAAATTGCAGGTTTAGGAGATATTAAATTTTTCTTATTATAGGCTTACCTGTAGGTAAAAAAAGCGATGATACTTCTGCTTTAAGGCCCTTTCACAAGAGCCGGATCAGGTATTCTCAGCAGGGAATCTGTCCATAAAGCCCCTTCTGAACCGCCTACCTCCAATACGATTTGGCAAAAAATAAAAGTAATCTGTTCCCCTCTGACCTGCTCAGCTCTATAGGCAGTCTAATGTAAACGGACCAGCTGTCCATTTACACTCAACTGCCCTCCGATCTGATCTGGCCAGAGGGGAACAGAACAGATTACCTTCTTTGCCAGATCGTATTGGAGGTAGGCGGGTATAAATGGACACAAGTCCATGTACATCCGCCGCTCCATAGAAAATGGAGGGTCTGATGGGGTCCACCTAAAAAAATGGACAGGTGGACCCTGTCGGACCGCTCCTGTGAAAGAGGCCTAAGTGAAATCAAATTCCTAACTTGAAAGCTAGGGGGTCAGTGACTGAAAGGATCAAATACTGAAATACTAGAAGCCAGTTAAGTAGCATTTTCAGGAGAGGTCAGCAGCAGCCTCCATATTTCACTTAGTATACACCTTACAAAACCTAGTAGTGCTTTTAAACCACTTGCTGACACACCTACATACACTCAAAAACACACAAACACTAAGGTATAGCCCTGAGTAAGAGTAATAGTTCTACACTGAACCTGCAAAGGCTGCTAAAGCGTCGTCTACAAAAAATTTTAGGTAACAGTTAGTAGCTATTTCTCTGGTGCATGCAATTTTGAATCTTGACATTTGGGATTTACTCAATGCCACATCAACTTTTATATTTTACCAAACAATTAAGTGTTTTATTGTATTTGTGTGCGCTCAAATTAATTTTCTTTTTTTTTTTCCTGAAAATCTGTGTTTAATAGCTGCACAAATATTAACACTACATATTAACACACGCGTAAAACTTTACACAAAACATCCGGCGCTCCTCTACACAATATGACAATTCGTCCATGGATAAACACAGAGTCTGCGGTATAACATCAATTATAGCAATAGTAGATGAATGGTAGAGGGGTGGATGAAAAAAAAAAAAAATAAATAAATGGTGGAATGTGGTTCATCTCCGCTGACAGGCATGCAGCAGGGGCTCCAAAGCTCCAGCAGGTAGTATGGGGAGATGGCAGCATCTCCAGCTGCACTGTGAAGAGGACAGCTATCAGAAGGGGATGAGCATAACACGTTCCTCAAGGAATACGGCTTTTTCAAATGCAAAGGGAAAGCCAGAAGCAAAAAGTTTAAATGGCCAGTGGGGTGGGCAAGGGGGAGGATTTGCTGCGTTATGTCACATCTGCTGGGTTACTATCCACTGGTGGGATTGGTGATTTTTGACACGCAAGTGTGCGGCTTTCAATAAAGGTGTTTTTTGCTTGGTATTAACCTCAACTGCCTTTTTGCTATTGGCTGTACAAATTGCATGACAAAAAATAGAAAAAAAATTCTAACAGCCACGTCTATTCTCTAGGGCCTTTGCTTTCAGAAAATATGTTTGGAGCGTCAGTCATTTTCTAGGAAAAAATGTTGAGCAAGTTGGAGATTGTATGGGGAGAAAATGGCCAAGCAAAAAATATAAAGTATAATGGCACCTTCCCCTATAAAGGTAATAGTAGAAGCAATAGGTCCAGATATGCCAGGAAAATGTAGGAAAAGGGAAACCAGCATATCTGGGAGATGGGGATTTAAATGTGCCTATCAAACACCTTAAATTGTATAAAGAGTGGTTTAGTAAAAAAATATCAAAAATGTTATAGTATATGTATCAAAGGAATCATATCATATTTGTATTACAAACATATAGATAATCGCAAAAGTCTTTACAATACAGTTGTCCCAGAAGGGCAATACATAAATGAGTCCATTGCTGGATCCACAGATTTCGCTGAAGATGCTTCATCAGGGTCCAGCAAGTTTTAATTCACAATAGGGCTCTTTCACACGGTCCGCCTCCGTAGGCGGATCCGTGCTGCTCAGCGGGGATGAGCCGGCGGATGACAGCTCCGTCTCCGCTTGCGTTGCGGAGAGGGAGGTGTCACAGCCCCCGCTGCTCTCTATGGGTAATCGGATGAGAGCGGACCGCCTGTCTGCTCTCATCCGATCCCATCCGATCCGATCCCCAGGATGGATGGAAAATAGGGTTTCCATCTGTCCGTATTTCACGGACAGGATCGGATGCGGATGGCAGCGGACATGTCACCGCTGGCATCCGCTGCTCCATAGGGCTGAATGGGGCATCCGATCAGATCCGCCTAAAAAAACTGACAGGGGGATCTGATCGGACCGCCCGTGTGAAAGAGCCCTTAGAGTTATACAATGATATCAAATCCTTTATTTGTATCTACAAAAAAGAGATGCATTTCCATGTCCTTTTGAACTCTAATCGTCCCAATAGCCACCGACTCACTGACATACAGACAGGCTATCCTCTCCATTGCCTTGACAGCGGGAGTGATTCCTGGTCCAGTATTGACATTTAGCTCTTTTGGCTACCATCAGCACTGGGGCTTTCCAGGTGCTTTTTTTTTTAAATTGATGGATGTTTTGACCTCGTTTGGACCCAAAATCTTTCATGATACAGGCCCTTTTCTCCTAAGGTTGTATCAATCTTTGTAATTTAAAAACTATGGGGATCCGTGGCGATTAATTCCGATTTTAATCTAGGACTAACTAATGTTGTCCATTGCACATAGCATCTCTTTTTTGCAGATACAAATAAAGGATTTGATATCATTGTATAACTCTATTGTGAATTAAAAATTGCTGGACCCTGATGAAGCATCTTCAGCGAAACGCGTTGATCCAGCAATAGACTCATTAATGTATTGCCCTTCTGGGACAACTGTATTGTAAAGACTTTTGCGATTATCTATATGTTTGTAATACAAATATGATACGATTCCTTTGATACATATAACAACATTTTTGATATTTTTTACTAAACGACTCTTTATACAATTTAAGGTGTTTGATAGGCACATTTAAATCCCCATCTCCCAGATATGCTGGTTTCCCTTTCCTCTATGTCCAGTCCCTTTTTCCTACATTTCCCTGGCATATCTGGACCTATTGCTTCTACTATTACCCTGGATAGCAAGTGGTCATTACATGAAAAGTAAAAAAAAAATAAAATAAAAAAGAGGACTGAAACCTTACCGCTCATTTGTTGGTACATACACTGGAGAGAGCTGGTTGCTTTTGTTTCCAATGCCCAGTTGCCCATTCATGTTTGCTCCCCAGGAGTAGAGATAACCCTGATCTGTCAGGCCCATAGTGTGGCTATAGCCACATACAATCTGCAAAAACAAATAAAGTTTATTCTCCAGAAGGAGTCTATGGATAAGAAGCAGTATTCATAGATCTAGAATAACTAAGCCTTCATCTGTTCAACAAGCACTAATAAAATGGTATATGACATTTTCTTTTGCATTAGTCACCAAATCCCGCTGATGTAGCCAAGTAGGATCAGAAGATCTCTTCCACAGGCACCAACAGCCGCCGTATCCCTGGCCAACCCATCACTAAACAAATCCATGTACAGTATCTCACAAAAGAGAGTACAACCCTCACATTTTTGTAAATATTTTATTATATCCTCATGTGACAACACTGAAGAAATGGCACTTTGCTACAATGTAAAGTAGTGAGTGTACAGCTTGTATAACAAAGTAAAATCTGCTGTCCCATCAAAATAACTCAAACACACAGCCATTCATGTCTAAACCGCTGGCAACAAAAGTGAGTACACCCCTAAGTGAACATGTCCAAATTGGGCCCAATTAGCCATTTTCCCTCCCCGGTTTCATATGACTTGTTAGTGTTCAAGGTCTCAGGTGTGAATGGGGAGCAGGTGTGTTAAATTTGGTGTTATCGCTCTCACTCTCTCATACTGGTTACTGGAAGATCAACATGGCACCTCATGGCAAAGAGCTCTGAGGATCTAGAATTGTTGCTCTACATAAAGATGGCCTAGGCTATAAGAAGACTACCAAGACCCTAAAACTGAGCTGCAGCATGGTGGCCAAGACCATACAGCGGTTTAACAGGACAGGTTCCACTCAGAACAGGCCTCACCATGGTCGACGAAAGCAGTTGAGTGCACGTGCTCCACGTTCTATCCAGAGGTTGTCTTTGGGAAATAGACGTAAGAGTGCTGCCAGCATTGCTGCAGAGGTTGGAGGGGTCAGCCTGTCAGTGCTCAGACCATACGCCTCACACTGCAACAAATTGGTCTGCATGGCTGTGGTCCCAGAAGGAAGCCTCTTCTAAAGATGATGCACAAGAAAGCCCACAAACAGTTTGCTGAAGACAAGCAGACTAAGGACATGGATTACTGGAACCATGTCCTGTGGTGTGATGTGACCAAGATAAACTTATTTGGTTAAGATGGTGTCAAGCGTGTGTAGCAGCAACCAGGCGAGGAGCACAAAGACAAGTGTATCTTGCCTACAGTCAAGCATGGTGGTGGGAGTGTCATGGTCTGGGGCTGCATGAGTGCTACCAGCACTGGGAGCTACTGTTCGTTGAGGGAACTATGAATGCCAACACGTACTGTGACATACTGAAGCAGAGCAGGAGCCCCCCCCCCCCTTCGGAGACTGGGCCGCAGAGCAGTATTCCAACACGATAATGACCTCACACACACCTCCAAGACGACCACTGCCTTGCTAAAGAAGCTGAGGGTAAAGGTGATGGACTGGCCAAGCATGTCTCCAGACCTAAACCCTATTGAGCATCTGTGGGGCATCCTCAAATGGAAGGTGGAGGAGCACAAAGTCTCTAACATCTACCAGCTCCATGATGTCGTCATGGAGGAGTTGAAGAGGACTCCATGCCCAAGAGGGTTAAAGCAGTACTGGAAACCAATGATGGCCACACAAAATATTTACACTTTGGGCCCAATTTGGACATTTTAACTGAGGGGTGTACTCCCTTTTGTTGCCAGCGGTGTAGACCATAATGGCTGCGTGTTGAGTTATTTTGAGGGGACAGCAAATTTACACTGTTATACAAGCTGTACACTCACTACTTTACATTGTAGCAAAGTGTCATTTCTTCAGTGTTGTCACATGAAAAGATAATAAAATATTTACAAAAATGTAGAGGGTGTACTAACTTTTGTGAGATACTGTATATCTGAAAAAAATTTTCCCACTCCTGTGAGATATGCTGGCACAGAGGGTGTCGGGCTGCACACATACATGTGTGTAAAAAACATGCAAAGAAATAACCTAGATCAAGGAGGAAAGGAAGGCTTTCTTCAGCTTCCTGCCTGCCCAAGCAAAAAGCAGATGGATTCCAGAAAATAGCTGCTACATGAATAATCTGCCCTTACTCAAGATGGCCATGGCTAGAAATACTTGAGAAATTACTTTGAAAAATACCGCTCAACAAAATATAGCAAGGCGGGCAAGGTTGCTTTGAATATCAAAAAATTAAAAATGGTTTTAAGCCCTCACCTATACCCAATGAATAGACTTCTGATACATAGACAGACAAAAAAAACACAAAAAAAAATCCTCCTACATAAGTTTTACTTGTATATCTGCTGTCTTCAGCTGTCTACACTCTTTGGTAAGAGCAGATCGCATTAAAAAGCTTTTTCTTCCTCTTTCTGCAGCACATAGGGGTAAGTGGGGAGAATGGGCTTACACTGTTAGAGCTGATTGGAGGAAAGGCAGGCACCACCCCCCTCCTCATAGGCAGAGGAACGAAGGAACATGCAGAGCTGTAGTCTGAATAGCCAAGCTCCCTGCTAATCTTCTTCTTAGCTCCCTCCCCGACACTAATTTTCAGTTATCGTTAATCGCATGTGTCAAAGAACTTCTCAGAAGAGACTCATGCTGATAACAGAGGAGCGGAGCACCAGGGGGAAACGACACTTCAAGCTTTGGAGAGACATTCGTAAAAACACTACACATGCTTAGTTCAACGTTCATGAATGGGGTTTACAACCACTTTAAAAGAAGTTCAGGATAAAAAATAAAAAAAGCTTTGGCTATACATCTCCTTTAAAAATAGATATGCAATTTCAGCTGTCTATAGCTAGGCCACTTATTTTTGAACTGGAAGTAATTGCAACTTAAGGATGCTGATCTAAATCGATAAGACATACCTGCACCACACAAACTTGCGGGACAAACACTACTCGACAAGGTGTTAGCTGGTTTCCAGTACTACCCAGCCCAAGCTGGCCCGTGCCATTGTAACCCCAGCCATAAACCTGGTAAAGTCAAGAAGAAAAAAGGAAGTTTTTTTTCAATTCTTATATATACACACACATTTTTTTTTTTTTTTTTACAATAAACAAACACATACAAAAATGGTAAACATTCTATAATGGTTTCTTTTAACCCCCCCTCTCCTCTCCCCCCCACCCTCGCCCTCCCCATTTGAGGTCAATATATTACCTAACCAGACAGACATTCTAAATATTTGCCACGTTGGGTGCCAGACCTGGAGTTTCTAACCATGCTTTTCATATTTTTTTTCAAGTCTTCTTATACCTCCCCTTCTCATAAAAGCCAGTTTTTCTCTTATTAACCATTCTCAACCAATCTGTTATTTTTGGTGGTCTAGACTTTATCCACTTCCCTGTAATGGCTTTTCTAGTTCGATACAAGCATCTCAAAACGGCTATTCGCTTAGCCCCGGGACCCACAATCTGTTCCATGTACCCCAACACACAGGACCGGATTCAAATCGTAAATTTGTTCCAAACACTGAGTTTATTCTATCCAACACCTCCTCCCAGTATCTATGTAACTTGATTCATATGCTTTGGAGGTGCCCCATGTCCCCAACTGCAACCTTACACCTGGGGCAGGATGCATCCGGGCGTCCTCCAAAATGAAAACAATCTTTCTGGTGTGTAATATGTTCTATGAATAATGTAAAACAGTTTCTAGGCTGCGGAGAGGGATAATGTATCTATTGAGGTTACAATGCCATCCCATTGCACGTCTGTTAATTTCCCCATGTCCTCCTCCCATTTTATTCTACTAGACAGTTGAGAGTCTTTCCAATACTTTTACATGTATTTTTATATAGTTTTGAGATCAACCCCTTTAAGGATGTGGCCTCTATCACAGTTCAACAAGGAGATTTTACTCCATTCTAGTCCTCCTTCCACAAATTGTGTTGTCAACGCATTTGTCTCAATTATAAATACATATAAAAATCTGACAACCTAAATTCCTCTTTTAGCTCCAGAAATGTCCTCACTATCCCCGCTTTATACAATTGCGATAGTCTTATCACTCTCTTCAGTTTCCAATTTTTAAAATTCTCCAATCTCAAATTCAGATTTACATTATCCCAAATAGGTATATACTCTGTAAATCTTGAGTACTGAAATATTGATATATCCCATATAACATTCCATTGTTCTATTCCATACCTTCCGCAGCAACTTTGCCGATGGATACTGACCTACTGCGCCCCCCCCCCCCCCCTCAAAGTTTGCTTCCAATGCCTCCATTAGCGATGCATGTGGGGTATAGGCCAACAAGGCTCGTGAGCTAAAACTGGTGGTGTCATTACCCACTTCCCAACCCCCTACATGTTGTAGCTGGGCTGCCAGGAAGTAGCTCCAGGGAAAACAATGTCTTCATTCAGAAGAAAACCAGAGACAACCTTCGGAAGGAACGAATGACAAGGGCGAAGCACCACTTTATCGCTGAACCACCAGATAAGGTGGACAGGACAAAGCTGCCAGCTTGGATACCCTGCATTCGGAAGTAATTGCCACCAAGAAGGCTACCTTCTGGAATAATGTAAGCAGAGGAATCTAGCAAATATTTATATGACGGTTTTTGAAGAACCGACAGTACCAAATTGAGGTCCCGCGGAGGCAACGGAGACCGCACAGATGGAGCCAAGTGGTGAACCCTCTGGACAAAGGTGCGAATTAAGGAATGTGTAGCCAAAAGGACCTTGAAAGAAAATTGCCAAGGCCGAAACCTGGCCCCTGATAGTACCCAAGGCCAGGCGCTGTTCCATACCTCTTTGGAGGAAAGCCAAAATTCAAGCCACCCCCAGAGACCACGCAATATACGACTTTCAGACACGATAGTAAATCTTTCTAGAGGTAGATTTGCTAGCCTTCAGCAGCGTTGGAAACACCAAGGCAGACAAGCCCCTATCCTTCAGCACCTGGCTTTCAACAGCCAAGCCGTTAAAAGCCAGCGACTAAAGCAGGATGGAAGATAGGCCCTTGGGCCAATAGGTCTTCTCTGAGAGGGAGTCTCCAAGGGACATCGGCGAACAGCCGTACCAGATCCACGTACCAAGACTGGCAAGCCCAGTCTGGGGCTAAGAGAATGGCCGGAATTCCTTCTGCCTCGATCTTTCGCAGAAGTCTCAGCCGAAGTTTGAGAGGTAGAAAGGGATAGATCAGATGATACCAACCCCAAGGAGCCCCCAGTGCATCCGTGGCCTCGGCCAGAGGATCCCGACACCTTGCCACAAATCTCTGCACTTTCCTATTGAGACAAGAGGCAAACTGGTCCACCTTGGGAGTTAATCCTGCTGCCTTTTTACCACCCCTGGAATATGCAACAGCGGAAAGAGCTGGAACTAAACATTTGGCCTACCTTAGAATGCCTGCTACTTCTTGAGCCGCTAGGACACTTTGTGCCCCCTCTGTGATTGACAATTGCCACGGCCGTGGCATTGTTCTATTGAATCCATACCTGACACCCCTGAAGACGAACCGTTCAATAGGCCAGACAAAGTAGAAGGATTTTCCCTGTCGAAGAGCCAAAGAGCGAAGCCACCAAATCAGGGACCCTGTCATACCCCGTCTCATCAGAATCAGATTGTCTAGAGACTGTGTATACTTGTCCCACTTAGCAAGAATCTCTCTGCAGCAGTCTCGTGTGGAACTGCGCAAAATGGCAGCGCCTCGCAGGTAGACACCGTCAGGCCCACCCCCGGCATGCAAATCCTGAAAAACGATCGACTGTTGGACAACAGAAGTCAAATGGCATCCTGCAGCTTTTGGAACTTGTCCAGCGAGAGAAACACCCTGGCTTAGGTCGAGTCCAGAGTCCGACCCAGATATTCCAACTTGGTGGACGGAACCAGAGCAGACTTCTGAAAATTCAGAGTCCACCCAAACTCCTGCAGAGTCTGCACAGTGATGTCCAGGTTGTCCCGTAGAGCAGTCGGAGACTCTGCTCATAGAAGATCATCCAGGTACCCCAGCACCGCAATCCCCCGCTGTCGCAACAATGTTAACACCAGTTTTGCGAAGACCCGAGGAGCTGAGGAGAGACCAAAAGGTAACACCACAAATTGATAATGCTCCTCGCCCACAGCAAAGCCGAGAAAGTGCTGATGTCCGACATATCGGGATATGGAGGTAAGCGTGCTTGATATCGATAGAGGCCAGAACATTCCCTTGATTAAGGAATGCCACTACCGAACGGATGGACTCCATCCGGAACTTCTGTACCCACACAAAGCAGTTCAGGGATTTGAGATCCAGGATTGGACGAACGTTGCCTTCCTTCCTGGGAACTGTAAACAGGTTTGAATAAAAACCCCGAAAGTTCAGAGTTTGGAACCGGTACAATCACTCCTTGCAGTAGAAAATCTTGTACTACCCCCAAAGAGATTACGCAAGCGGTCTGGGCACAAACACAGGTTGGAAGAAAAACCTCTGGCAGACACTTTATGCTGGTCCTTTTTTTGCAGGACCAAATCAACCTTTGACACTAATGACTCCAGAGCCGCTGCCATCCAGAAGGGCCTGCCGCCTCTAAGATGGGATCAGGGGGTGAAATCTGCTCCAGAGCCTCCATGTTAATCAGGGAACCACACAAGTAATCTAGAAAAAAAACACTGCGGCGATCAGAGAAAAAAAAAAAGTCCAGGAGTCAGCACTAGAGGTCCACCGCCACAGTCACCGCCCCCCAGGCTCCAAAAACATGGCCGTCGTTCTATACAATGGGAAACCACAGGAAAATGGCCGCCGAACTACACAAACATGGCCGCCGAATACACAGCAAAATGGCAGGCCCACGCAGATCCCGGGACCCACAAGGGAGACCAAAGGACATCTGTAAGGTAGAGGGGGGCCCTGGCAGGAGAACCCACCAGGACAGCCTGACACCCCCCCCCCCAAACAGACCATGTGTTCAGCTGCCAGAGGCACCCCCCCTGGCTCCTATTTCCCGCTCAACGCCTCCAAAATGCACCTGGACAGGAGGGGTGGTCGACGATCCCAGGGGAGGGGCCCACGTCCACCCCGAAAGGCCACCAGGGAAAGGGGGACACTACTTATACCATGGAACTGGGTGAGCACCGCTCCAGGCAGACCACTTCATCGGAATGGGGGTGCTGCGGGCCAGGAGGCACGCTGCCACTCAGGCCTGGACCAGTTTGTGTGCGTCCCCGTGGGACGTTTAACTCGCAGACTAGCCCCCGATGTAGTTGTGCTATGCTGCGGCTGACCTAGCGGGGAGCTGAGGTCTGCACGCGCTCGCTGACCGGACTGGAGAGACCATAAGGATTTAGAATATCCAGTCCATCGCCCCAGTATAGCAGTTGATTGTAGTAGTTCCCACAGAAAAAAAAAAAAGGAGGATAGAAAAATCAGTTTAAGAAAAAAAAAAAAAATATGCTAGGGCCAGAAATCCCAGCAAGGAACTAGGTCCTTACTCCTGACTAGGCAGAAAAAGACTGAATGCTTATAGCAGAAGTGGGAGTATACCCCCTGGGACTGCCCCATAGGCGTTGTAAAGCTTCTTACTGCCTAGTGTCCTACTCCTGTAGGGGGCAGCATAACCCAATTGTCAAGAAGATTCTGGAGCTGTGTCCGTCAATGAACGAAAGGGAAAGTATATATATATATATAGTATATATATATATATATATATATATATATATATATATATATATATATATATATATATATATATATATATATATATATACACACATATATACATACATACATATATACATACATACACACACACACATACACACACACATACACTCCGTTATATAGGGGCCATTTTCTTTTAATCCATTACCTCTACACCTTATACCCGACATCTACAAAAATGTTACATTTTTGAACATACACTCGTGTTTTTCAATTTCTAACTTTCAATGTGCCTGGCTCATACCCATTTTTCTATCTCTACCAAGTGAGTTTTTTTTTTCGGGCCCAATTCTGCCCAAAAGATAAATAAGTGGCTCCACCTTCTCCCCGGAGGTATTGATTGTGGTCCCATAATCTTGTGTAAATACCAAGATTCCTTCCTATAAAAAATGTGTCTGTGTCAAAACACCTTTGACTTTCTAAATAATTACACTCCTAAATCATAACTCCATTCTAATGCTCCTATATACTAAAAAGTATTGCCAAACTAAGGCAAGACCCTTGTGTCCCTATCAAGATTTGTACCTCTTATCTCAATACTTCTATAGACTGCTCATTTCTTTCCAACCAAGTTTCGGCTGCAGTAGGTGCATCAACAAAAATGAACCACACCTTGTGCTGCAACTCGCACCGGATATAACATAGCAAGCATACTAATCAATAAACAATATTGCTGTGCCAAGTGAAAAGATATCAATAAATGTCTCTAAATAACATAAATAAGATAACTCAATGTTAATAAATCAACTCTAAGGTCCGGTTCACACTTATGCGATGCGGGAAGGCTGCGCATCCGCAGCCTGTTCCCGCATTGCACACGCACCCCCGGCAGTTCACACTGCCATATGCGATACGCTGGGGGTGTCAATGTAATCTTAACGACACCCCCAGTTTGATCGCATATCGCAGAGCGATCGTGCAGTTCGCACAG
Source organism: Pelophylax lessonae (assembly GCF_965119305.1). NCBI lineage: Eukaryota > Metazoa > Chordata > Amphibia > Anura > Ranidae > Pelophylax > Pelophylax lessonae. Next base: position 659,137,632 of record NC_138769.1, on the reverse strand, counting down.
GATCGGATCGCACAAGTGTGAACCGCTGTGCGACCCGATCCTGATGCGGCTTCCGAAAAGGGTCTTGTGGGTGTTTGCTGCGGCGCAAATTTAGCCATACAAACTGTATGGCTAAACTCGCACCGCACAGCCGATCGCATGTAATGAAGGAGCAGTGGGCTCAGACAATACATGCGAACGCCGGAGCCGCACAAATGTGAACCGGCTCTAATAATAGTGATTGCTAGTGATATTAATAGTCCCAATTAATAGCGAATAATAAAGATGAAATCAAAAAACAATCTTCATCTGTGATCACAAAATAAAGTGCTGCATGCTTCACTCCAGTGCTCCCAGTGGCTAGTGCAAGATAAGCAGCTCACCTTAGGACTAAACTCATGAGAGTCAAACACGCTTTGGGATGTAAGGATAACAGCCTGATGTCCCTTCCTTCACCGCCTCCAGCTATCACTCCGTATAGACCAGGAACCCGGTGTGTATAAAAGAAGAGAAGATCTAATGCTCTCTGTTTTGCAAAAAGCTATTTATTTCCTCTTAAACAGATACCATTACACTTACATTGGGATGCACTTAAAGCAGTGCGGGCTTCAAGCGTCACAAACAGCTCTCTGTACACCTCCAGGAATCGACATACTCCGGGGGAGGAGCCTGCTTGGAGTACGTAGATTCCTGGAGGTGTACAGAGAGCTGTTTGTGAAGCCCGCACTGCTTTAACCACTTAAGCCCCGGAAGATTTTACCCCCTTCCTGACCACGGCCTATTTTGCGATTCGGCACTGCGTGACTTTAACGGACAATTGCACGGTCATGCGATGCTGTACCTAAACGAATTTGATGTCCTTTTTTTCCCACAAACAGAGCTTTCTTTTGGTGGTATTTGATCACCGGTGCGATTTTTACTTTTTGCGCTATAAACAAAAAAAGAGCTTCAATTTTGCAAAAATAACAATATTTTTACTTTTTTTTTTTTTTTAATGAAATACCCCAAAAAAAAAAATGTAAAAATCAAAATTTAACATTTTAGGCCAATTTGTTTTCTGCTACATATGTTTGGTAAAAAAAAAAAAAAAAAAAAATCGGAAAAAGCATATTTTGATTGGTTTGCGCAAAAGTTATTGCGTTTACTAAGGGAAAGATTTTTGTCATTTTTGTTGTTTTTTTAACGCGTAATGGCGGCGATCTGCGATTTTTTTTGCGGTACTGCGACATTGCGGCGGACAGATCGGACCCTTGACTGACATTTTTGGACACTTTTGGGGGTACCAGTGACATTACTGCAGTAATCAGTGCTATACATATGCACTGTTACTGTAAAATGACACTGGTAGTGAAGGGGTTAACTTTTTTGAGAGGGAGGGGTTATGTGTGTCCCTAGGGGCGTGATTCTAACTGATTGGCTGTGGCTTGAGGTGTATGAACAGTGATCAACGGTCCTACATAGTAGAACCGTATGATCACCATTCATACACAGAGGAGAATGACAGACGGCTTGTTTACATTAGCCACTTGCCTTTCTCCCTCTCCACCCGACGATCGCGAGTGACCGGCGGACATCGGGTCCGCCGGTCACACGCGGGGGTGGGGGTCCGTGACTGCGCGGGAGCGCGCCTTCGGCGGCGTGCGCTCGCTCCCTAGACCCTCACAGGCTAGCGACGTAGCCCTACATCGCTCTGCCTGTGAAGGGCTGACTGCCGACGTAAATAGTAGTGCGGCAGTCGGCAAGTGGTTAAGTGCATTCCAATGTAAGTGTAATGGTTTCTGTTTAAGAGGAAATAAATAGCTTTTTGCAAAACAGAGAGCATTAGATCTTCTCTTTTATACACACCGGGTTCCTGGTCTATACGTAGTGATAGCTGGAGGCGGTGAAGGAAGGGACATCAGGCTGTTATCCTTACATCCCAAAGCGTGTTTGACTCTGAGTCTAGTCCTTAAGGTGAGCTGCTCATCTTGCACTAGCCACTGGGAGCACTGGAGTGAAGCATGCAGCACTTTATTTTGTGATCACAGATGAAGATTGTTTTTTGATTTCATCTTTATGATTCACTATTAATTGGGACTATTAATATCACTAGCAATCACTATTATTAGAGTTGATTTATTAACATTGAGTTGTTATCTTATTTATGTTATTTAGACACATTTATTGATATCTTTTCACTTGGCGCAGCAATATTGTTTATTGATTAGTCACTGGTGTTTTGTGTTTAGCACTGATTGTTTGCAGCCTTGTGTGCACTATTTTGTATGGATTTTGAATTATTTGAATTTTATGGTTTTTGCTGATTATTACTAATTTTATTATCCAATAACATAGCATACTGCACATTTAACTGCCACACCTGCCTCTTCATATCTATATTCTAGGATATATTGATTACATTGATATCTAGGAACACAAAGTTAACACTAAAGCACTCCCCTCTGGATTGAGGTCATCCCCTGCCCAATTCCCTCCGATTGCTAAAACCCCCCAAAAAAAAAAAAAAAAAAAATCCAAATGCCTGGTTTTAGGTTACCTTAACCTGCGGTCACGTGATACTACAGTCCTTAGCAATTTGTTTACTTCCTGCTTTGGGTTTTTAGTTAGAAATCTATGTCACTCTGTGTGACGTGGACATTTCCTATTGGATGGTCCCAGTGGGGTCCTATAAAAACAGAGAAGAGGGCCGATCTAATGGAAGATGGTGTGGTTGGTGACCGGTGATGGTGGGGGGGGGGGGGGGCATTGCAGTGTTGGATTAGAGGGGGTGGGAAGGAGAAGTGGTAAAAGTTAGTGGTCTCTGAGTGGGGATTTAAAGGATCACATGGAATGCATTTAAATATGTTAACTTTGCCTGAACAATGATTGCAGTTTTTGACAGATACTGAACACCTAAGCACCCAAATTTTTAGTCTATTAGGGATTCAAGCGTTGAGATATCTGCAATCAATTTAGTAACATCTCTGCACTCCAGTTAGTAGAGCCGTTTATCAGGAATGGCCGTTATGAAGTGGTTTCACTCTGGCTTACATTGTTAAATATATTATGATGGCCAACATAGTCAAGGGCTTCCCCAAACATAGTCTCTCAAGGCATTATGATGAGTGCCATCATAGAGACCCCAGTGGAACCCTATTTTTGGGCATAGATAGGTTTTCGGGCCACTGGAGGGGAAGCAACCTAAGGAGGAGAGTATCAAGGCTTGAGACTAGCTGGATCTATAGGCTCAAGTCTTATACCCCCCTAGGTCTCAATATTGAATGGGATTTAAATGCCCATATCAATAATTCCTAGTTTGGGTTTCCTTATCTTTCTGTGCAATATGTGATATTTTTTAGTGGTGATGTTCATGCTTTCAAATATTTCTTAAAATTGTTGTTTAATACATTTGAGGTTTTAAAATGTATTTCCATGCATGTATTTTGCATTTATTTGTGATTTTATATTGTTGGTTACTGGGGCCTCCTTGTTCCTTGGATGTTCTTAATGATCGACACCGGTAGATGGCGCTGTCTCCGCCGGGCCGCGGCCTTATGCTTTATGGCGGGTATATTTATCCCCAAGTATTGTAGTATTTGCCCCATCCAGGTCATTCTTGTTTTTAGGGTATTACGGATGCGGGGGGAGATTGAGAAAAAGATTGTGCAATTAAAATATGGGGTGATTTTGATTCACGTCTTGATCGTCTCCATATTGTCCTCTCTCCTCCCCTTCCTTTCGGTTTATGCGGTGGTTCCGGAGCGTGGAGCGCATCTGCGACCTCCGGCCACTTAGCATTTCTGATTGGCGGGCTCTCTTCCGCAGCTTTAAAAGGCACCAGCGCACCTCGAGGCCACACCCCTTGACGACGTCTTTTTATGACGAAACGTGCGTCGGGTGGCGCTCTTGGTGACGCGTGCCGCAGCGTGGAGGAGACAGAGCGGCTATCATTCGGGTGGTTAACGCTTAGAACGCCCAGGAACATCAGGGAGGTCTCCATATGTCTTTTATGGACGCGAGATGTCTTCTTTTATTCTGTAAGTGGCCAATTTTATGAGTGGGAATAAAGTGCAATTAAGCAGTCTACGCTATGTGATGTCCCCTTTTTTCTTTCACATACTACACCACCCTTTGAGCCTGTTATCTGGACATCAGAGTGGGAAGCCTCCTGTTTCTATACCCACTGTTTATGCGCATTTGATCTCTGTCACGGGGGTCAACTACATCTGGTAAGGAGTGATGGTGCTGGAGTGCTTTCTGGTGGTGGTTCTTCAACTTTGGAATTGTTTCTCAAGTGTGGAGATTATATTTTCTCTGCTTTCTCATTCATTTGGGACTGTTTTATAGGGTTTAGCCACAGTTATTGTTTCTTTGTATTTTAATCTGCTATATTCCAGATTAGTGTGGCTGCTTTATCCTCACGTCTTGGCAAATCATTTTGTCATTTTTACATTATCCTTTATATGTTTTCTTCAGCGCAGCAATATTGTGTTTTTTATATTATGATGAATGTAGTGGAAGTTTTACCAGGCCCAGGAAAGCTATAAACTCAGAAATACAAAACCTAGTGCATACACTTGTAAGCTACAGAACATGTACAGCATTACAGGAATCCAAACCTTTTAGACCTATACATTAGCACTAGGGATGCACAGATACCAGTTTAGGACCAAGTACCATCGCTCTCTCAAGTACTTACCAATACTAATTACCGATACCTAGAACCTTGGCCAAAATTGGAGAATGACAAAGTCTGCTGCTTCAGTGTTTTAGATTTTTGTCACATGTTCCTATGGTATACTGAAGTATAATTACAAGCATTTCAGAAGTGTCAAAGGCTTTTATTGGCAATTACATTAAGGTTATGCAAGGAGTCAATATTTGCAGTGTTGCCCCTTTTTCAAGACCCCTGCAATTTGTCCTGGCATGCTGTCAATCAACTTTTGGGCCACATTCTGACTGATGGCAGACCATTCTTGCATAATGAATGCATAGAGTTTGTCAGAATTTGTGGGGTTTTTTTTTTTCACCTGCCTCTTGACGATTGACCCCAAGTGCTCTCTGGGATTAAGGTCTGGGGAGTCTCCTGGCAATGGACCCCAAATGTTGACGATTTGTTCCCCAAGCCACTTCGTTATCACTTTTGCCTTATGGCAAGGTGCTTCATCATGCTGGAAAAGGAGTTTTTCCTCAAAGTTTAGATGATTGGGAGAAGTAGCTCTCGGAAGAGGTTTTTGCACTATTCTTTATTCATGACTGTTAAGCAAAAACTGTAAGTGAGCCCACTCCCTTGGCTGAGAAGCAACCCCAAACATGAATGGACACAGGATGTTTTACTGTTTGCATGACACAAGACTGATGGTAGCGCTCACCTTTTCTTCACCAGACAAGGTTTTTTTCATGATGTCCCAAACCATAGGAAAGGGGATACAGAGAAAATTCCTTTAACCCCCAGTCCTCAGCAATCCAATACCTGTAGCTTTTGCAGAATATCACTCTGTCCCTGATGTTTTTCCTGGAGAGAAGTGGCTTCTCCGCTCCCCTTGACACCAGGCCATCCTCCAAAAGTCTTCCCCTTACTGTGCGTGCAGAGGCACTCACACCTGCCTGCTGCCTTTCTTGAGCAAGCACTACACTGGTGGTGCCCTCATCCTGTAGCTGAATCGACTGTAGAAGACAGTCCTGTCACTTGATGGGACTTTCTTGGGCGCTGTGAAGTCTTCTTTACAAATGCAGTGGAAATGTTTCTGGATTAGGTTCATTTTCATAGCAAAGCGTTACTTTGTAATTACAATTCATTTGATTACACTTCATAACATTCTGGAGTATATCCAAATTGCCATATTAAAAACTGACGCAGCAGACTTTGTGAAAATATTTGCGTCATTCTCAAAACTTTTGGCCACTTTTAGCCCTGGTTCACACCAGAGCGGCTTTGAAATTGCGCTACTTCAGTGCGATTTCAAAGCTGCAGTACAATTTGGACCTCAGATTTCATTGCAGCTTGTGACCTCGTTTAAATCGAGTCAATGCAAGTTACAATTGAATTTGCAGAAAATTAGTTCAGGGGCCTTTTTCAAAGCCACTGCGACTTAGGTCACAAAGATTTAAACTTTTCCATTGTTTGAAATTGGGTGCGACTTGTAGGCATCGGTTTTAGTATCAGAGCATTTGTGCGTATACAAGTACAAACAACCTTCTGTCTATCACAAGGAGGGGAAAATAAGACTATGCACATACTGAACTCACCTGTCCATTGTCTGTAATAGCCATGGAACACGTTGGACCAGCTGCAACAGCAACCACTGCCTTGCTCTGCAGTTGTGCAGATACTTTCCGAGGAATTTGCTGGTTTGTAGTGGTCCCTGTGCCAATCTGTCCACAATTATTATATCCCCAGGCATACACCTAAGTTATAAAAAAAAAAAAAAACATTTACCATAAGACAACTATTTTTTTTTAAAAGGCGTTTAGAAATATAAAAAGGTTTCACACTTCAGACAAGTGACGCATGTCAATTGCCATAATGATAGTCAGCCTTGTAACTTATTTTCAACTCGTTGTGGAAACATTTTGTGCCAACTTTATGGCCTTAACCCTATGGCAGTCAGGTGTGAATAATGAGATTTTTGACTTACCATAAAATCCATTTCTATGTTCATTGACAGACGCTGCTCCTTATCTTCTTGACCATTAATTTTTACTGTCATCTACAGGAGTAGGACACTAGGCAGAAAAAAGCTTGACTATGCCTATGGGGCAGTCCCAGGGGGTATACTCCCACTCAGCTATAGACACTCAGTTTTGTTACAAGCAGTGTCAGAAGAAAGCCAACTCCACAATGAACATCAGAGAAATTGATTTTACGGTAGGTCAAAAATCCCCATTTTCTCTTTTGTTCTATGACTGACAGCTCCTTATCTTCTTGACCACTGGGATGTCCCAAAGCAGCATCAAACATAAGAGGTGGGAACAGCAAGAAGCAATTCCCAAGGCTAAACCGTAGCCAACCAGGTAACATGGAGCTCAACCATAAACAACTGGAGCTCACCTGAAAAAAAAAAAAAAAAAAATACAACCTCAAAGAGGACCAGGTCCTCGTAACAGAAGCCTGCAAAACCTTGCGGCCAAAAGAAGCACCTGCAGATGCCAACACATCCACCTTCTAAAACTTTGTGAAAGTATGCACAGATGACCAGGTGGCCGCCTTGCAAACCTGCAGCAGTGACGCCTAATGGCGAAAGACACAGGAGGCACTAAGCGCCGAGTAGAGTGAGCCTAAACAGGGAAAGGAGGAATCTGACCCCTAATGGAATAAGCCTGAATCACCTTCTGTCTGATCATCTGGAAATGGTCACAGCAGAAGCGGCCAACCCTTTCCGAGGTCCATCCGCGAGTACAAACAGTGAGTCTGACTTCCTAAATGACTCTGTAGCTGCCAGGTACACCCTGATTGCCCGAACCACATCCAGGGAATGCAAGGCAATTTCCTTAGAATGTTTAGGCCTGGGACATAGGAAAGGCAACACAATGTCTTCATTCAAATAGAAATCGGACGACCTTTGGAAGGACAGACAGGGATGAAGAACCACCTAATCTCTGAACCACCAGATAAGGTGAACGACAAGACAACGCCGCTGGCTCTGACACCCTGTGCACAGCAGTAATAGCCACCAAAAAGGCCACCTTCTGGGACAACATAAGCAGGTGATCCTCCCGAATATTTTCAAAGGGTGGTCTCTGGGGAGCGGACAACCAAATTGAGGTACCATGGTGGCAATGGAGACCGCACTGGAGGAGCCAAGTGACCACTGAAATTTTCGAGGTGGTCACTTGGGTCCCACCATCCCAGGGAGGAGCCCACATCCACCACAAAACCGTTCAGGGAACAGGGGAAGGAGGGGGGACAGCTACTTACCATACCAGGAACAGGGTAGGCACCGCTCCTGATAGACCGATGCTCCATCTGAATGGGGGGGGGGGGGGTGTCGGCCAGGAAGAACGCTGCGACTCAGGCAGAAGCCAGGTTGTATGTGCCCTTGCGAGACGTTTAACTCGCGCTGGCCAGACTGGGGGGACCGTCTGGATATGGATTATCCAGTCCGTCGCCCAGTCCGGCAGTTGATTGTAGATTCTCACAGGAACAAAAAGATATGAAAATGTTCCATTTAAAAAAGGAAAAAATTGCCAGGAACAGAAAATTAAAAAAAAAAAAAAAAAATGCTAGGACCCGAGATCCCAGCAAGGAACTAGGTCCTTACTCCTGACAGGAAAAAAAAAAGTGCATATAGCTGAGAGTTAGTATACCCCCTGGGACTGCCCCATAGACGCAAGTCAAGCTTTTTCCTGCCTAGTATCCTACTCCTGTAGGGGGGGCAGTATAACCAATGGTCAAGCTAAGGAGCTGTGCCTGTCTATGAACGAAAGAAAGTTGGATTTTTGTCTTACCGTAAAATCCTTTTCTCTGATGATCATGGACAGAATCTTCTTGGTCTTTGGGCTATGCTGCCCCCTACAGGAATAGGACACTAGGTAGGGGAAAAACAAAAAAAACAAACAAACACTACCACGCCTATCGGGTAGTCCTAGGGGATATACTCCCCCCTCCCTGCTACAGGCACTCCGTTTTGTTGCAAGCAGTGTCAGAAGAAATCTAACCCAACTCAATAGAGGGTGGGTGATGTGTCCATCAATGATCAGAGAAAAGGATTTAACTGTAAGACAAAAATCCAATTTTCTCTTTTGTTCATTGACTGACAGCTCCAGAATCTTGACCATTGGGATGTCCCAAAGCAATATCAAACATCAAGGGTGGGAAAAAACAGCAGCCTGCAAAACTTTGCGGCCAAAAGCAGCACCCACAGATGCCAGCCAAAATTTTGTGAAAGTGTGCACAGATAACCAAGTGGCCGCCTTGCAAACATGCAGCACTAACGCCTGATGGCAGAAGGCGCCCACGTAGAATGCACCTTAGCAGGAAAAGGAGGAACCTGACCCTTGATTGAATAGGCCTGCACCACCAGGTCTGATCCATTTGGAAATGGTCACGGCAGACGCAGCCAACCCCTTGCGAGGGCCATCTGCAAGGACAAAGAGTGAGTGATTTCCTAAACGCTCGGTTTCTGCCAGGTACACCCTTTACGCCCGAACCACATCCAGAGAATGCAAGGCAATCTCCTTAGGATGCTTAGGCTTAGGACACAGGGAAGGCAACACAATGTCTTCATTCAGATGGAAACCAGATACAACCTTTAGGAAGGAACAACTGATAAGGGTGAAGCACCACTTTGTCTCTGTGAACCACCAAGTAAGGTGAACAACAAGACAAAGCAGCCAGCTCCGACACCCTGCGTGCAGAAGTAATAGCCACCAAAAAGGCAACTTTCTGGGACAATGTGAGCAGAAGAATCTCAGGAATATTGTTGAAATATGGTTTCTGAAGAACTGACAGTACCAAGTTGAGATGCCACGGGGGCAACGGAGACCGTGCTGGGGGAGCCAAGTGGCGAACCCCCTGAACAAAGGTGCGAACCAAATAATGCGTGGCCAAAGGTCGTTAAAAGTAAATCACCAAGGCAGAAACCTGGCCCTTGATGGTACCCAAGGCCAGGCGCTGCTTCGCACCTTTGGAGGAACGCCAAAATTCGAGTCACCGAAAAGGAATGGGGGGGATGGCCGCCAGAGACTCACCATGCAATGTACGACTTCCAGACGCGATGTTAAATCTTCCTAGAGGTAGATTTTCTAGCTTTTAACAGCGTGGGGATCACAGAGTCAGACAACCCCCTATCCTTCAGCACCTGGCTTTCAACAGCCAAGCAGTTTAAGCCAAAGCAGTATAGAAGATCGGCCCTTGAGCCAATAGGTCTTCTCTGAGAGGGAGTTCCCAAGGGACATCGGTGCCCAGCCATACTAGATCCGCATCAATCAATGCATCCACCAGCAATTCATGCGTGGCTGTAGTAAAAGCGGAATCATTCTCACTATCGAAGCACTCAGGGTGCGTGGACGCAGACTTAGTAGGGCAATTGCACCCTCAGCAGCCAGATCAGACTCAGGATCTGAGGAGACAAGAGGCAGGTGAAGGCAGTGGACGCTTTTTGCTGGTCCGTCTATGCAGGAAAATATCAACCTTAGACACTAAGGACTCAAGGGCCGCCGCCATTGCAGACAGGGTGGACTGGGACCCAAAAAGGCCCACTGCCTCCGAGAGGGGATCAGACGGTGAAATGTGCTCCAGGGACTCCATTGTTAACCAGGGGAACTACACAAGCACAAATGAGAAAACACTGCTAAGTGACCCCCCCCCCATGCCGCAATAGCGGCACCACAGGTCCCAGCACAACCAGTCACTGCTATAGCAGAGAGGGAGAGCCGCAAGGCACCCACAAGAACTCACCACCCCTGGTCAGGCACAGACACAAAGCAGAGCGCCAGATGCTGCACATTATGCAGCGATCAGAGAGAAAGAGGAAGTCCAGGAGTCAGCACTAGAGGTCCACCACTGTAATCACTGCCCATAAGACTCCAAAACCATGGCCACCGCTCTTTTCAATTGGAAACCATGGCACTGTAATCACTGCCCATAAGGCTCCAAAACCACGGCCACCGCTCTTTTCAATTGGAAACCACACCACTGTAAACACTACCCATAAGGCTCCAAAACCATGGCCACCGCTCTTTTCAATTGGAAACCACAAAAAAAAAAAAAAAAAAAATGGCAGCCGGACTACACAAACATGGTGGCCAATCTATACAGCCAGCCATCCACAACAAAATGGTGGCTCCACACAGCACTCCCCCCAATCACGAACCTGGACACAGATATGGCCACCCCTGGGGGGGGGGGGGGGGGGGGGAGGGAGCGGTCCACAGGGGATTCTGACATATTTGGGTGCGCTGTGTGGGAAGGGGGGGGACCCGAGGATCTGACCATCCCATGGTCACCCCAAAAGGCAATCAGGTAAGGGGGGAAAGATACTACTTACCATATCATGGAACCGGGTGAACACCGCTCCAGGCAGACCACCACACCATCGGAATGGGGGTGCTGCGGGCCAGGAGGCATGCTGCGACTCACGCCGGGACCAGGTCGTATGCACCCTCGGGAGACGTTTAACTCGCAGGCCAGCCCCCGTCCAGTGGGGATAGATCGCTGCCGACCTAGAGCAGAGCTAAGGCATGCTCGCACGCGCTGGCCGGACTGGGAGGGACCGTAAGGATCTAGAATATTCAGTTCATCGCCCAGTCCAGCAGTTGATTTTATTTTCTGTTCCTGTGAGAACTACAAAAGAAAAAAAAAAAAAAAAGTCAGTAGAAAAAAAAATAAATAAAAAATAAAACTGTTAGGACCAGAGATTCCAGCAAGGAACTAGGTCCTTACTCCTGACTAGGCCGGAAAAAAAAGCCTGTAGCAGGGCTCAGGGAGTATATCCCCTGGAACTGCCCCATAGGCGTGGTAACGTTTTTTTTTTCCTGCCTAGTGTCCTACTCCTGTACGGGGCAGCATAACCCAATGGTCAAGAAGATTCTGGAGCTGTGTCCATCAATGAACAAAAAACATAGGACTATAAACTGCACTAGTAATAGAATAGCTGGAAAACCATTTGCAATGAACAATGCATTATTCCAGTGTGACAATCTACCTTACTCATTGCACCCCAGCATTGATCTGCGTGATTCTAGACTGCTAAAACCAATACTCTCTACTTCCATACAAAAAAAAAAAAAAAAGAAGAAGATCTACATTTTTAGGGATCAGATGGTGCTCAGCCTCATACAGCTTGAAAAGCTGTTCAGCTGTACCCAGGTAGTATATAGGTGAATGGACATGTATCAGCTTTGCGTCTAATTCTGTGCACCTGCCCTTATGTACCTGTGAAACATAGAAGTGCGAGCGAGTATATTCAGCCGTTCATCTCCATTCATTAGGGCTGCCTGCATGCATCTGACCACTTTGAGGTCGATTGATGCCTTTGAATAAGTACCGGGCAGTAAAGAGCAAATTCCTTTGGGTGCTTTGGGGTGGCGCATAGAGCTGCCCCGATCCTCTTTCTGGGGTCACCCGCAGGCGCTCCATGCCCCTTCTCCCCCGCAGGCGTTCCATGCCCCTTCTCTTCAGCGAGTGCACGCAGAGAAAGCCACTATCCCAGGGGGCACCTGTGTGGGTTCCCCCCCCTCCCCCCCTCCCCCCCCCCAAAGCCACCCAGTCTGCGTCTATTGACACCGGATAGGCAACTCTGCTACACCCCCCATCACAGCATTTGATTGACAGCAGCAGGAGCCAATTGCTGCCGCTGCTATCAATCTGCTCAATCAGGGAGTTAGCGGTGAGAGCCCCTGCTTTTGTGCACAATGCTAGATCGGACACAGATCAGGTAAGAATAAGGAGGGGGCTGGGGGGGGCTCCTGCAGAACAGGTGTTTTTTACTCTAATGCATAGAATGCATTAAGGTAAAAATCCTTGAAGCGGTTGTAAAAAAACAAAAACAAGAAAAAACAACAAAAGCAAAAACACCCTGTAAGAAGGTTTTTCTTTACCTTTCCTGCTCCAGCAGGGAAAAATTTCTTCCTGATCCCCCAGGAGGCAACTAGATATTTCTTATCCCCCCAGGAGGCAATTGGATATTTCTTATCTGATTGCAGTGATTGGGTGTCCTTGCAGAAGCATTGCAGAGCCATCTCTACGACTCAGAACGATAGGATGTTAATGGGGTGCTTGGCTTTGACCGATGACCATGTTCCCTGAACTGTGGACTGGACCATTCCTCCCCAGCCTGATAAGACTGCCATTTGCAGTCAGAACTTTGTAAGGAAAGAAGGACTTCCTCATTGTTGCAGGTTTTAGTGAGCTTAACTAGTTTTTTGTACCAAGCTGGTCCTAACCAATTATTTCTTTCACAAACACATGCAGTGACTATCAGAGCTGTATAAACTGTATGTAGCCTCATGGGTGGCGTTCTGGCAGCAGGATTGGGAATTCTCATCCTGGACCAAAAAATAGAGCCAGGCCAAGTACTGCTCAGCCTATCACAGGTCATCTTTGTATTTTCTGAATACAAAGCTTCCTCTGAGGAGGAGAGGCATGCAAATGACCTCAAAATTCACCTCAGCCAATAAGATGAAGCTTTGCATGCATTCAGAAAATACAGAGCTTTCCATGAATGGCTGAGCAGTGTTTAGCCAGACTATTTTGTTTTGGGAGCTGGATAGAAGTCCCCATAGTGCTGCTAGAACACAGCACTCTATTCCATGTAGCTGATGCTACATACAGTTCATACAGCGCTGACAGCCATTGCACAGGTTAGTGAAAAAGTTTGTTTGGTCCAGCGTGCGCCAATATGAAATATTTACAGTTCACTAAAACATGTAGAGTTAAGCTGGATACGCACTATGCAACTTTTGTTGTTAGATTTCCTTTAGATTTACCTTCAACTATGTAGTGCAAGGGCAGGCCTGACTGCATACAAACTGAAAGTGTTTAGGTTTGTCCTCGTATTATATGGTTTTGGTAAATCTAAAAGGAAAAAAAATCTAAAGACAAATTATAGTGTGTATCCAGCTTTAGGCTTTAAGGCTGGGCTGGAGTTCCACCAAGCTAGGGAATTTCTTGCTTGGCTGGGCAGTAACATAGGTAGGTCAAGAATAGGATCCAGCTTGTTCCATGCCAACAAGAGGTTGTGTTGGAGAAATCTCAAAATTAAATTGGGCAAATTGAACAGCCTCAAAAGGAGGCAGCTATAAGACCTACAGTCTCTCAAACGTGAGCACAACCCTCACATTTCTGTAAATATTTTATTATGTCTTTTGTAACACTGAAGAAATTACACTATGCTACAATGTAAAGTAGCAAGTGTAAATTTGCTGTCCCCTCACACAAAAGTGAGTAAACCCCTAAGTGAAAATGTCCAAATCGGGCCCCTTCCCAGTGTCATGTGACTTGTTAGTGTTACAAGGTCTCAGGTGTGAATGGGAGCAGGTGTGTTAAATTTGGTGTTATCACTTTCACTCTCTCATACTGGTCACTGCAAGTTCAACAACATGGCACCTCATGGCAAAGAACTCGGAGGATCTGAAAAAGAGAAAAATTGTTGCTTTACATAAAGATGGCCTAGGGCCGGGCCTAGGCTATAAGAAGATTGCCAAGACCCTGAAACTGAGCTGCAGCACGGTGGCCAAGACCATACAGCGGTTTGACAGGGCAAGTTCCACTCAGAGCAGGCTTTGCAATGGCTGACCAAAGAAGTGGAGTGTAGTGGTGCACCGAAATTTCAGAAAACCAAAATTTTCGGTCGAAAATGGGCCTATCCCATTTCGGCCGAAAACGGGTCAAATATGCCGAAAATACAAAAAGCACAGAACAGCGCTATAAGTGCAGACAGATTGAAGAGTGTTAAAACAAATGTAGCAACTCACAAGCCACGGCATGAAAAGGCTGTTGTATCAATGATTGAGCAAGACTCCTCTAGGTGGTGCCGTCCATCCACATGTAAGGGGGCTAAGAATATGCATGCATCATACATACTAGGTGGAGTAGAACTGGGGGAATCAATAGCGGAGAAGGATCTGGGTGTTCTGGTAGATCATAAGCTTAATAGCATGCAATGCCAAGCTGCGGTTTCCAAAGCAAGCAAAGTCCTTTCTTGTATTAACAGAGGCATGGACTCCAGAGAGCGAGATATAATTTTTCCCCTGTACAAATCATTAGTAAGACCTCATCTGGGATATGAGGTTTTGGGCACCAGTTCTTAAAAAGGATATCGGGGGAACTGGAGAAAGTGCAGAGAAGGTCAACCAAACTGATAAGAGGCATGGAGGAGCTCAGCTACGAGAAAAGATTAGAGGAACTGAATTTATTCTCTTAAGAGGAGATTAAGGGGGGATATGATCAAAATGTACAAATACATAAGAGGTCCATATAGTGAACTTGGTGTTGAGTTGTTCACTTTAAGGTCAACACAGAGGACAAGAGGGTACTCTTTACGTCTAGAGGAAAACAGATTTCATCTCCAAATAAGGAAAGATTTCTTCATCATAAGAGCTGTGAAAATGTGGAATAGACTCCCTCCAGAGGTGGTTCTGGCTAGCTCATTAGATTGCTTTAAAAAAGGTCTGGATTCTTTCCTGGGTGTACTTAATATACAGTAAGTGGGTACTAAAATTGTTTTTTTAGGTAAAGTTGATCCAGGGAATATCCAATTCCCTCTCGGGGGATCAGGAAGGAATTTTTTTCCCCTGCTGTAGCAAATTGGATCATGCTTTGCGTTTTTTTTCCGCCTTCCTCTGGATCAACTGCGGGTATAGGATGGTGTATATGGGATTGTATGGTTGGGTTTTCAATACTGGTGTTTTTTTTTTTTGTTTTTTTTTGTTGGTTGAACCAGATGGACTTGTCTTTTTTCAACCTGACTATGTAAGGACAAAACCGAAGTAAGCCCTCCATCACAGGAGGAGAGGTGCTGGCTGTCTCCGGTGATAGTCAGGGTCCCAAGCGGAGCTGAGATGCTGAGGTGAAGATGAAAATACTGCCATATAGTGCTGCCATATTCTCTCATCTTCACTTCCGCATCACAGCTCTGCTTGGGACCCAGACTATCACAGGAGATAGCCGGCACCTCTCCTACTGTGACAGATGGCTTACTTCGGTTTCGTCCTTACATGTGGATGGACGGCACCACCTAGAGTCGTCTTGCTCAATCATTGATACAACAGCCTTTTGATGCCGTGGTTTCTTGCGAGTTGCTACATTTGTTTTAACACACTTCAATAAAATCTGTCTGCACTTTGAGCGCTGTTCTGTGCTTTTTGTATTTGTTCCAGAGTTTTCCACTTCTGAGAAGAGCTGCTTGGTGCAGTTGGATATCTTATTCAATGGACTTTATGGACATTCCATACATATTTACCAATTTTAGATTGTTTTTTCCTCCCCTTCCCACAGAGGCCCCCCCTCCTTTTCCCTCCTTCTAGCATTCAATCATTATTTATGTTGAATGGACTTTAGCGCTTATATGCATGTGTTTTTTCATGTCTCCTGAAAATGAATGGCCGCCGCAGGGAGTCATTGGCTTTTGTCTTTGGTTTGGGAGGGATTAAACAGAAATCCCCCTCTGCCTTTACCCTTCTGTTGCCAGGTCTATTTTGGTCCTCCTTGCCTGTGTCCTTCTGACTTATTTTCCTGAAAGGACGAAAAGGCTTTTTGGACTGTTGCCTCCATGGATTTGGAAAGCCTTTATCAGCAGACATCTCCAAAACCGAATCCAGGTCTTTACCAAACATTAAGCCACCCTTGAACAGTAAGGAGCATAACTTTGCTTTAGAAGCCACGTCTCCTGCCCAGACTTTAAGCCAGATCGCCCGTCTGGCCTCATTTATGAGCGCCGCACATATAGCTGAAAACCTGATGGCTTCTGCGGAGGCGTTTACAATATAAGCCACAGCCTTGTTGAGGATGGGGAGGGAGTCCAAAATCTCCTCTTTAGGATGTTCTAGGAGATCTTCAACTGCTTTAACTAGAGATCCAATGTCCTGGATACACAGGTGGATGCAATGTGCCGGTTGAAAGTTCGCAACACCTGCATCCCATGCCTTCTTTTAATAATCTTCTGCCTTTCTATCCATGGCAGCTTTAAACACCACTGCGTCCTCAAAAGATAGGTCTGGCCACTAAGCGCTGCATCCAGCTTTGGTCATTTCTCCCCAACGCCGCATCTTCCTTTTTAAAAAGGAAACCTTTTCAAATTTCTGGGGGAGAAAGACTTTTCTGGCTCCTCCATTCCTGAAGTATGGTATCTTTCAAAGCAGCAATGTTCTCTATGACAGGTGCAGATGCATGGGCCTGGAGGTGCTTTGCTAGCACATGAAGTACTTGGTTGAGATGCGTCCGAAGGACCCGGCTCTTGCAGAGAAGATCTAAACGACTTAAAAGTTTTAACCATCTCTGCATTCATGGTGCCTAGCAATATTTTAGATCTAGAGCTAGTTTCTTTTTGGTTAGAGCGTCAATGCAGTCTTGGCAAAGCACTTTTCTCCAGGTGGACGACAAATCTAGGCTAGCGCCCACACACCGGTTGACCAACAGTCAAAATAGCTGCCGTGCTACTTCGCCACCTGGAGGATACCGGAAATGATGGGCCCTCGGCGTTCCCCGGTCCATGAGCGTGACTGCCTAGGAAGAAGGGAGACACCAGCCCCATGCTGCCCACAGGGAAACGCAGACTCTGCAATGCTTGCAAGGACCAGGTAAGCCTCCAATGGCTTCCCCCCCCCCTCCAATGGACAAAAAAAAAAAAAAAAAAAAAGGAGGAGGAGAAGGGGTCCACCTTCACCCCCCCCCCCAATATCAAAGGGGTCAGGGGGCCCCCCGAGTTCCCCAGCTAAACGTCCCCAGGAACACTGCCCCGGTTAAGGAAAGGCCAGGGTTGGGAGGCTCCTGCCACCTAGCATGGAGGCATGACAGCATGATGTGATCCTGTCTGGCCGAGGAAACAAAATACTGAGGGTCTCTGGCTCTCATCTGTATTTAAACTAATGTGGATTGTGTTTCCTGTGCTAGGTGGGAGGAGACTGTCTCATTAAGCTGTCCTGGAAGATGACTTGGGAAAAACAAGTTACGTTACGAGTGATTTTTCCATGGAGAAAAAAGCCCATCACCTTCTTGCACTAAAACAAAACTGATTCATGGAGTGGGGCAGGATTACAAGGTAGGGGACCAAGGAGTACAGCCTCAAAAGCTTTGCTAAATGTCTAATCACCTGAAGAACAAACCTATAGCTTGATTCTATGAATACCTGTGTAATGTACAATTAAGATAAGGTTTTTGGTTCTGGAACAAGGGTTAAGCCCTCTAAGGTAAAAGCACTGATGCAATTCTGCAGCAGGTGACACTTTGGCAGCAACACAAACATTTAATTTACATCTAGTGATGGATTTCAGCAGTGTTTTTGGGAAGCAGCGCAGTAGAGATTACTAGAAACTAGAGATCATGGAAGGTGAATTATAAGGGATGCTTCTGCCGGTAGTGTTAATCTGAAGACAACCTTGGTTTTCTATACCTGAAAACCATTGTCCAGTATGTTTGTACACACATCTGGCTCTACTTTTCCTAAAGGCTTTACAGAGTTTGAGGTCGTTTCAGGAACCTCAAGGACTTTAGGGTTTATTATGACAAGAGTTTCATCTATGGCGACACACTGACCAGGGGTGCCCGATTTCTCTACAGGAGTCAGTATGGTCTATTGCTCAAAATCCCAGTGCTTTTACAGATGTAAGTTACAAAGCAAAATTAGTGTGAATGCAATTTTTTTGATAATGTACATAATTACCTCTCCATCCAAGCAGAGGACCAGAGAGTGATGAGAGCCGCAAGCCACCTGCACCACCTTCTTTGGTATTAGTTCAGTACCAATGTGGACAGGAACTGTGCCCTGGACTGTATTGCCGTTCCCAAGCTGATTATAACCATTATGTCCCCACGCATACAGCTCTCCATCTAGGTAAAAACAATTTTTGTAAGTATTCGTAACATTTTTTAAGAACAAGTAGGTACTAACTCATCTCATAGCCAAAAATTGACAACATAAATCGCTTTGTGACAGAGTATGGTATAACAAATGTACATGCCTGACCACAATATTGCAACACTGACACATCTTCGTAAAAAACTGTATACGTCATTGCATCTACTTTGTGTATCCAGGTGCATTATATCTTTTTTTTTTTTTTCCCCACGACAAATTGGGCTCTTTTGATGATATATGGTAGCCAATTATTTTTTTTTTCCCCCTCCAGCAAAGGAAAAAAATTTTTTTTTTTCAAATTTAGCTGACGATTTCTTGCCATTACCATAACGTACCAAAAAGCACCCTAAAATAAAGCAGCAATATAGATCTGTATGCCAGTAGTCGTTTTTACCCATAGTAGGGCTCAGAAACCATGGTGTGCATTTTGCTTTTTTTATCCTACAAAAATACACTGACATTGATACTAGTTTAACATTAGAGAAAAGGATTTTGCGGTAAGATAAAAATCCAAATTTTAATTGACGGACACAGCTCCACAATCTTCTTGACCATTGGGTTACGCTGCCCCCTACAGGAGTAGGACACTAGGCAGGAAAAATAAATAAACTTTACTACGCCTATGAGGTAGTCCCATGGGGTATACTCCTACTTCCTGCTTAATTTTGTTGCAAGCAGTGTCAGAATAAATAACCCCACTCAATAGAGGAGTGGGTGCTGTGTCCGTCAATGAACATCAGAGAAAAAATTTTTAAGGAAAGACAAAAAACTGGATTTTTGACTTACTGTAAAATCCTTTTCTCTGAAGTTCGTTGACAGGATGCAGCTTCATATAGTCTTAGCCATTGGGTTCTGCTCCTTCCATCAGTAATAGGACACTAGGCAGGAAAAAAAGTTTTCACCACGCCTATGGGGCTGTCCCTGCAGGCATAACCCCACACACTCTGCTACATCCTTAGTTTCGTTGCAAGCAGTGTTAAGAAAACAACCCCACTCCACTCTTAGAGGGGCAGGTGCTGCGTCTGTCAATGAACTTCAGAGAATAGGATTTTACAGTAAGTCAAAAATCCAGTGCTCTATCGTTCATTGACAGACGCAGCTTCACATCTTCTTAGCCATTGGGACGTCCCAAAGCAGTATCATGAGGGGTGGGAAAAACAATGCAAAAAAGAACGCAATTCCCCAAAGGCTAAAACCTAGCCAACCAGGAACAACTGGAGCTCACCTAGAAAAAGCACACACACTCAGAGAAAAAAAAAAAGAAGATCTCTTTTAAACAGCAGCCTGCAAAACCTTACGGCCAAAAGAGGCATCCGAAGATGCCAACACATCTACCTTGTAAAATTTTGTAAACGTGTGCACTGATGACCAAATTGCCGGCCTTGCAAACTTTCATCACTGACGCCTGATGGCGAAAAGCCCAAGGAGGCACTCAGCGCTCTAGTAGAATGCGCCTTTACTGGGAAAGGAGGAATATGACCCTTCAGTGAAAAAGCCTGAACCACTGTCTGCCTGATCCATCTGGATATGGTCTCAGCAGGCGCAGCCAATCCTGCGAGGTCCTTCGGTAAGAACAAAAAGTCTGATTTCCTGAAAGATTCAGTAGCCACCAGGTAAACTCGAATTGCCCGAGTCACATCCAAAGAATACAAAGCAATTTCCTTGGGATGCTTGGGCTTAGGACAGAGTGAAGGCAGCACAAGGTCTTCATTCAAATGGAAATCAGAAACCACCTTAGGAAGAAACAACTGATTAGGTTGAAGTAACACTATCTCTATGGACCACCAGATAAGGTGAACAGCAAAACAATGCCACCAGTTCAGACACCCTGCAGGCAAAAGTGATAAGCCAACAAAAAGTCAACCTTCTGAGATAATGAAAGCAGAGGGGAATCTCCCTAAAGTTCTCAAAGGGAGGTTTTTTTCAGATCCCACGGAGGTAACAGGGTTCGTCTCGGAGGCGCCATATGACGCACACCCCCTGAATAAAAGTGCGAATCAGGGCATAGTTACATAGTTTGTGAGGTTGAAAAAAAGACAGTCCATCCAGTTCAACCTATGATGTATGTGTCTGTGTGTGTTAGTACATTGTATACCCCTGTATGTTGTGGTCTTTAAGGTGCCCATCTAATAGTTTTTTGAAACAAGTGTAGCTAAAGGGCGTTGGAAAAACACAGCCAAAGCAGACACTTGGCCTTTGATAGTGCCTAAAGCCAAACGCCGTTCAACCCCTTTTTGAAGAAAAGTCAAAACCCTAGCTACCGAAAACAAGCACTTTCAATGATTCACACCATGAAACGTACGATTTCCACATACGATGGTAGATCTTCCTGGAAGTAGACTTACTGACCTTCCAACAGTGTGGGAATCACAAAGTCAGAAAAACCTATCCTTCAATACCTGGCTTTCAACAGCCACACCAACTGTAAAGCAGGATGGAAGATCGGCCCTTGAGAGGAAACCTCCAAGGAGCATCGGCGACCAATCTTACCAGGTCTATGGTACCAAGACCGGAGAGGCCAGTCAGGGGCCACTAGAATGACTGGAATCCCTTCCACCTCTATTCTGTACAGCAGTTTTGGCAGGAGTTTTAACGGAGGGAACGCATATATCAGCCGATACTAACCCCAAGGAGCTACCAGGGTGCCTGTGGCATCGGCCAGATCATCCCTTGACCTGGCCACAAACCTCTGAACCTTCTTGTTGAGTCGAGAAGCAAACAGTTCGACATCGGGTGTCCCCTACCGGACACACAGGAGGTGAAACCCCTCCGGGTGCAGGGACCACTCCCCCTGATCCAATACCCGACGACTCCGGTAATCCACACAGCAGAAAGGGACAAACCTTTCCGCCCAAAACCAGAATCTCGGTGACCTCCCGGAGACACTCTTGGTGCCCACTTGATTGATGTAAGCCACGACCGTCGCATTGTCTGATTGAATCCGGACCAGGCAACCATGCAGACGAGCCATCCAATGACTCAGACAAAGCTTTATCGCTCTGAGCTTCAAGATATTCGTCGGCAGCTTGGACTCTTCCATTGTCAAAGATCCCTGGGCGCAGAGTTTCCCCAGCACTCCTCCCCAGCCTGACAGGCTGGTGTCCGTAGTTACCACCGTCCAATACAGCGGCAGGAAGGACTTGCCAGGCGAAGTGCTGACGAGTGAAGCCACCACAGAAGAGCAGACTGTTCCCAAATGTGGGAACCTGAAGGGGGCCTGGTATGTCCGAGAGGCCAGGGGAACCAAGGGAAACCCGAGGGTCCAACTATTCCAAGGAGGGGGCCCACGTCCACCTCGAGACCGCCAGAGAAATGGGGGGGGGGGGAACTCTTACCATACCATGGATCAGGTGGGCGCCACTACGAGCAGACTACCTCCAACCCAAAATGGGGGTGCTGCCAGCCAAGAGGTACGCTGCAACTCAAGGCGTTCCAGGTCGTTCGCATCCCAGCGAGACTGTCCGCTCGCAGGCTCGTCCCCAGCCATTGGGGCTGTGTCGTGGCGAGACCTAGTGCTAGATTATGACCTGCACACGCTCGCTGGCCAGGCTGAGAGACCTTAAGGATCTAGAATATCCAGTCCGAAATCCAGCCGGCTGTTGCTTGTAGTTCTCCAGGAACAAAAGAAAAAGCACGTTCCCAGAAAACAGCAGCTAAGACCGAAGTCCCAGCAGGGGACTAGGTCCTACTCCTAAACTAGGCAGAAACAAACTAAGGACTGTAGCAGAGGGTGTGAGGTTATGCCCATAGGCGTGGTGAAAGCTTTTTCCTGCTTTAGTCTCAAAGCAGTGTCAAACATTAGGGGTGGAAAAAAAACAAAAGAAATTGGCCAAAAGGCTAAACCTGGCCAACCAGGTAACAAGAGCTCAACCAAGAACTGGGGCTCACCTGAAAATTACACGCTCAAAAAGAGGACTAACAGCAGCCTGCAAAACCTTGCGGCCCAAGGCAGCGTCCGCAGATACCAACACATTCATTTTATAAAATGTTGTCAAAGTGTGCACAGACGACCAGGTGGCTGCCTTGCAAACCTGCACCACAGTTGCCTGATAACGAAAGGCCCAAGAGGCAATAAGCGCGCTTGTACAATGAGCCTTAACAGGGAAAGGAGGATCCTGACCCTTAATAGAATAGGCTTGCACCACCGTCTGCCTGATCCATCTGGAAATGGTTGCAGCAGACGCAGCCAGCCCTTTACAAGGTCCATCCGTAAGGACAAATAGTGAGTCTGATTTCCTAAACAACTCACCACCAGATACCCTGATCGCCCAAACCACATCCAGGGAACATAAGTGTATCAGTTGTGGATTTTTTTACAAATGTTCCCAATACATGTGTAATAATAATAATAATAATAATAATAATCTCTCACCCACAGGTGGTCCTAAAATGGCTGCCGCATATTTAATGAACCATGTGATTGTGGGGGGGGGGGGGGGGAGGTGCAGCCATGTGTGGATGACCTCACTCAAAAATGACCTATGAGTGGACAAGAGGTATGACCACATCCTGTGGGCGTTCTCTTGTGCACAGTACTATAAAAAAGGGTTAATTTGCATGAGAAAGGCTCTTTTTTCGATCACGCTCACACAGAGAAAAGATCCATGATGTAGCCTTGCTTGTTTGTTCGTTTGGAAGGTTGGCTGTTTGGAAACATGCGGCCAAGACCCCTTTGTTGCAGAGATCTATTGGACGCTGTTACAACTACCAAAAGCTAAGTATTATGTTTAAAGTGTATTTGTTCATGGTAACTTTTATGTGTAAGGGAGCTTTATGTATTATGATGTCCAGTAATGGTAACTTTTTAAGATGTTTAAGGAAACTTTGTGTTTATGATGTCCAGTAAAGTTTTGTTTTATGTTTTTTATCAAAACTGCTCTTGGTGCCTGCTTTCATTCTAAATATTCACGAGATATGTCATTGGCTGTCCAGTATACCTGAATTATAAATTTTGTTGTTATTCACCATTTGATACAATAAGGTAATCTCTTTAGGGTGTTTAGGCTTAGGACACAGGGAGGGCAACACAATGTCTTCATTTATAATGGAAACCAGAAACGACCTTAGGAAGGAATGACTGACAGGAACGGAGTACTACTTTTTCTCTGTGGACCGCCAGATAAGGGGAACAAGACAACGCAGCCAACTCAGACACCCTGCGTGCAGAAGTAATAGCCACCAAGAAGGCTACCTTCTGTGTCACAGTGAGCAGAGGAAACTCCTATTTTCCTAAGGCGGTTTCTGAAGAACCAACAGCACCAAATTGAGGTCCCACAGGGGCAACGGAGACCTCACCGGGGGGAGCCAAGTGGCTGACCCCCTGAGTAAAAAAGAATGAATCAAGGAGTGCGTAGCCAAAGGGCGTTGAAAGAAAAAAACGCCAAGGCTGAAACTTGGCCCTTAATGGTTCCCAAGGTCAAGCGATAGATCTACCCCTTTTTGGAGGCACTCCAAAATTCTAGCCACCGAAAAGGAACGGGGAGAAACCCACCACCCCCCAACAACACGCAATATACGTCTTCCACACATGATGAATAATCTTCCTAGAAGTAGATTTTCTAGCTTTTAACAGCATGGGAATCACTGATTCTGACACTTTCTTATCCTTCAGCACCTGGTTTTCAATAGCCACAACGTTAATCCAGCGACTGTAAAGCAGGATGGAAGATTGGCCCTTGAGCCAGAAGATCTTCTCTGGGAGGGAGTCTATGTGATGTCGGCGACCAGCCGTACCATATCTGAGTATCAAGACCAGCAAGGCCAGTCTGGGGCCACTAGGATGACCAGAATCCCTTCTGCTTCGATCCTTCGCTGAAGTCTTGGCAAAGTTTCAGAGGAGGAAAAGCATACATCAGATGATACTGGCCCCAAGGGGACACCAGAGCGTCTGTGGCGTCAGCCAGAGGATCCTGAGCCCATGCTACAACCTCTGTACCTTCCTGTCGAGAGGCCAACAGGTCCACTTCGGGAGTTCCCCACCGAGGGAACAGTTGATGAAACACCTTCAGATGAAGAGACCATTCTCCCTGGTCCAATGCCTGCTGACTGAGGTAGTCCACCTGTCAAATTTCCACCCCTGGAATATGCACAGCAGAGAGGGCTGGTACAATGTGTTCTGCCCACGGTAGAATGCCGGCAACTTCCCGGGGCGCTAGGACATTTTGTGCCCCCTTGATGATTGACATATGCCATGGCTCTGGCATTGTCCGATTGAATCCTGCAGACAATGCGTCCAATGGGTCAGGCAAAGCCTGATCGCCCAAAGTTCCAGGATATGGATAGGCAGTCTGGACTCCAAACCCCTTAAGCACAATCCATGCCCCAAGACGCCTCCCCACCCAGACAGGCTGGCATCCGTGGTGACCACCGTCGAGTACAGGGAAGAAAGACTTTTTTCCCTGTCAAAGAAGCGGAGAGCGGAGCCACCAATCAGGGACCCTCCCGTACTCCGACTCAACAGGATCACATCGTTTAGAGACTGTGCACTCTTGTCCCACTTGGCAAGTAACTCCCTTTGCAGAGGTCTCGTATGGAGCTGTGAAAACGGAACCGCCTCGAAGGTGGAAACCATCAGGCCCAGCACTTGCATACAAGTCCTGAGAGATGACCTCCTGTAGGACAACAGGAGCCTAATCGTATCCTGCAATTTCTGGAGTTTTTCCTCTGGAAGAAAACACCCGGGCTGAGGCCAAGTCTAAGGTCAGGCCCAGGTAGTCCAGCTTGGTGGATCATGGAACCAGAGCATATTTTTGGAAATTCGGTTTTCACAGTGATGTCCAGGTTGCCCTACAAGGCAGTAGGAGACTCTGCTCGTAAAAGGAGATTGTTCAGGTACCCCAGTACCGAAATCCCCCGCTGACGCAACACTGCTAACACCAGGGACAACACTTTTGTGAACACCCGAGGAGCTGAGGCTAGACCAAAGGGTAATGCCAGGAATTGATAATGCTCCTCGCTCTCGGCCAAGCAAACAAAAAGGCTGATGTCCAACATATTGGGATATAAAAGGTAAGCGTCCTTGCCATCTATGGAGGCCAGAAGAGTTCCCATGATGAAGGTATGTCACTACCGTGGGAATAGACTCAATCTGGAATTTTTGTACCTGCACAACCTTTCCCTCCTTTCTGGGAACAGTAAACAGGTTTGAGTAAAACCCTTGAAAAACAGGAATCGTTACAATGACCCCCTTGTAGAAGTAAATCTTGCACCGCCCCGAGGGAGGACAAACGCAGGTTGGAAGGGAAGAACCTTGCCGGAGGCGAAGATTGAAACACGATCTTGTAACCGGACCTGATCAGCTCGTGGAACCACCTGTATTGAATCCAGGCGGTCCACAGGTTCGGAAGCGAAGACATCCCCCCCACCCCAGATACCGGTGAGGGCGCCCTTCAGGCAGAAGAGGGCTTGTCTGTGGGTCTGAAGGGACCCGCTCTCGGCTTACCAGACCAGGACCTCTTGGAACCTCCCAAAGGTGTTCGAGGGGATTTCGATCCCTTGACCTGAGGAACGAAAGGGCCGCTTGTGAGCCGAGAAGAAAGGGCCACATTTGCGATGAACCTCCTTGCACCTGGTATGCCTGTGGGAGAAGAGTGCTCCCCCCCCTCCCCCGTAAGACCCTTATTGATCTCATCCATGGAAGCTCCAAACACGGGCGATCTCTTACAAAGGGGAGATCAGACAGAACCTTCTTGAAAGCCTGGTACACAGACCAATGTTTGAGCCAAATCATGCACCTCAGGGTCACTGCTGTTACAGATACCCTGCAGACTAAAGGAGCCGCATCCAGAGAGGCATCACAGATGAACTGAAACCCCTGGACCAAGTGGTTCGTCAGCTCTGCAAGATTAGGAGAAATCTGTCTCCCCCCCCCGCCCCCAAATCCTGGTGCAAATGTTTTGCCCATTCCGTTACAGTCTGGGAGACCAAAGTTATGGTAAACACTGGTCTAAGGATGGAACCGGCCATGGTAAAAAGATGCCAGACCAGAGACTCCACTCATCAACAGGGTCTTTAAAAGACAGCGAGTCCTCCACTGGGAAAAGGGTGGCTTTATTTATTTAACCTGGAAACCTGAGAGTCCACCACAGGTGGGACTGTCGGCTTTAACAGGGATTCTTCAAAAGAGTACATTCTAGCAAAATGCTTTGGCACCACAAAGAGGAATCGTCCTCACTATCAGAGCACTCAGGGTGCCAGTAGGGAGACTCGCATCCAAAGCAGCCAAATCAACCTCCAAATCTGAGGAGACAGAGGATGCAGGCGAAGGTGAGGGAGGGGGGAGGCTGTTTTTTGCCCATCCTGTTTTGCAGGACCATATCCACCTTGGACCCTATTGACTCCAGGACCGCCGTCATAGCAGACAAAGCAGGCTGGGCCACAGAGGGCTTCGCAGCCTCAGAGAGGGCCAGGTGGTAAAACATTCTCCAGCGGCTCCATGGTTAACCCAGAGACTACCTTAGCAGATAGGAAGGAAAAAAAAAAAATCCCCACCGCTGCACAATCGGCACCACAAATCCCAGCCCACCAAGTTGCTGCTATAGCAGAGAAGAGGGAGAGCCGTTTACCCCCACAGGGACTCACACCGACCCAGGTACAGAGCAGAGCATTCAGCTGCCCACCGTGCAGCAATCAGAGAGAAGGAGGAAGCACTGGAGTTAACACTAGAGGCCCACCAAAGAACCGCCACTCTGTAGGCTCTTCCGCTTTATTCAATGGGAAACCAAGAAAATGGCCACCTGACTACACAAACATGAACTCCGATAGATACAGCAGCTATCCACAGCAAAATGGCAGCTCCAAGTGGATCCCAGGACCCTCAGAAAGGAATGGGCAGGAAGAGGGAGGGGGGGGGTTGGTTGGAGAGGTACGCTGTAACTCAGGCTGTACCAGGTGAGAGCGTCCTCACAAGACGTTTAACTCGCCGGACAGCACCTGTCTAGTGGGGCTAGGTCACGTCTAACCTAGTGCAGAGCTGAGATCGGGTCGCGCTCACTGGCCGGACTGGTGAGACCCTAAGGATCTAGAATATCCAGTGCGTCGCCCATTCCAGCAGTTGGTTGTGGTTCTCACAGGAACAGAAAATAAGAGGAAAAAAATCCGTTTAAAAAGGAAAAAATGCTAGGACCAGAGATCCCAGCAAGGGACTAGGTCCTTACTCATCACTAGGCAGAAAAAAGTGGGAGTGCCGTTCCTTTAGCGCTCCGTGCCGTGACCGCCGGCTCCCGCGCACGTGCGCGGGAGTGACGTCACCGCGGCTCCGGCCAATCAGATGGCCGGATGCCGCGATCCCGGAAGACGGGCAACTAGACATGTCGCCCGTCATACAGGTGAGTGGACGGCACGGCGGGGGCTCGTTCTAAGGTAAGAATTTCATAATGAGCTAGTATGCGATGCATACTAGCTCATTATGTGTTTCTCTTGCAGCTTGCAAAAAGAAAAAAAAATTAAATTTTGGGGTTTACAACCTCTTTAACAAATTCCTTTTTTCTATCAGAGGAATGAATTTGCATAAAATTCAGTTAATACCTTTACACTACTGTCAAAGGGCAACGAAAAAAAAAAATAAAAAATAGCGAGAGATGGACGGAGATCTAAGATCTATAGGAAGCATATGAGCTATAGGTTTTCTTTATAAAATCAGAGAAAATGGGCATTAAACAGGCACAACGAAGTTATGTATATCACAATTCTATGAGGGATGGAGGTAAAGCATGAGGGCCAATGCCATAACTATGTCTGTTATTTTCTTGCCACAAAAAAAAGTATGGCATCACATACCTTCAGTACAAACCAGGACATGAGGGCCACTGCCATAACTAATGCCAGTCATTTTCTTGCCACAAAGGACATCAAGTCTCCTTGGGACCATAGTGCTTTGATTATCTCCAGTTCCAAGACAGTTACTGCAATTCTGCCCAAATGCAAATACCTGCAAAATAATCCAAGACAATTAAAAGGCCATGTACACTACAAACTAGTTGAATACAAAACAGTTGGACACAACTGCTAATGGCTGAAGTTTTTATCCTGGCACTGACATTCTGTGCTTGGTTGCCCCACTATTTAGCTTGAAACGCTAGCCAAGTTTTTGATAACCTGGAAGTATTCGGTTTCTCTTGCTTTTTGTTACCATCCTTGTTCCTGTGGAATGTTTCCCTCTGCTCCCTATTGTTCTTGTGAGCCATTCTTCCCATTTCCTCTATGAACTGCTTTCTACAGTCAGGTCCATAAATATTGGGACAGCGACACAATTCTAATATTTTTGGCTCTATACACCACCACAATGGATTTGAAATGAAACAAACAAAATGTGCTTTAACTGCAGACTGTCAGCTTTAATTTGAGGGTATTTACATCCAAATTAGGTGAACGGTGTAGGAATTACAACAGTTTACATATGTGCCTCCTACTTTTTAAGGGACCAAAAGTAATGGGACAGATTAACAATTGGCTGCTCAGCTGTTCTATGGCCAGGTGTGTGTTATCCCCTCATTATCCCATTTACAAGGAGCAGATAAAAGGTCCAGAGTTCATTTTAAGTGTGCTATTTGCATTTGGAATCTGTTGCTTTCCACTCTTAGTATGAGATCCAAAGAGCTGTGACTTTCAGTGAAGCAAGCCATCATTAGGCTGAAAAAATAAAACAAACCCATCAGAGAGATAGCAAAAACATTAGGTGTGGCCAAATTAACTGTTTGGAACATCCTTTAAAAGAAAGAACGCACCGGTAAGCTCAGCAACACCAAAAGACCCGGAAGACCACGGAAAACTGTGGTGGATAACCGAAGATTTTTCCCTGGTGAAGAAAACACCCTTTATTACAGTTGGCCAGATCAAGAACACTCTCCAGGAGGTAGGTGTATGTGTGCCAAAGTCAACATTCAAGAGAAGACTTACAGAGGGTTCACCACAAGATGTAAACCATTGGTGAGCCTCAAAAACAGGAAGGCCAGATTAGAGCTTGCAAAAACAACATCTAAAAAAGCCTTCACAGTTCTGGAACAACATCCTATGGACAGATGAGACCAAGATCAACTTGTACCAGAGTGATGGGAAGAGAAGAGCATGGAGAAGGAAATTAACTGCTCATGATCCAAAGCATACCACCTCATCAGTGAAGCATGGTGGTGGTAGTGTCATGGCGTGGGCATGTATGGCTGCCAATGGAACTGGTTCTCTTGTATTTATTGATGTGACTGCTGACAAAAGCAGCAGGATGAATTCTGAAGTTTTTCGGGCAATATTATCTGCTCATGTTCAGCCAAATTCTTCAGAACTCATTGGACGGCGCTTCACAGTGCAGATGGACAATGACCCGAAGCATACTGCGAAAGCAACCAAAGAGTTTAAGGGAAAGAAGTGGAATGTTATGCAATGGCCAAGTCAATCACCTGACCTGAATCTGATTGAGCATGCATTTCACTTGCTGAAGACAAAACTGAAGGGAAAATGCCCCAAGAACAAGCAGGAACTGAAGACAGTTGCAGTAGAGGCCTGGCAGAGCATCACCAGGGATGAAACCCAGCGTCTGGTAATGTCTATGCGTTCCAGACTTCAGGCTGTAATTGACTGCAAAGGATTTGCAACCAAGTAGTAAAAGTTTGATTTATGATTGTTAATCTGTCCCATTACTTTTGGTCCCTAAAAAGCGGGAGGCACATATACAAACTGTTGTAATTCCTACACCGTTCAACTGATTTGGATGTAAATACCCTCAAATTAAAGCTGAAAGTCTGCAGTTAAAGCACATCTTGTTTGTTTCATGTTAAATCCATTGTGGTGGTGTATAGAGCCAAAAAGATTAAAATTGTGTCGATGTCCCAATATTTATGGACCTGACTATATCATTCTTTAGAAAAATTCACCAGACGCTGATGGCAGAGTGACTTTATGCATGGATTTTTCACTCCAGAGGACCTTTTTAAGCTACTGATTATTACAACCCAACTTTACTGAGCATTTAGAGCAAGATGGATTGCCAAGGGTTATGGAAGCCTGGTCAATCTAAAACTGCCTAGCAGCAATTAAAGTTGTTACGGTGGAAAAAATAAAAATAAAAAAAAGGAAGAAATGGCTTATATCTTACCTCATTGTCAGTAGTGTATATAACTTCATTGGCACAAGTACCAAAAACACAGGCTTGCCGAATGGAGGACACCTCCTGAGGTGACAGCAAAGTGAATAAAGGCCACTTTCCAAAATCAACCATGTCTTTACAGTGTTTCACATCAGGGATACCAGGTTTCAAAAGCTACAAAGATCAGGAAAAAAAAACGTATATCAGTATCCATTAAATATCGGATTATATTATAGTATTAGCGGATCTCACTTGTGTTGTCAACACATAGTAAAGTATGGACACACCTACACTGCAGAAAAGTATTGCGTTTTCTCCTATGCGTAGTAAGGGCATGAAGAAATTCATGTCTGCATTTACCGTTCAAGAATTTAATACAAATGGACTACTTTGACCAATGTTAAATGAGACTAACTGGATCTGGACCTTCATACAGGCAAAACCAAGAAAGTACTTTAATGGCCTCTCCCAGTAAAGCAGCACATTATTCCCTTACCCATTCAGCTTTCCAGCAAATGGAGAGAAACCCCATGTAAGCACAGAATCACTAGTCTGAGCTCTCTGCTAAACCATGTCATAGAACTTGCCCAATCACCAGCACTGTTACAAGAGAACGTGGAGTTACATGTTCCTTCCTACCTTGGAAGAACCAGGTATTACCAGTGGCTGAACAGAGCAGCAGGAGAGTGAAGGAAAGGAGTGTATGTACCGCTGGCAGGGAGGGGGTGGGTTACTTTTCCCTGCATGGGCTGGTCTGCTTTAAAAAAAAAAAAAAAAAAAAAAAAAAAAAAAAAAAAAACACAACCTTAGTTAAAATATTTCAGTTAGTTTTACCAGAGCAAGCAGAACCAGTTACCAGATCATGCCCAGTTAACCATGCCTCTTGAGAAGCCCAGATTTACCCAACTACCCAAGCATAGAAAAATCCCATTCCCCCCTTTTTAGAAATAGCAATTTGCCGATATCAATCATTGCCTTCTGATATATTGGGTCATTTTGTGTGCCTTCCAATCTAGAGGACACGTCACTGATCTGTACCAAAACGGGGGGGAGAGAAACATGACGACCTTCTCACTTATACTGATCAAACCTCTGTTTGCTACACTTTACCTGTCCGCATCTTTCCTGTCAGCTCCTTTTCAATTTCTTCCCACATTTTCCAAAAACATGCCAAAAAAAAAAAGAAAAAAACACGCATATTTGAAAGACTATAGTATGGCTCTTAGTGAAAAATGTTGAAATCTAGAAGTATGATAAAAGCAAACCCCCCAAGGTATTTTCTAAATATTAACCACTTGCCTACCGGGCACTTTCACACCCTTCCTGCCCAGGCCAATTTTCAGCTTTCAGCGCTCTCACACTTTGAATGACAATTGCGCGGTCATGCTACACTGTAACCATATGAAATTTTTATCATTTTTTTCACACAAATAGAGCTTTCTTTTGGTGGTATTTAATCATCTCTGGGTTTTTTATTTCTTACAAAAAAAAAAAAGAAAACTTTGAAAAAAAAAAAAAGTTTCTTATTTTCTGCGAGTAAATTTTAAAAATAAATAAATTTTTCTCCTTCACTGATGTGCGCTGATGAGGCGGCACTGATAGGCGGCACTGATGGGCACTGAGGTGGCACATATGGGCACTGATGAGGTGGCACTTATGAGGAGGTACTAATATGCCGCACTGATGAGCACTGATAGGTGGCACTGATGAGCACTGAGATGTGGCACTGACGGGCACTGAGAGGCGGCACTGCTGGACACTGATGGGCAGCACCATCAGTGCCCACACTCAGTGCCCATAGTGCTGCTAGTCAGTACCCTTCAGTGCCTAGATGAGCAGGCACTGACTGGCAGCACTATGGGCACTGATGGTGGGCACTTGTATTTTATTTACCGCTTTTGTAATCAGGGCACTGGTGATCAGTGCCCTGATTACATTCCTCTGTGTCCCCTAAGCGCTGATCGGCTCTGCTCCTTCCTCACACTGCAGTCTCTGTGTGAGGAAGGAGCGCTGGCGATGAGAGATGATCTCATATGTTTACATATGAGATCATCTCTCATTGCACGGTCCGATCACGTGTTAAATGGCCGCTGTGATTGGCCATTTACCACGATCTGTGATTGGCTGTGTCCAAGGGACACGGCCGACAGATTTTCCCCGATGCGCACTCGCGGGAGCGCGCGGGGAGTCTGTTACTGGGAGGCCTTATAAAGACGGCCTTCCGGAAATTAGAGCCCGCGCTGTAGCTGTACTTCGGCTATAGCGCGGGCCGGAAGTGGTTAAACTGGCATTGTTTTACCCAAAGTGTTAATATGATGCTTGTGAAGAGGTTTGGTGACCACCTTTTTATACTATCCAATGTTGCCAAGATGGAGGCCAACCTTAAAGTGGTTGTAAAGGCTCAAGGTTTTCGTTTTTGTTTTTTATCTTAATGCATTCTATGCATTAAAATTAGGATTCTTTTTTTTTTTCAGAATCATACTTTTACCTAGGTGGATGCAGCATCGGCCTGATGCTGCTTCTGCTCCCCCCCCCCCCCCCCCCGCCGGCTCTAAGACTGAGAACCGTGCGATCAAACATTGCTCATCGCTCAGGGCTCCCTGAGCAGAGAGCTGGTGACTGTCAGTGACTGACTGTCTGCAGCCAACTCAAGCTCTGAGGCTCACTGACAGGCTGAGCCGGTCCAGGCATGTGGGTGGATCCCGACTTCATTGTCACACCTTGCCTCTGCCTGGACTGGCTGAGCAGTGGACAGCTGTCAGCAAACAGCTTCAGCCCACTATCTGCTGTAAACAAATCACAGAATCAACTGCACTCCTGCAATCCACAGGAGAAGTACAACCAAACGGGCTTTGGCTGTACTTCTCCTTTAATGGTAAAAAAAACCTTGTGTGCAGCTCCCCCCTCATACTTGCACATGCCCATCTCGATCCAGCCATGTGCATGAGAGCAGCAGCTCTCCCGGGTCTCTCACTGGCTCCTGCTGAGGTTAACCACAGACAATGAGCCAATGAAGGAGAGGTTGGGGACGGAGCCGAGCCACACTCCAGGTGCAAATGGACACAAGAGCTCAGCTCGGGAGAGAACCTGCTCAAGTGCCCCCATGTTGTTGGGGGCACTCGGTGGGGGGGGTTGAGGAGCCAGGACTGCCAGCAGGGGACCAAAAAAAAAAAAAAAGGGAGATCAGGGATGCTCTGTGCAAAACAAATTGTAAATAGTAACAAATTGTTTTTTTTTTTGGAAAGAAAATTCCTTTAGAATCACTTTAAAGCGCAGTTCCGGGCACAAAAACTATATTTTTTTTTTGTGCCCCTCCGCTAGGTAGACCTGACCTGAAAAGGAATTGGATAGTTATTTTTTTTTTTTTGTTCACTCACCTTTTAATTGAAGATCGTAAATACTCACCTCAGAGTACTTCCTCCCTCGGAGCCGCGGCTCACCCGTCACTTCCTGTCTCGCTATGATTCCTGGGAGCTGAACGTCATAGCTCCCAGGAATCAATGCGACGGCACCGGCCCCGCTCGTCATTTCCGGGCGACACTGCATTCCCCTGCTAAACAGCTTCTGGGCATGCCCAGAAGCTGTGGAGGAATGCGGCGCCGCACCGGAAGTGACGAGAGGGGCCGGTGCAGGCGCATTCTGGGACAAGAAGACGCGGAAGAAGACACAGAAGAGGACCGCGCCGGCTTCAGCTGCCCACAAGAGAGATGGAAACGCTGTGGAAGAAATTTTATAAGTAAGTATTTCTTCTTGCAGGTAAGTGCGAACCGGGACAGATCAGAGGCTAGCCATTGTGGAATGTACTAGCCCTGACTGTCCCGGGGGAATGCTTGAAAATTGACTTCTGTGCCCGGAACTCCGCTTTAAAGCTGAAGAATATTCAGCTTATATTTTGCCTTCCATTGGTCCTTTTCCATTACGTCTTATTTGAGAGGAAGGGATGTAGCTCTGTCTGACTTGTAGCAGCTTCTAATGCACACCGAGTGAAGTTTACAGTGTGCAGTGAAAGCAGAGTAGAGGAGGAGAGGGGCCTGTACACCTGTGCAAGACTGAAGAAAAGGCTGGAGAGCAGCTTTAGACCATAACTAAAAGGCAACAAAAAACTTTAAGGGCAAAAAGAGGGCGAGTCTCCCCAGAAGTAATCAGAACACCCTATATAAACAAACACATGAGAAGCTCGATCATACCATCTAAAACCAAAATGTTTGGACATTCCAGAGTGAGCAACAAACTCAGAACAGAAGTAGCACAATGCTTTCACCTGCAAAAGAGTTTTCTACCTTGAGGCCCCTTTCACACTTATGCGACGCGTTTTTGACGTGACTTTGCCGCGATTTTGAAAACAATGGCTATATACCTCAAAACGCATTAAAATCGTGCCAAAGTAGTGCAGGAACTACTTTGAAGTCGGTGCGACTTCAAAAACGCACAGATATGAATGGGGCTCATTGAAAATAATGGAAAACGACTTGTCATGCGATTTTGCGGTCCAAAATCGTGGGACAAGTCGCACTAGTGTGAAAGGGGCCTGACCATGTCACTCTTGTTCATTTTCCTATCACAACTACAAAGCCAAACCAAGCTGCAGAGTAGAGAACAGGAACAGTTTAGTTTCATGGACATGTGACTTGAATCCTCAGCTGCAGAGTGCACAAATTCTACAGCTTGGGGGATGGACAAAAAGCGATGAAAAAAAAAAAAACAACCCCTGTTTTGGAGACCAGCTTTTAACCACTTAAGGACCAGAAGGTTTTACCCCCTAATGACCAGGCCATTTTTTGCGTTACGGCACTGCATAATTTAACTGACAATTGTGCGGTCGTGCGACACTATACACATAAAACATGTCCTTTTTTCCCCACAAATAGATCTTTCTTTTGGTGTTATTTGATCACCTCTGCGGTTTTTATTTTTTGCGCTATAAACAAAAAAGCGACAATTCTGAAAAAAATAAATACATTTATATTTACTTTCTGATCTAAAACATATCCAATAAAAATCTAACAATAAAAATCGAATTTTCTCATCAATTTAGACCAATATGTATTCTGCCATATATTTTTGTTTAAAAAAATCCCAACAAGTGTATATTGATTGGTTTGCGCAAAAGTTATCGCGTCTACAAACTAGGGGATAGATGTAATTTTTATTTTATTTTTTACTAGTAATGGTGGCGATCAGTGATTTTTAGAGGGACTGCGACATTGCAGCAGACATTGCAGTGACACCTGACACTTGAGGGGACCAGTTAAATTACAATGATCAGTGCTAAAAATATGTCCCATTACTGTATTGACACTGGCTGGGAAGGGGTTAAACATCTAGGGTGATCAAAGGGTTAGGTGTGTCCCTAGGGGGTGCTTTCTGTGTGGGGGAATGGACTCACTGGATGAACACCGAATGTGGATGAACAAAGAAGCTGCTGCTCCTCCCGCCTCTCGCTGTGTCTAAACACAGCGGGAGCGCGGCTCCGAGACAGCGTGCACAAAATCAGGTAGATCTACGTGGTTTTGCGCAGCCGAGCCACCCTGCAGAAGTATATTTTACGCGGGGCGGTCAGCAAGCGGTTAAGCTTTAGGCCTGCCTACTGCCTATTCCAGATGAGAGGGAGTATAACCCTACTAATAATGAGGATGGAGCTGCGTCTGACGATGAACGATAGAGAAATATATATTTTAACTTCTAAACAAGTGTCAGAAATAGGCTCGGTCCTTAAAGCGGAGTTCCACACAAAAGTCGAACTTCTGCTCATTTGCTTCCTCCCCCCCTCCAGGGGCCACATTTGGCACCTTTCGGGGGGGGAGGGGGGAAACGGGTACCTGTTTTTGACAGATACCCTTCCCCACTTCCAGGATACGGCACCGTGGCACTGTCCCTCGGAAGTTCAGCCCCCTCCTCCGCCGCCAAGGCAATAGGAATGTGCTGCGTGCTTCGCGCATGCGCAGTAGGGACCCGCCTGTGAAGCTGCAAGGCTTCACTGCTGGGTCCTTTTACTGGCAATGGCGGCGGCAGCACCAGACAGCCGATGGAAACATTGGCTACAGTGTCGACATCGCTGGACTCCAGGACAGGTAAGTGTCCTAATATTAAAAGTCAGCAGCTACAGTATGTGTACAGTATGTGTACAGTATGTGTACAGTATGTGTACAGTATGTCTAGCTGCTGACTTAATTTTTGGAGGGGGAGAGGGGAGGAGGCGGAACTCTGCTTTAAGTGGTTAAAAGAAAAGACTCACATAAATGTACTGTATGTATAGATGATTTTTACACTGTTTTCAGATATTTATTTATGCACTATAAATTTGAATGCACTTTATTGAAGCAGAGCGCTGCACTTTTGTGTGACTACAGTGCATATTTTTAGCACTGATCACTGTATTGGCGTCACTGGTCCCCAATTTGTCAAAAATGTCAGTGTCCGATTTGTCCGCCACAATGTCGCAGTCCAGCTGTAAGTCACTGATTGACGCCATTACTGGTAGAAAAAAAAAAAAAAAAAAAACACAAAAATTACCTAAATTCCGTTTGTAGACACGATAACATTTGCGCAAACCGATTAACCACTTCAATACAGGGCACTCCCCCCCCCCCCCCTTCCTGCCCAGGCCAATTTTCAGCTTTTAGCGCTGTTGCATTTTGAATGACAATTGCGCGGTCATGCAACACTGTACCTAAACCAAATTTATGTCATTTTCTCCCCACAAATAGAGCTTTCTGTTGGTGGTATTTGATCACCGCAAGGTTTTTTCTTTTTTGCTAAACAGATAAAAAAAAAAGACCAAAAAGTTTGAAAAAAAAAAAATGTTTTTTTGTTTATGCTATACAATTTTGTAAATAAATAAGTTTTTTCCTGCACTGACAGGCACTGATGAGGAGGCACTGATGGGGTGGCACTGATATGCGGCACTGATAGGCAGCACTGGTGGGCACTGATAGGTAGCACATATATGCAGCATTGGTGGGCACTGATAGGTGGCACTAGTGGGCACTGACGGGCAGCACTGATGGGCACTGGTGGGCAATAATGGGCACTGGTGGGTGGCACTGATAGATGGCAATGATGGGCAATGTGAGGCAGCACTGATGGGGAGGGCACTGGTGGGCAGCATTGATGGGGAGGGCACTGGGGGGCTCCCTGAGCCCTGATTGCCATCCCTGGTGGCCATAGTGGGCATCCCTGGGGTCATGGGTGGGCATCCCTGGGGGTTCTAGTGGCATCCCCCTCCCCCCCAAGGGTCTGCACTGGTAATCAATGATCTGATTACCACTGCCGACCCCCCCCTGTCAGGAGAGCCGCAGATCGGCGCTCCTTTACTCGTGTCTGTCAGGCACGTACTGAGGAAAGCCGATCAACGACTCTTCCTGTGTACTATGTGACCAGCCGTGATTGGACACAGCTGGTCACATGGTAAAGAGCCTACCTCAGTAGGCTCTTTCCCGAGATCGGAGATGCGGGGAGTCAGACTGACACGCCGCATCACCGATCGCCGCTCTGCGCGGCCCTCCTGACGTCCAGTCAGGATAATGCAACCACATTCCCGCCGTCATTTGCCTATAGGGCGGGCGGGAAGTGGTTAATATACTCTGATTGTGATTTTTTTTTTTTTAACAAATATATGTAGCGGAATACATATTGGCCTAAATTGATGAAGAAATTAACGTAAAAACATTTTTTTTTTTTTTTAAACAGTCGATTTTTTTGTTTATAGCTAAAAATATAACCGCTGGGGTGATCGAATACCACGAAAAGAAAGATAGATTTGCTGGGGTAAAAAAAGACATCAAATTAGTTTTGGTACAGCGTCACATCACTGCGTAATTGTCAGTTAAAGGAACGCAGTGCCGAATTGCAAAAAATGGCCTGGTAAAACCTTCTGGAGCTGAAGTGGTTAAGGGACAGCGCAGATGTGAATGCGCCTCATTGGTCCCAGCATTCGCTCTCAAAAAGTGCCCCCCACCCCCCCCTACAGAGGGGACCACTAGGGGTTGGAGGAGTTTCTTCTCACTTCCTGTTTTGACTCTGGGACAGAAAGTGAATGGAAATCTCCCCAAGGGGGGGGGGGGGGCACCTTTTAATGTTGATGTCCCATGGTGGAGTGTATATACATCAATGACATCACGAGTCCGCTGGTCTCAGGAAACCATGACAACAGGCATCTATCTCACCTTACCGAATAGACTGGGTGGACGAGCGGGTTTATCGGTGAGAAAAGAGTGAGTCTCCGCTGCCGTCTGCCGCCCCTCCGTTGTATCTGACTCCCTCCGCCCCGCGCTCCTCTGTTCCTGGACCTGACGTTCAGCTCACGCTCCCACAGCGGGTGGAGGAGGGGGTATGCCATGTCACGTGACCCGCTATAGCTGATAAGCCAGAGAGCACAAAAAAAAAAGCAAAACGCCCCATGTGTCAACGGTGTCTTAAGTATCTCTCTTTGATTGGTTCTACCGGCTGTCAAGAGTTACGATTGGTGGAGGGATGCCCGCCTCCTCTCTTGATAGGATTAGGTGTGACGTCAGTGTATAAGTAGCGGAGTTGAGTGCGGTGCGGCAGCCGCCGGTGGGTTCCTGTACTCAGGTTTGTTTGAGGTGTGCGGCTTTGCTGAGCATGAGGGGGGTAAGGCTGCCAGCTGCATGTACCCGACGGCGGATGTTCTGTGATAGGACCCCCGGGGGAGCCCAGGTTACCATATGGCCCTCATAGAGTGGTGACCACTGCTAGACATCCTCATGTGTCATCAGGAACTGGACGTTGTCACCACCTGTGATGGTCACTTTATTTCTTCCAGGACGAAAACTTTCTTTTAAAGTGACAGTAAAAAAAAATCCTTCTGAAAATATTCCGTAAAGAATCCCTGCCTGAAACCATTGGAAACTGCGCTGAACCAAACCTCCGAAATCATAAGAGCGCTATGATCAACCACTCCACACACATCAGTACTTTTATCCCCAAAGCATGTTTTGTTTTTTCTGCTTTATTTCTTCAGCCTACATTCTGGCCAAAGCTGGCGCCATGTTTGCGGTTGTCTAACGGTTCCATACAGCAGTGTCATTCCGCCCTTTGTCCTGTGTGAGATGTAATCTTGCGCATTAAACGTTAATACTGATTGGCAATGTTCACAGCTAGTGGTATGGGGGCAGTGTTACCAACTGTCAGTATCTTTTTCTGGCATCCAGTAAAAACCGGGGTGCTTTTCTCCTGACAGTAAATGCCAATGACAGGAGCTGGTTGGGATCATCCGGGTGCTCGCTACAGTGTAGGCTTGGCTACTGAGTCACTGATTCAAATTGGTGAATCAACTACCTACAGAGTTTGAATGAATGGGATCTTGAAAGTGAATCTGATTCGGTTCATTGTCAAGGATCCTCCCCTTTCAGGCTGAGTAAAGGAAGGAGCTGGAAACAGCTGCCTCAGCTCATGATTATTAAAATGTGCTAGAATGTGATTAGCCATCAAGACTCGGAATCGGAGCACACACCTTTCTCTTTTTAATGAAGAGCGGACGTGTGTGAGGCAGATAGCAGCATGGCTCTGTGAATGACCCATCAGAGCACCCAGTGATATCATCAACTGTGTAAGGCAACCAGACTCTGAGTCTGTGAATAACTCATTCTTACAGAGTACAAGGAGTCTGTTTTATCATGAGCTGATGCAGCCAGACTGATGCCCCGTACACACGTGCAGATCATCGGCTGTCGGTGTCTGTTGAAAAGTGCAAAAGACTGCACAAGAATTTTGTCCGCCGACTACAGCCGACTGCAGAAGTGATGTCATGTGATGGTTAACTTTCCCTGTTTTTTCCTTTCTGAGCATGCCCAGTCTTGCAAATCTGCTGTCTGTCGGCCGAATTCTGTACTGACTGGCGAACAATCGGCCAT
This sequence comes from Pelophylax lessonae, assembly GCF_965119305.1. NCBI lineage: Eukaryota > Metazoa > Chordata > Amphibia > Anura > Ranidae > Pelophylax > Pelophylax lessonae. The sequence continues at coordinate 659,097,211 of NC_138769.1, read as the reverse complement.
TCTGGTGTCGGCATACAAAAATTTTAATGCTTGCACGACAGATTCTTTTCGGCCGAAAGTGCGCTGTCAGCTGTCGGAAGCATCATACTAACAAGCCAAAAATCGGCCGATCGTTCTGCAGCCGAACATTTTCGGCCGACGATCTGCACGTGTGTACGAGGCATTAGTCTGTAAATGACTTGGAGAGCTCACAAGAATTGAGATTCTGTTTTGTAACAGGAGCTGTGTGAGAGCCAGCAGCATGACTCTGATTCTGTGAATGACTCATTAGAGAACATACGATTCATGAGCTTTGTGTGAGAGCCAGCAGCATGATTCGGATTCTGTAAATGACTCATTAGAGCACATAAGATTCATGAGCTGTGTATGAGAGCCAGCAGCATGACTCGGATTCTGTAAATGACTCATTAGAGCACATAAGATTCATGAGCTGTGTATGAGAGCCAGCAGCATGACTCTGATTCTGTGAATGACTCATTAGAGCACATAAGATTCATGAGCTGTGTTTGAGAGCCAGCAGCATGACTCTGATTCTGTCAATGACTCATTAGAGAACATACGATTCATGAGCTGTGTGTGAGAGCCAGCAGCATGATTCGGATTCTGTGAATGACTCATCAGAGCACATAAGATTCATGAGCTTTGTGTGAGAGCCAGCAGCATGACTCGGATTCTGTGAATAACTCATCAGAGCACATAAGATTCATGAGCTGTGTTTGAGAGCCAGCAGCATGACTCGGATTCTGTAAATGACTCATCAGAGCACATAAGATTCATGAGCTGTCTGTGAGAGCCAGCAGCATGACTCGGATTCTGTGAATGACTCATCAGAGCACATAAGATGTATGAGCTGTGTAGGGCTCTTTCACACGGGCGGTCCGATCAGATCCGCCTGTCAGTTTTTTAGGCGGATCTGATCGGATCCTCCATGCAGCTCTATGGGGCAGCGGATGTCAGCGGAGACACCTCCGCTGACACCCGTATCCGATCCTGTCCATGAAATCTGGACGGATGGAAACCCTATTTTTCCATCCGTTCAGGTATCGGATCAGATGAGAGCGTACAGGCGGTCCGCTCTCATCCGATCCCCCATAGAGAGCAGTGGGGGCTGTGACACCTCCCTCTCCGCGCTGCAAGCGGAGACTGAGCTGTCATCCGCCGACTCAGCAGGGATCGCGGACAGTGTGAAAGAGCCCTTAGGGAACAAGAAGTCTGACTAAATCGGAGAGCACGCAATGATTCTGTTTTGTCTCGAGCTGTGTAAGGCAGTCAGACTCCGATTCTATGAATGACTCCTAGCCTTAGAAAGCACACAATAATTCTGTATTGGATGATGCAGCTAGACTTTTAATCTGTGTGTACTAAGTGTATCGCAGGACTATAGTTCATGATCCTAACTTAGTTTAGGAGGAAATGAGTCGTGATTTGATTCATTGGCTTGAATCATTTCACTTAAGTGATCCAAATGATTTGAATCACTAAAAAGAATCACTCTTCCCAAGTCTACTACAGTGTAATCAAGCGGTAGAGGTGGGAGGCGGGTCTGGCGGAGGCGGTGCCTGAGCCTGTCGTGTGATGTCAAGGTGCAAGGGAGCCTTGCAGGGTGGGAGCAAGACAAGCTAGAAGTGGGACTGTCACTGCTCTTTGGACTGAAGGGACCACCTTTCGTGGAGAGAGACTGTGACTCAGGAGGGGATGTGTGGTGTCGGTGATCTGTGCTGCCGTCAGTGTCCCTGTGAGTCTGTTTCATGTGTGTGAATGCGTGCCTGCCCATTCTAATGCCTTGCCCTCCTGACTTCTGTCCCTGAGCCACTTACTTCTTATATTGAAAATAAAATAGGAATTACCTTTTTGCCTTTATCTTAATTCACATTGCTAATTACATATTGTACTTGTTTGTAGCCTAAATACTGAAATTTGTACTGTAATTGTGTAACTTTTGGGAACGCCAGTGAATGTTGGGTGTTGTCAGTAATTTTCAGCCTAGCAGGTTGGCAACGCTGCATGGGGGTTGGTGTTTCGGGGGATGGGTGCAAAAAGCGCATCTGCCAGTGATATCTCCACAAAACTTAGTCAAAATCACTCAAGCAACATAGGTTGTAATACCATGAAAGACACCTACTTATGTCATCTCAGAATGCTTTACATCAGGGGGGTCAAACTGCATTTCCCAAGTCATCCTCCTGGACGGTCACATGAGATGGGCTCCTCCCCCTGCAGGAAACACAAGCACAGTCGGGTTTAAAATGGCCGCCCTTAGGCTGCCCCTCAGTTGTATAAAGATGAACTGGACCGCTTAGGCTTAAGCCTGAAATTTACAACAAGGTATGGAACATATACAAGGCCAAAATGCATCCCAAAGATATAAATTCTGGAAACATTGGCACCATCTTAGACTTTTTACTGGATGGAGCAGAAGGGGATCTAGCCGTGTGTACACTCAGGGTACAGGCGGCCAACTTGTCAGTTTTCTTGGATATGACGGTTGGAGACAATCCACTGGTTAAACATTTTTTCAGGTCCATTGAGAGATCTCGTCCCAGTAAACACTTAAGAGTGGCTCCCTGGGATCTCATTAGTGCTCCAGGCCCTCACCAGGGCCCCGTTCGAGCCTTTAGTAGACTCTTCTCTGAAACATCTTACTTTAAAAGTAGCACCCCTGGTCGCCATGACTTCAGCCAGACGCGTGAGTGAGTTGCAGGCACTTTCCATAAAAGAACCCTTTTTGGTTGTTTTTTCGGATAAATTGGTGCTCACAACAGACCCCCTCTTTCTTCCAAAGGTGGATTTAGCATTACATCGCTCACAGGAGGTGGTCCTTCCATCCTTTTGTCAAAACCCATCTTCCCGGAGGAAAGAGCTTTTCGCCACTTTGGAAGTTAGAGGGTGTGTTCTGCACTATTTAGAAACTACGAAGTCGTTTAGGAAATCTTCCAGCCTTTTTGTACTGTGCGGAGGCATTCAGAAAGGTAAAGCAGCCTCTAAGATCTCCATTGCCAGATGGATCAAGTCTGCTATTAGAACAGCCTACGTCGCTCAAGACCAGGACATTCCGCCGGATATCAAGGCACATTCCACCCGGTCTGTATCTACCTCTCGGGCAGAGAAGGCTGGGGCCTCCAGCGACCAAATCTGTCGAGCAGCCACCTGGTCCAGTGATTTGACTTTCGCAAAACACTATAGATCTGGTCTCGGCCCAAGATCTATCGTTTGGACGCAAAGTTCTACAAGCCATAGTCCCACCCTAGGTATGCATCCTTGGGGTCTCATGTGACCATTCTGGAGGATAACTTGAGTTATTACCTGATAACTCCCTTTCCAGGAATCCTCCAGGACGGTGGACCCCCGCCTTACTGAATGTTTTGGATATTGGTGTGCTATTTCAGGCTTAAGCCTAAGCTGTCCAGTTCATCTTTACACAACTGAGGGGCAGCCTAAGGGCGGCCATTTTAAACCTAACTGTGCTTGTGTTACCTGTAGGAGGAGGAGCCTGTCTCTCATGTGACTGTCCTGGAGGATTCCTGAAAAGGGCGTTATCGGGTAATAACTCAGACTTTCATTGCCGTAAAAACGCGCAAACCGAATCGAGGGACGCTGGTCGCAAAAAAGTTTTGAAACTTCTTTTTGGTGAAAAGGCATCCTGTGACTGTATCGCAATTTATCGGGTCGCGATTGGGATGCCATTGAATGCAACGGGACTGAAAGCGCATCCTTCAATTTGCGGCGATTCCCCCTGTGATCCGGGACGCCTAGGTGTGAATGGAGCCTGAGACTAAGAGCATCCCCCCCCCTTACATCAGTGCACCCCCCCCCCTACCTTGTGCTGCTGCTATGAAAAAGCTGAGAAGCAGAAATTGCAGTGTCTAGAGTTCAGCTGGGGACCAGAGGAGGCAGGAGGGGGCTGCAGCTGCACAGAGAAGCACGGGATCTGTAGGAGGAGTTCTGTCGTCCCCTCTGCTGCTGACTGCTGAGACAGGGGGAAGTGGAGACAAGCCTCTCTGCAGCTACACAGAGAAGTGCAGGATCTGTAGGAGGAATTCTGTCCCATCTGCTGCTGACTGCTGAGACGGGGGAAGCAGAGACGAGCCTCTGCAGCTGCACAGAGAACTGCAGGATCTGTAGGAGGAATTCTGTCTTACACTTTGTTGCTGACTGCTGAGGCAAGGTTTGGGTGGGGACAAAGGGGGTGCCGCAGCTGCAGGAAAGGTACAAGGTCCACAGAAATAGCCTAACAGGCTGGATTCGGCCTACGGCCCATGTATTTGCCATGTGCTTTACATGATGGAGTAGGGTAGAAGAATTTACTACCAATTTAACCACTTGCATCCCAGGCCTATTCTGATACTTCTCTCCTACATGAAAAAAATCATCATAATTTTTTTGCTAGATAACTTGGCACTCCCAAATATTTATATATTTATTTTTTTAAGCAGTGACCCTGTCCTAGAAAATAAAATGGTGTCAAACTACTTGTTGCTTCTGGTTGCTTGGACCATAGAGATGATTTGAGACCTTCCAGTCCTCCGTGAGCTCTATGGTCAGCCGGCGTAACCGGTTGGGCGAGTGAGTCTGGAAAGGCAGCCTGTAAAAGCAGTTAAGCAGCTAACTGGCTGCTAGGATGGCTTTTACAAAAAAGCCTCACCGGCCCAAAAAAAAGAATACTGGGATGAGGCCTGTAGCTGCATGCAGGGCGCTGATAGGGGGGGACCACCAGTCGTCCTGTAGGGGGCCCAGGCACAGAGGGGGGCCCAACAGCACAGGGAATCTGTGCAGTCGGGCAGAGGGAAAATTACAGAAGGAAGCCCTATGTAGCTCTCCAACAGCTGAAAGCCAGTTTATCCCCCTCTTGCCAGCTTGCAGCTGCTGCAGGGGGAGACACAGGGAATCATTACTGTAATTGCTTCTTGGACACTGATTTCCCCCCCCCCCCCCACCTCCCGCAGCGCTGCAGGTTTCCCTGTCCTGTAAAAAAAAAAAAATTGTAAAGTAGTAGTAAACTTTTTGTACTAAATAAAATTGTAAAATAAAATGTAAACATTGTTAACATTTTAAAAAATGTATATAATATAATATGTTTTTTTTTTTTTTTTTTTACGTAAAAAAACAATTAGGGGCTATTTCATACAGGTTCTCTGTTATTTTTCTGTCCGCTAATAATGATTTTAGTGTATTTTTAGTGAAAATATTGTCTTGATATGTTCGGGGGGGACCCTGCCAGGTGAGCTGTATGGGGCCCCATGATTTCTAACAGCAGCCCTGGCTGGAGGCATTATCCTGGTATAACTGCAACTCAAGGACGTACAGGGACATCCTTGGTTGGCAAGTATTTAAAGTGCAACTATTGGGAGTGAGATACCTTTTTCTCTATTGGACATGTCCCGTGCTGGCATCTTATCCTGTGTGCCAGCCTTCATTGGCTGGTGTAAGATGACGTCACTGCTGTGAATGCATAGGAGACCATCATTCCAGCATACAGAGATCGATCTGGTGCTGTAAGCTGAGCTGCGCATGTACAGTTCAGTTTACATGCCGGACAAGACACTGAACAGGCAAGCATTTAAATGAATCAATGATGCAGTATGCCGGACTTTGATTTAAGTAGAACTTTGACTAAATGAGTGCTAAATTGAATACGAGGGGGGGGGGGGGGTTGAGACTTTAAATTAGGCGTGTGACACAGCCAATTGAAATAAAATCATGTTTATTGCAATGACCTAACAGCGCATATGACAGAATTGAAAATAATAAGGTCAAATAACAGACATTGTAGATATAAGCTGAATGCATATAACAAAATCGCACAATTGTGCAAACAGTAGTATAGTATGGCTGTCAATACATAATGCTGAATGGCATCAGAATAGGCCCGACGCATTTCTGTGGACTGTGTTCCACTTCATCAGGGGCAGGTATATAATATGTATCTGCAAGAGATAGATGGATGTATATCAAGGGATACGAAATAGTATTGAGAAGGAGGAGAAAACCCAAACCTCATCAACCTACAATGCAGCTCAGATCCACTATTGCATGCTGATATGGATGCATGGCTGGAAGTGCGAAGTGGGGCTCCGCCTGAACATCATCATTCATTCACATGGATCTGTGCATGCCTAATTTAAAAGTCCCATCTGCCACTACAGCAGAGGGATCTCGTGGTTATCAACGCAACACAACGGCAGCCATCACTGACTTGTAATCTATTCACACTTCCTGTAACCAAAGGGCTATACATTGGTACAGACCAGCGGCTGCAGAAAGAATGCGGAAGAGCCTGTGCATTTGCAGAATACGATATGGGGGGGGGGGGACACAATTGTTTTCCTGTAAATATGGGTGCATTTATTTTTCTTTTTTTTCTTGCAAAAGATGGATTTAAAGTGTTATTATACCCATATCCTCAAAAACTTTCGGTAGATGTTATATTACATTTTGTTCATACTCCTCCACTAGAGCATTTGTTTTCTGTAGATTGAACAGCAGGCGCAATTAGGATTTTTTTTTCCACTGTCCCTCCCTCCTTGTCTGTGTCCCCGCTGGAGCCTGAGATTTTGTAGACCAGCTATTGACATCTACTGGGCATGCTTTAGTTTCATTTCCCACCTAAACTGTTAATCTGCTCCTTTTTCTTATCCGTAGTACTTTATAGTCACACATGTGGGTGTATACACAGTAAATGACTCCCCCCCCCCCCCCCCCCCAATAAACCCCCCTCCCCGCTTCCCTCTATATCCTATTACTAAACGTTATGGGGGTGGGATATAAGATGGTGATTGATAGAGGCTTCACCTCCCTGTTTCAGCACATACACACCATAGTCACAGGCTGCAGGGACATGACACAGCCTGTAATTAGCAGACCCTCCTCCATATATCTTTACATTGTGACAAAAGTAAAACCTTTTGTCAGTCAACTTAAACTTCACCTACACCATGTTATTGCAAATAAATAATAAACATTTGCTTTAAAATATAGATTTGTATGACGCTTTAAATCCCTTTATTGCTATTAATTTTAATTCTCTATTCTGAAAGCTTTTTTAATGTTATGTGACCAGCGCAGCACCAACCAGCACGGTGCAGACACAGATTTTACATCAGCAGAGTACTAGAAACTCCTCAGAACTTTCCCTGAGGACAGCAAAGGCCTGAGAAGCGACATGTGACCTCAGAACAATGATTAAATAGGGTACTCGGATACAGTGTTTTTTTTTTTTTATAAGCTAAATACAGTGGTATGATCTTCATACGTAAATAGAATTGTAATTAAACATTGTATGTTTAGTATTACTTTAAAGTTGTTGTAAGGGTGTGTGTAGCATAGTGTTTCTCCACTCCAGTCCTCAGGGCACACTAACAGGCCAGATTTTAAGTATTACCTTGGGGAGATGCAGACTAGAATACTGCAATCACTGAGCAGCAAATGCTATCACCTGTGATGTATTTCAGTTTTCTTGCAAACCTGGCCTGTTAGTGTGCCCTGAGGACCGAAGTTGAGAAACACTGTAGCAGACCCCCTTATACTTACCTGAGCCACATCTCAATCCAGCAATGTGCACAAGAGCAGCAACTTCCTCTTCATTGGCAGGGTGTCTTCCTCCTTATTGGCTGAAACAGCAGCGGGAGCCATTGCCTCCTGTTACTGTCAATCACAACCCATGAGGAGAGAGCGGGGCCGAGCCGCGTTCCCTGTGTGAATAGACACAGCGCAATGGCTCTGGAGCCCTCATAGCAAGCTGCTTGCTATGGGGATACTCTGCAGGAGGAAAGGGCCAGGAGCGCTGGTGTGGGAAACCCAGATAAGGAGGATTTCAAAACCACTACACAGAGCAGGCAAGTGTAGAGCTATTTTAATCACTTTTGGCGGCTACTGGGGTATGATGATGCCACCTGTGTAGTATTTAGGAGCAGAGTATATAATCTGTGTGATCAGGACAGGATTTATAGTAAGCGCCAGTGCCTCCACTCAATCAGGGCTTGTGATTAGCAAGTGAAATCCCAATTGAGAAAACATATATCCATATAGACAATAATCCACACAGCAGAGTGTTTAAATGTCCATGTATTGAAGAAATAACATTCAGTGAACCATACAACATAAGATATTTTCCTCAGGAACATGAAATCATTAGCATTGTCTCTGTGTGTCTCAGTGAGGGGATGTTACAGCACTTGCAGTTCTGTTCTCCAGCAGGAAAATTTCTGTGTCTCCTCATGTCTCTCTTTTCTCCAGTCTCCCCCAGAAATCCTTGCTCTGCCCTTTTTGATGACCTCATCCTTCTTGCAGAGAAAAAAAGAGCACAGCAGCCATATTGACAAAGGGCAAAAACAAACCCTGCATAACAGGAATACACACTTGAAAGATGGGCAAAGAAATTATCACATCACTACATTCTCCTCCTGCTGTAAATCCTTCCGACCCGGCAAGGATATACACATAAAATAACAGCAAAAATTAACATCGTTGTCACCTTCCGCAGACCACTTCTCCAGAAGCAATCTATTACAGAGCTAGCTGCAAAGAAAGTATGGTTATTAACAAATAGGCATCATGCTAACCAGTCTAGAATGAGCTGCAATCATGTCCGTCAGAACATGAGGTTGTACATAGTTCTGTACAGCATAGCAGGGTCTTCCCAAAGTGTCATAAGTAAACACTGGTGTAGGACGTCGAACATGATCTCGTCTCCTCAACCCCTCAGGCATAAATCCAGAGAACTCTGGGACAGCATTAGTGGGGAAACTTGGTGCTCCAACCATGCCTGGAACTGTAGGCACAACATTTTGGACTGTTGGTTCAAAAGCAGGAGTAGCTGGGTTCAAACCTCCCCTCTGAGGGAGGCCCCCATCAGTACTAGGTGAAGGAACCTGTACAGGAGACTCTGGTGGAGGTGTAAACCAGTCACTGTCATCACTCTGGTCTCCACTATTGACACAAGGCACATCATTAGAATCTGTAGCAATGTCAGATTGTGGCTCCTCATCAACAGTAGCAACTTGTGGTATTGGAAGCAAATGATTCCTATGCCAGGCTTTGATCCAACCCTCAGGTCCTCGAATCCTGTATACTGGAATCCTAGGCAGTTTTTCTACAACTTCAAACAACTAATTTCTCCAGCGATCAGCTAACTTATGTTTGGCTGAGGGTCCCAAATTGCGGAGAAACACTTTATCACCAGGTTGTAAGTCTTTGTAACGAACTTTGGAATCAAAACGCCTTTTATTGGCAGCATTTAATTTCGCAGCATTTTCCTCAGCCTCTTTCAAACTCTGTTTGAGTTGTGCCACATACTGATAGTGATTCCTCTGTTCCACTCCATCAGTAGACACGCCCAACTGAATGTCAATAGGGAGACAGGCTTCTCTCCCAAACATAAGAAAATAAGGAGAAAAGCCAGTGGATTCATGTCTGGTGCAATTGTAGGCATGTACCATAGCTCCAACATGTCGGCTCCAGGTCTGCTTAGCACCATTAGGGAGGGTACCCAACATGTTCAACAAGGTACAATTAAAACGTTCAGGGAGAGCATCACCCTCTGGATGATAAGGGGTGGTGCGGCTCTTGTTGATGTTAAGCAATGTTAACAGCTCTTTAATTAGGCGACTTTCAAAGTCCCGCCCCTGGTCAGAGTGAAGTCGATTTGGCAATCCATAGTGAACAAAAAACTTCTCCCATAGCACTTTGGCTACAGTTACTGCTTTCTGATCTTTGGTGGGATAGGCTTGAGCATAGCAAGTATAGTGATCAGTCACAATCAAAATATTTCCCACACCACTGCTGTCATTGTCAATACACAAAAAGTCCATGCACACTAAATCCATGGGACCAGAACTTTTCAAGTGTTCCATAGGAGCAGCTCGAGTAGGCAGAGTTTTCCGTTGCAGACATCTCACACAACGGCGGCAATAGTCCACAACAGCTTCCCTCATTCGTGGCCAAAAGAATCAGTCTTGGATTAATCCATAGGTTTTTTCAACTCCTAGATGCCCATGTTGATCATGCAAACTTCTCAAAACAGAGTTTCTATAGACTTGAGGGAGCATTAGCTGTCTCCTTCCAGGATGATCATGAAACAAATGTACCCTGTATAAAAGTCCATCAATTATTTTGAGCTTATCCCATTCCTTAAGATAGTAGGTACTCTGCTAGGTATTTTCTCATGTAGTTAGGATCTTTGCGGAAAACAGACTCTCTGACATGTCTGATTATTGGATCTCTTTTTTGTAGAAGGATCATATCTTTCTTTTGCAGCTGGATGTTTTCTGGCACCCCTAAAGCAGTGGGGCAGTAATACATGTTTGGAATACACTTTTCACCAGCTCCCAGGGAATCAATAGCTCGTAGGTCAGAGAAAACAATATTGTCTCCTTGTACAGCAGCTGTAGCACAATAGGCAGCCACAATAGGCCCAGGTACTTCCTCGCAGTCACTTTCTTCCAAGTTCATGGGTAATCCAGGGCGCCTAGAAAGAGCATCAGCCCCAATATTCTTGGAACCCGGCTTGTACTTGAGAGTGAATTGATAATTAGACAAGGCAGCAAGCCACCTATGACCAGTGGCATCTAGCTTAGCTGTAGTCAAAACATAAGTCAGGGGGTTGTTGTCGGTTCTCGCCTCAAACTGAGTTCCATACAAGTAATCATGCAGCTTTTCAACAATAGCCCACTTCAGGGCAAGAAATTCCAGTTTATGAACAGGATAATTATTTTCTGCTGGGCTTAGACTGCGACTGATATAAGCAACAGGCCTTAGTCCTCCTGGGTACTCTTGATGTAAGACTCCTCCCAATCCATCTTAGCTGGCATCCACATGCAGAATGTATGGCTTTTGTGGGTCTGCATAAGCCAACACTGGTGCTTCTGTAAGACTTTTCTTAAGCTGTAGAAAATCTTCCTCACAAGCAGAAGTCCATCTCTCACTGAAATTAGTTTTGCGGTTTGTGTCCATGCCAGGGGTTTCTTTGAGCAAGTCATTAAGAGGCCGAGCAGTCTTGGAATAGCCTCTAATGAATGGACGATAATGGCCACAAAATCCCAAGAAGGACCTCAGTTCTGTCAGATTTGTGGGACGGGGCCATGTAACCACAGCCTCCACCTTAGCAGGATCAGTTGCTACCCCTTCTGCAGATACGATGTGACCCACAAAGTTTACTGAAGAACGAGCAAACTTACATTTGTCCAGTGAAAGTTTCAGACCTTCCTTCCTCAAACGATCTAGCACTTTAAATAGTCTTTGGTCATGCTCCTCCAGAGTGGAGCCAAAGACAATTATGTCATCAAGGTAAACGATACATTGAGTGGGACAAAGGTCTCCCAGGGTCCGATCCATTAGACGTTGAAAGGTTGCAGGTGCACCACTAATGCCCTGAGGCATGCGAACAAACTGGAAAAACCCCAGGGGGGCAAATAAAAGCCGTCTTTTCTTGATCTTCCTCACTCACTCATTGGGACCTGGTAATCACCAGATCTTAAGTCCATTACTGTGAACCATTTACTGCCTTGCAGGGCATCAAGAGCTTCCTCAATGCGAGGTAGCGTGTATTGATCTGGGACTGTTCGCCGATTTAGAGTCCTGTAGTCAACACATATTCGCACTCCACCATTTTTCTTTCTGACTACCACTATTGGGGATGCATACGGGCTTTTAGATTCAGCAATGATGTTTTCATCTTTCATTTTGTGCAAGCACTCTCGAACATCATCCAGATCTTTAAGAGGTATGCGCCTGGATCTTTCTCTAAATGGGGTGCTATCTGTTAGGCACATACTGTGCTGAATACTTTTTGCACACCCAACATCCATGTCATCGGTAGAGAAAACATCATTGTATTCCATTAGCTGCTCTCCTAGTTCTTGTTGGTGCTCTGCAGCACTATCAGCATCATTCAAGTGAAAGTCTAATTTGGTTTCTTTCTCCTTGACTTTAACAGTGTAGGAGCTAATGGTTTCCACTGGGTAACAATAGGCTACCTCTTTCCAGGCTGGTATTATAACTGGGTGTGTGGTAATGTTCCGGACAGTAACAACATCCATTCTTGGACATTTTACACAATAGTCTTTCCTTTCTGGTACTATCTCCCAGCCATTCTTTGCAGCCTCTTTTGTATCAGTCTCTAGCAAAAAAACTACCATTTGCACTTGGTGAAATTTCCACATAAACCTACAACACTCTCACTCCCCCTGCTGGAAGCTCTATGGGACGCCATGGATTTCCCACACACCCTCCAGGAAGAACAAGAGCAAAAGTTTGGCAGATATTTTGAAGTTCTGGAGCAACAGGCAGTGAAGGTAGGGGAGTTCCCCGTTGGGGCTGAAGAAACTGTATGAAAGCAGCCTCAACAGCTTCAACATTGGAACCCACAATCATAGGAGCATACTCATTACCCCCAGGTGGAGGGCTCACATAAGCAATAACTTTAAGTGTGGGATCCTCCTCGGCTATCACGCCAGGAATGCGAAGCTCAACTTCTAGGCAACCATCCATAAAAACAGGATTTTCTCCCACACCATAAACAGGCAAAGTGTCCACAGTTTGCAAAGGGAGGTGGTTTAAGTGTTGTTGATAGAAGGGCCTGTATATGATCGTCAGCTGAGAACCAGTATCAAAAAGAGCAGTAGTGGGTATATCATTAACAAACTAATGGAAAGTACATCTGCGGCCTACCCCAGGTAGTTTGGTAAACGTTTGTTTTCTTGGTCTTCCCTGTTTTCTTTGGTACATATGTCCAGCTTTACTGTGAATTTCAGAACTGTCAGCAAGCAGTGGACACTGACGAACTGTGTGGCCTGCTTGTCCACAGCGGAAACATTTAATGTGGAAGAGAGGCTTATCACTGGAGGTTTTATCAGCAGATAGAGCTCTAGGCTGTGGGAGTCTACTCACTTCTTTGTTCTTAACAGTCTCATTTGTGGGCTCCACCCCAGAATTCTGTTTAACTTTGCTCTTGGAAGGGGTACTAAAAAGAATATCAGACTCCTGTCTCTTTACTTCAGTCATAGTTTCAGTGAAAGTAAAGTTCCTCTCTCTCAAAACAACTCTTAGAACTGGTGATATTGGGTGATGTGGCAGTAGCCCCTTATTATTTGAGCAGTCCTTAATCTGTCAACATCTGTAGGAGAGATGACCTTGTCAGTGAGCGATCTCCCCAGTAGTACTTCTAGCCTCCTCACAAACACAGAAACATCCTCTCCCTCTTTATGCTTTGTCTGTTTAAAATCAGCAAGCATCTGATCAGGGTCACGGTGCAGTCCATAAGCATCTGTCAAAATATCAATATATTCTTGAGCACTGGTACTCACATGAGTCTCCTTGTAAGCTCTGATGATAATGGATGCTGGTGGTCTTAAACTTTCGATGATGCGCTGTTTTTTCTTTTCCTCTGAGCAGGTCCATTCCTCTATCACTTGCTGTGCAAAATCTCTCCACACCTCAAAGCTTTCTTCACCAACAGGGACAGGTAGCACTCCTGAAAAAGCCTTTAATTTGCGATAAGAATCAGCATGTAAATTCTGGGCAATGACTTCAGTGACTTTTAGCAGCAGATGCTCAATATTTGTTTCCTGCTTAACAGCCGCAGCAGTCAGCATTACAGTTTCTCCTGATGAAGCAGTTGTATTCAATGGTTCACACTTATCAGGCAGGGCTGGTAACTTCCGCCTTACTGGAGGTGAACTTACTGGAAATACTGCAGCACAACCAATTTCTTCAGCTCCTTTCAGATATATACAAAAGGGCCCTTTAACTGGATTTAAATCCACCTCACTGAGACAGAGATAATGGGTATACAGTTCATAACTCTCATCTTCCTCTCTTTTATCCACAGGAGCGGCATACCGCAAGGTTTCATTTGCTCTTAGCGCCTCCTGCAGTTTGTGGACGATCACACGGATAAGTACATATGAAATAGCAAATGTCCTTTTAGGTGGCAGTCCCTCTTCCAGGGCCCACTGCCTCACAGCTTCTGTAGATAACAATGACATGGTTGTTCCTTAATGTCCTGATCCAAGATTTGTATCTCAGCAGTGCCTCCAAATGTAGCGCTATTTTAATCACTCTTGGCGGCTACTGGGGTATGATGACGCCACCTGTGTAGTATTTAGGAGCAGAGTCTATAATCTGTGTGATCAGGACAGGATTTATAGTAAGCACCAGTGCCTTCACTCAATCAGGGCTTGTGATGAGCAAGTGAAATCCCAATTGAGAAAACATATCCATATAGACAATAATCCACACAGCAGAGTGTTTAAATGTCCATGTATTGAAGAAATAACATTCAGTGAACCATACAACATAAGATATTTTCCTCAGGAACATTAAATCATTAGCAGTGTCTCTGTGTGTCTCAGTGAGGGGATGTTACAGCACTTGCAGTTCTGTTCTCCAGCAGGAAAATGTCTGTGTCTCCTCATGTCTCTCTTTTCTCCAGTCTCCCCCAGAAATCCTTGCTCTGCCCTTTTTGATGACCTCATCCTTCTTGCAGAGAGAGAAAAAGAGCACAGCAGCCATATTGCCAAAGGGCAAAAACAAACACTGCATAACAGGAATACACACTTGAAAGATGGGCAAAGAAATTATCACATCACTACACAAGTATAACTTTTTTTTTATTTTTTTAAATTTGCCTTTAATATCACTTTTACCCTTTTAAATACATTCCTCAATGAATAGAAGTTTACTTGCACCGTGTTCTACCCAGTAATTATCTTGCAAACGTTTTGATGACATCATCACTTTGTTTTACCTAGTCTGTGCCAAGGACAGAGCTGTGGGAGGGATCAATCAGGCGAAACCCAATACATGCTGCCTTCCAAACACAAGAGGGGGCGGAAAACCAGTCACTCTGCACAAGCAGAGAGAGCAGCACTGACCGGGCTTTACTACGGGCAGCTTCAGCAGTTTCACACTGGATCACTGCACAGATCTGGATGAAATGCACAAAGAACACCAAGATTCAAGGAAGAGTACACAGCTTTAGACAAACTAGAAAATAAGAGTTGCAGCAATGGTCTAAAGGTCTCTTCACACCAGTGCATTGGGCTGCACAGAGAAGACGATTTGTATTGCTTATAGTTAGGCTAGTTCCGCCTATCAGTTTGAACGTGTATGGGAAAAAAAAATCACCACTTTGTCTTGAAACGCAGTACACCATTAAAGCGGAGTTCCGGGCACAAAATCGACCTAATCGATTTTGTGGCCATCCGCTTGCTTTTCGGCACCTGAAAAGGAAATGGATAGTTCCGATTTTTTTTTTTTTTCTTACCTTGTTATTGTAGAAAAATATACTCCCCTTTCTTCCACTTCCTCCCTCGGCGGCCGCGGCCCGCTCCGTCACTTCCGGTTTGCAATGATTCCTGGGAGCTGAACGTCATCGCTCCCAGGAATCAATGCGCCCGCACCGGCCCCACTCGTCACTTCCGGTGCGGCGCCGCACCGGAAGTGACGAGCGGGGCCGGTGCAGGCGCATTCTGGGAGAAGAGGATGCAGAGTATGATCGCGCTGGCTTCAGCTGCCCACATCCGAGATGGCAACGCTGGAGAAGAAATTTTAAAGGTGAGTATTTCTTCTTGCAGGTAAGTGTGACCCGGGACAGTACAGAGGCTATCCATTGTGGAATGTACTAGCCCTGACTGTCCCGGGGGTATTTTTTATTGAAAATTTTTTTTCATGGCCGGAACTCCGCTTTAAGAATAGTACTGAATGAAATGTCACACTTTGGCGTTTCAATAAAGTTAAAAGTGGAATTAAAATTTAAAAACTGTCAGCAGTTGTGTACGCTGAGCCACACATGCACAGCTCCGCTTACATGTAAAGGACAGTTCTGTGAAGATGATGTAACGCCTGCTTTCTAATGCGACCTCTGGTGTGAACATGTAGGTAAACTTTTAAAATCACATTTTGATTCAAATTTATGAGGAATATGAGAATAGTGTTTTTGAAAAAAAAAAAGAAAAAAAATGTTCTGTATTTATTCCCTTTTTTATATAGTAAAAAAAAAAAAATATGAAGTGTTATTAAATCTTTACCCTTCTATTCTTGATCTCCCCTTGGGTGTGTGTTTACATAGAGAAGGTGCAATTGTGTTTACAAGCTGAAGCTTTAAAATATAGCCAAAAGCAATACTTTTTTTTTATTTAATTTTTTATTTTGGAAAGTATGAAGAGGGATTAAAACACCTGTCAGGTTTTTATTGCTTTCTGTTCCCTGTTAAGGAGATTTCACCCTCTCTATTCCTGTTTGCCGAATATGAAGGTAAGAGATTCCCAAATTTTAAGTTGTTCCCAGAACAGGAATAAAGGGGACATTTTCCAATGGGGACACTAGTTCTGATGAAACCATAGATTTCCTCACTTGGAGGGATTTCCTCTCCCTTCCTGTTGTGGCTCTAGGACCAGAAGTAAAGAGAAATCTCCCCAGTGGCTTTTAACCCTATCCACTCTATGTTCCAAAAAAACACATTGTAATTGGGTGTGAAAGCACATCAAATCTAGAAGTGGATCAATTACACCACACCAGCTGGCGTTTTCAAGTTATTAGCTGGTACAATCTAATGTAGACTACTTCTGAAAAACTTTGGAGCTCCAGTTGTTCTCTTCACTTAGCCTTCCTGTAAAAAGCAGCAATCAAACCTTTTTAGTTCTTCTCCTTGCCCTTTGAATTGGCTTTAGCTAAAACGATAATTGCAAAGTAGTATGGGAAGCCGTTGCCCTGCTACACGTATCGACTTCTGAGATTTTATATTCGGATGATCCACTTCATTTTGTGTAGTTACCAAACTATGAAAGAACCTAAAGCTAATGGACTGGCTTTAGAATGTATCTAAGATGCATTTTAAACATGGGAAAATCAAGTCCTCTTTCAGGTGTCTGTTTTCTGATGTACACAAAAAAAAAAAATAGTTTTGAGGGCCCTATCCTATGAGAGCACTGCAGTGCCTCAGGATTTTTTAGCTTATATTGTTCATATCCATTGTGCGTCTGATGTCCTCCCCAATTTTGATACTGCAGTGGGGTCATTTACATCTAATATCCCCTAATCTGGGAGTCTGGAACCACCACTTAAGCTTTCTAGTTGGGTTACGAGCTGCTTGTGGTGGTGTTGCAGTTATACTTGCATCTCAAGAGGTCTCAGAAATCCTTCCGAGCCATCGCCAGCTCCTGGAGACCAAGTGGTCAATAAAACTAGACCTATTCTCAAGTAGAAAAACAGGTGGAATTGTTTGCAACACAACATAATACCTAGATGGAGATATTCTACTCCATGAATCTACTTGTCCAAGCTACAGTAAGAATCCTAGCCCACCCTTTGTATTTTTATGTCTGTCATGCTTTTCTTCACTCCCAATTCCTTTCACATTTTTGGCCCAAGCTCTTAGGGGAACAGACACGATTGAGATGATTAGCTCCATTATAGTCTATGGTTTTCCATCCAGTTCTTCATGGCAGGGAGTCTTCTTTGATGGTGCCTGTAAAGCCAGCTTTTTTTTCTGCAGTGCCTTGTAGGACACCCCTGCAAGGGCTGGCAGACAGTATTTTAAACATCCATATTTTGCTGCAAATTATGAATATTAAAAGAAATTCCACAAACCCGTGCATTTGTTAAGGCTTTGTGCAAGACCAGGCATATGCCCCCTTTTTATTCATTTGCTACGTGGGATGTTGATATTTGTTCTCTAGGGATTAACTAAGGATCCATTTGAGCCTCTCCCATCAGTACCCTTAAAGCTCCAAACCCTCAACCAGGTTTTCGTGGTGTTGATCACCTTGGTCTGCAGAGAGATTTTTCGAAATATTTTTGATGACTTTGCTGTTATGAAGGCAGACATGGTATTTCTTCCCAAAGTGGCATCTCATTTTCAGAGGTCCTTCTGTGGCAATCCTTCCAATGACTACTTTGGGTGTTAAAATATGTCCGTTTATGTACTTATTGGACAAATGAATATAGAATCCTATATAGTTAGAGGTCTGGATCCTTACCTTGCTTACCTGTTGACACACTCCACGTGGGCTTGGCATCTTAGATTGAGATATCTCTGAGATTTGTATTTCTTATCGACCTGGCCTTTGGTAGGCAAAATACTCTAATGCGCTGTCCTGTAATGACTGGTTAGACTTAACCAGTATGTGCTTGAAGTATCAAGCCATTCCGCTCTGACATCCGCACTGAAACTCCAGATTCTACCATGACTGTATGACATGTATGCCGTGATATTCATAAGACCTATTATATTTCTTCTGAAATAAGACTGGCCCTGGAGAATGTAGTTGCTCTATTGATACCCCCTTTTTTATCGCATTATTTAAGCGCTTGAGTCCCATGTTTGTTTTTAAATGTTAATAAATAATTTTTTCATACAATTCAGTTTTTATTTTATTTTTTATTTTTTTTTTTCTCAATGTTCATGCCTATCAATTTTTATATGGATGTTACCTCATCCCTCAGCAGCAAGGTCCTGGTCAGGTTTTATTTAACATTGTATGCTCTGTACCTTGTCATCTCATGTTCTGCCATTTCCCTGTTTTGTATCGCAACCTTTGACTAAATAAAGGAATTATAAAAAAAAAAAAAAAAAAGTGCAGTTGCTGTAGATCTGAGGGGAAGCTCTGCTGATTACTAACAGCAAAAATGCTGTTTATTTTCCTTGCATGTCCCCCTCAGATCTACATAGACTGCACTTTCAAGTTTGTAGTGCACAGTGGATTTGCCTTTAGTAAATCCCACAGTGTATTTTTACATTGCTTGGACCAATCTAACTTTGTATATACCTACTTGACCAATGCCCCTGGAAGATGGACATCTCCTAAGTAGACATTGCTACTCCACTGATCTCCACTTGCTTCTGGGTCTAATGGTGAGCGTCTGCCCTGTGGCATTCTGAACATACTGAACAGCTCTGCATTGTACACGATGATTTCAAAGGACTGCTCAGTCCCAAGCTTAGGAGAGAAAAGGACAGTGCTCTAGCTCAAGGGTCTTCAAACGATGGGCCTCCAGCTGTTCAGGAACTACAATTCCCATCATGCCTAGTTATGTCTGTGAATGTCAGAGTTTTACAATGCCTCATGGGATGTGTAGTTCCACAACAGCTGGAGGCCTGTAGTTTGAGGATCCCTGCTCTAGATCCTAGATATGAGCGTTTAACCCTTGCCGTGTGGTGGACCCCACTGTAAAGGTAGATTTTGACCAATTCCCAGAGTTGGGCTTCAAACAGACCCTGATGGCAGGCCATTCATTTTAATTAACTACATATGTGCATTTCATGTATTTTTGTTTTTTACCTGTAAAGCCCCGTACACACGTACCGATCGGCCGTCTTTTGTCCAGGGCTGTCGTGTCTGTTGAAAACTGCAAAAGACTGCACACGAATTTTGTCGGCCAACAATAGCCGACTGCAGAAGTGATGTCATGTGATGGTTCACTTTCCTTGTCTTTTTTTTCTTTTCTGAGCATGCCCAGTCTTGCTAATCGGCTGTCTGTCGGCCGAAATCTGTACTGACTGGCGAACAATCGGCCGTTCTGGTGACGGCCAACAAAAATTTTAATGCCTGCACGACAGATTCTGTTCGGCCGAAAATGCGCTGTCGGAAGCATCATACTAACAAGCTTACAATCGGCCGATTGGTCGTTGGCCGAGTATTTACGGCCGACAATCGGTACGTGTGTACGGGGCTTAAGTCTCCCCTGTGTAGACCGCAGGAACTGGACGAATTTCGATCCATTTATGGCTGTTTCTGTTCATAAGAACTCAGTCTATCGACTTTTCATAAGCAGGCTTGTTGGAAAATTGTTCATTTAAGCGGCACATTCAGTGGGCTGCAATGCTGATCAGTTTATCCTGATGGCGAGAGAGTCCCGCTGCCAGACTACAAAAACACAGTGGGGAGTATTTCCCTGTCCACCTCGAATGTGTGCATAAGGAAATCTGTTCAGTTTTTTTTTTTTGTTCAGCTGGCTATAGTATGGCCAGCTTTACTTTAAAGCAGGCATGTCCAACCTGCGGCCCGGGGGCCACATGCGGCCCGGAACCCCAGGCAATGCGGCACACTGCCCCCTGACCATTTTATTTTTGCTGGGGAGGAAGGAAGTCGGGTCGGGGGCATGGCCACAGCAGCTTCCAACTAACGGTAGGCAGAGGCTGCCTCGGAGGGGAGGGGGGGAGAGTGAGCATGCGCAGTGTTTCAAGTCAATGAAGTAGTCATGGTGGTTAGAGTGTTCCTTTAATATCTTTCAGAAGAAGTAAACCTCAATATACTGATTCCATTTCATTTCATCATCCACTAGTTGTGTTAAAGTAGTGCGGGGGGCGCAGCGGCATGGGAAGGGCGCGGCGGCGTTTTATTATATATAGTGTTGAGCGAACACGGACTGTATTATTCGTGTTCGTACCAAATAATTGGATTTTTGTTACCCGGACACGGACACTTTACTGTATGTTCGGGTAAAAAATCCGTGTTCGGTCGTTTTATTTCCGGGTTTTGCATGTTTTGGCGCTCTTTTCATGGCGGGCTTTCAACAGCCAATCAACAATCGTTTAACTGGTGTGCCTTAAGCTATCCCAGCCATGCCTGCAAATGTATGAGTAGCTGTGATTGGCCGTCTGAAGCATGTGACCAAGTCTTTATAAGTTCGAGGCAGCCGCAGCGGCGTCATTCTGCTGCTTAGCTCAGGGACAGAGCACACATACGTGCTGGCTGCTGATTAGGGAAAGACAGGCAGGGAAAACGAATTGGTGTCCGGATAGAATTTAGGGTCAGGTCGGAGTGTTTAGGCAGGGCGAGTTGTAGGCATTTTAGGGATAGAGTCTGCTGAATTATAGGGTCAGTGTGTTCTACAAACTACAATCGATATTGCTGTGTGGTGTGGGATAGGAGATAGGCAGGTGTCAGTGATCCACATCCATTTTTCTGTGTGTGGGCTGCAGTGAACACAATCTTTTTGGAGTGCAGTGAACACAATCCTTTTGGGGTGCAGTGAACAAAATCTTTGTGGGGTACAGTGAACACAATCTTTGTGGGGTGCAGTGAAGACAATCCTTGTGGGGTGCAGTGAAGACAATCCTTGTTGGGTACAGTGAACACAATCTTTGTGGGGTGCAGTGAAGACAATCCGTTTGGGGTGCAGTGAACACAATCTTTGTGGGGGTGCAGTGAACAAAATCTTTGTGGGGTACAGTGAACACAATCCTTGTGGGGTGCAGTGAAGACAATCCTTTTGGGGTGCAGTGAACAAAATCTTTGGGGGGTACAGTGAACACAATCTTTGTGGGGTGCAGTGAAGACAATCCTTGTGGGGTGCAGTGAAGACAATCCTTGTGGGGTGCAGTGAAGACAATCCTTGTGGGGTGCAGTGAACAAAATCTTTGGGGGGTACAGTGAACACAATCTTTGTGGGGTACAGTGAACACAATCTTTGTGGGGTGCAGTGAAGACAATCCTTGTGGGGTGCAGTGAACAAAATCTTTGGGGGGTACAGTGAACACAATCTTTGTGCGGTGCAGTGCAGACAATCCTTGTGGGGTACAGTGAACACAATCTTTGTGGGGTGCGGTGAAGACAATCCTTTTGGGGTGCAGTGAACACAATCTTTGTGGGGTGCAGTGAACAAAATCTTTGTGGGGTACAGTGAACACAATCTTTGTGGGGTGCAGTGAAGACAATCCTTGTGGGGTGCAGTGAAGACAATCCTTGTGGAGTGCAGTGAACAAAATCTTTGTGGGGTACAGTGAACACAATCTTTGTGGGGTACAGTGAACACAATCTTTGTGGGGTACAGTGAACACAATCTTTGTGGGGTGCAGTGAAGAAAATCCTTTTGGGGTGCAGTGAACACAATCTTTGTGGGGTACAGTGAACACAATCTTTGTGGGGTACAGTGAACACAATCTTTGTGGGGTGCAGTGAAGACAATCCTTGTGGGGTGCAGTGAAGTTAATCCTTGTGGGGTACAGTGAACAAAATCTTTGTGGGGTACAGTGAACACAATCTTTGTGGATTACAGTGAACACAATCTTTGTGGGGTGCAGTGAAGACAATCCTTTTGGGGTGCAGTGAACACAATCTTTGTGGGGTACAGTGAACACAATCTTTGTGGGGTGCAGTGAAGACAATCCTTGTGGGGTGCAGTGAAGACAATCCTTGTGGGGTGCAGTGATCAAAATCTTTGTGGGGTACAGTGAACACAATCTTTGTGGGGTGCAGTGAAGACAATCCTTTTGTGGTGCAGTGAACACAATCTTTGTGGGGTGCAGTGAAGACAATCCTTGTGGGGTGCAGTGAAGACAATCCTTGTGGGGTGCAGTGAACAAAATCTTTGGGGGGTACAGTGAGCACAATCTTTGTGGGGTACAGTGAGCACAATCTTTGTGGGGTACAGTGAACACAATCTTTGTGGGGTGCAGTGAAGACAATCCTTTTGGGGTGCAGTGAACACAATCTTTGTGGGGTGCAGTGAAGACAATCCTTGTGGGGTGCAGTGAAGACAATCCTTGTGGGGTGCAGTGAACAAAATCTTTGTGGGGTACAGTGAACACAATCTTTGTGGGGTACAGTGAACACAATCTTTGTGGGGTGCAGTGAAGAAAATCCTTTTGGGGTGCAGTGAACACAATCTTTGTGGGGTACAGTGAACACAATCTTTGTGGGGTACAGTGAACACAATCTTTGTGGGGTGCAGTGAAGACAATCCTTGTGGGGTGCAGTGAAGACAATCCTTGTGGGGTACAGTGAACAAAATCTTTGTGGGGTACAGTGAACACAATCTTTGTGGATTACAGTGAAGACAATCCTTGTGGGGTGCAGTGATCAAAATCTTTGTGGGGTACAGTGAACACAATCTTTGTGGGGTGCAGTGAAGACAATCCTTTTGTGGTGCAGTGAACACAATCTTTGTGGGGTGCAGTGAAGACAATCCTTGTGGGGTGCAGTGAAGACAATCCTTGTGGGGTGCAGTGAACAAAATCTTTGGGGGGTACAGTGAGCACAATCTTTGTGGGGTACAGTGAGCACAATCTTTGTGGGGTACAGTGAACACAATCTTTGTGGGGTGCAGTGAAGACAATCCTTTTGGGGTGCAGTGAACACAATCTTTGTGGGGTACAGTGAACACAATCTTTGTGGGGTGCAGTGAAGACAATCCTTGTGGGGTGCAGTGAACAAAATCTTTGTGGGGTACAGTGAACACAATCTTTGTGGGGTGCAGTGAACAAAATCTTTGGGGGGTACAGTGAACACAATCTTTGTGGATTACAGTGAACACAATCTTTGTGGGGTGCAGTGAAGACAATCCTTGTGGGGTGCAGTGAACAAAATCTTTGTGGGGTACAGTGAACACAATCTTTGTGGGGTACAGTGAACACAATCTTTGTGGGGTGCAGTGAAGAAAATCCTTTTGGGGTGCAGTGAACACAATCTTTGTGGGGTACAGTGAACACAATCTTTGTGGGGTACAGTGAACACAATCTTTGTGGGGTGCAGTGAAGACAATCCTTGTGGGGTGCAGTGAAGACAATCCTTGTGGGGTACAGTGAACAAAATCTTTGTGGGGTACAGTGAACACAATCTTTGTGGATTACAGTGAAGACAATCCTTGTGGGGTGCAGTGATCAAAATCTTTGTGGGGTACAGTGAACACAATCTTTGTGGGGTGCAGTGAAGACAATCCTTTTGTGGTGCAGTGAACACAATCTTTGTGGGGTGCAGTGAAGACAATCCTTGTGGGGTGCAGTGAAGACAATCCTTGTGGGGTGCAGTGAACAAAATCTTTGGGGGGTACAGTGAGCACAATCTTTGTGGGGTACAGTGAGCACAATCTTTGTGGGGTACAGTGAACACAATCTTTGTGGGGTGCAGTGAAGACAATCCTTTTGGGGTGCAGTGAACACAATCTTTGTGGGGTACAGTGAACACAATCTTTGTGGGGTGCAGTGAAGACAATCCTTGTGGGGTGCAGTGAACAAAATCTTTGTGGGGTACAGTGAACACAATCTTTGTGGGGTGCAGTGAACAAAATCTTTGGGGGGTACAGTGAACACAATCTTTGTGGATTACAGTGAACACAATCTTTGTGGGGTGCAGTGAAGACAATCCTTTTGGGGTGCAGTGAACACAATCTTTGTGGGGTACAGTGAACACAATCTCATACTTCTGAAGATTTGAGGGTGCTGCCTGTTTCATCCTCCTCCTCCTCCTCCATCCTTTTAGGTGTACAAACAATAGTAATTGGGGCCTAGTGTGCTTCTGTACGTGTGAAAAACATACACTTTTTTTTGATCATATTTCCTATTCCGCTATTCAATAAAAACCTTTGGGGATCAATTAAATTGCGGGATAGTCTGTGTCGGTACGTGTGAGATCCACCTTTCCAAGTTTTTGGGGTTCATCTCATACTTCTGAAGCTTTGAGGGTGCTGCCTGTTCCATACTCCTCCTCCTCCTCCTCCTCCATCCTTTTAGGTGTACAAACAATAGTAATTGGGGCCTAGTGTGCTTCTGTACGTGTGAGATACATACACTTTTTTTGATCATATTTCCTATTCCGCTATTCAATAAAAACCTTTGGGGATCAATTAAATTGCGGAATAGTCTGTGTCGGTACGTGTGAGATCCACCTTTCCAAGTTTTTGGGGTTCATCTCATACTTCTGAAGCTTTGAGGGTGCTGCCTGTTCCATACTCCTCCTCCTCCTCCTCCATCCTTTTAGGTGTACAAACAATAGTAATTGGGGCCTAGTGTGCTTCTGTACGGGTGAGATACATACACTTTTTTTGATCATATTTCCTATTCCGCTATTCAATAAAAACCTTTTGGGGATCAATTAAATTGCGGAATAGTCTGTGTCGGTACGTGTGAGATCCACCTTTCCAAGTTTTTGGGGTTCATCTCATACTTCTGAAGCTTTGAGGGTGCTGCCTGTTCCATACTCCTCCTCCTCCTCCTCCATCCTTTTAGGTGTACAAACAATAGTAATTGGGGCCTAGTGTGCTTCTGTACGTGTGAGATACATACACTTTTTTTGATCATATTTCCTATTCCGCTATTCAATAAAAACCTTTGGGGATCAATTAAATTGCGGGATAGTCTGTGTCGGTACGTGTGAGATCCACCTTTCCAAGTTTTTGGGGTTCATCTCATACTTCTGAAGCTTTGAGGGTGCTGCCTGTTCCATACTCCTCCTCCTCCTCCTCCTCCATCCTTTTAGGTGTACAAACAATAGTAATTGGGGCCTAGTGTGCTTCTGTACGTGTGAGATACATACACTTTTTTTGATCATATTTCCTATTCCGCTATTCAATAAAAACCTTTGGGGATCAATTAAATTGCGGAATAGTCTGTGTCGGTACGTGTGAGATCCACCTTTCCAAGTTTTTGGGGTTCATCTCATACTTCTGAAGCTTTGAGGGTGCTGCCTGTTCCATACTCCTCCTCCTCCTCCTCCATCCTTTTAGGTGTACAAACAATAGTAATTGGGGCCTAGTGTGCTTCTGTACGTGTGAGATACATACGCTTTTTTTGATCATATTTCTTATTCCACTATTCAATAAAAACCTTTGGGGATCAATTAAATTGCGGAATAGTCTGTGTCGGTACGTGTGAGATCCACCTTTCCAAGTTTTTGGGGTTCATCTCATACTTCTGAAGCTTTGAGGGTGCTGCCTGTTCCATACTCCTCCTCCTCCTCCTCCATCCTTTTAGGTGTAC